>NC_060141.1:237925546-238236067 GCF_021461385.2 Schistocerca piceifrons | reverse complement strand
AGTATCAAATAATGTAGTTCATGAAATAAGTTCGTGGCTTGTGGAAAACAATTTGATGCTAAATCACAGTCAGACTCAGTTTTTGCAGTTTCTAACTCACAATTCAACAAGAACCGATATTTTGATCAGACAGAATGGGCATATTATAAGCGAGACGGAACAGTTCAAGTTCCTAGGCGTTCGGAAAGCCCATGTCCAGGATCTTGTTCAGAAACTAAATGCTGCTTTATTTACCATTAGAACAGTATCTGAAATAAGTGACAGTTCAACACGAAAAGTAGTCTACTTCGCATATTTTCATACGCTTATGTCGTATGGTATTATTTTTTGGGGTAATTCTTCTGATTTAAAAATGGTATTTTTGGCTCAAAAACGGGCTGCTCGAGCTATATGTGGTGTAAGTTCGAGTACCTCTTGTCGACCCCTATTCAATAGCCTGCGAATTCTGGCATTGCCCTCACAGTATATATTTTCTTTAATGTCGTTTGTTGTTAGCAATATTAGCCTATTCCCAACAGTTAGCAGCTTTCACTCAGTTAATACTAGGCAGAAATCAAATCTGCATTTAGAATGCACTTCCTTGACTCTTGTGCAGAAAGGAGTGCAGTATTCTGCTGCATCCATTTTCAATAATCTACCACAAGAACTCAAAAATCTTAGCAGTAGCCCAAACTCTTTTAAGTCTAAACTGAAGAGTTTCCTCATGGCTCACTCTTTCTATTCTGTCGAGGAGCTCCTGGAAGAGCTAAAAAATTAAGCAAATTCCAGTGTTACATTGTTGATTTTCTTCATTTAAACTTACGACTTGTCACCTGAATATGTTTTGTTATATTTCATTTTATCTGTTTTTAATATCGTGTTATAATTTCATGTATTGACTCGTTCCATGACCATGGAGACTTCTCCTTAATGTGGTCCCACGGAACAATAAATAAATAAATAAATAAATTACTATAAATCTGCACAGCACTCGACCAAATACTCTCCACGTATCTTTCATCCCCTATTCTGTTTAATTCCCACTACACACATACTTTGTGCTTTGTATCATGCAACGATGATGGCAACAGTGAGACATAATAATCGCTAAATATCTCATGAAAATTTGTTCTCCAAGTTGTAAATTGTTACTGCAGCAGACCAGAAATTGCTTCATTACTGACTTCCAAACTGATAAATGAACTAATTGACAGCACGACACACAGTAACTACATAAGGGCTATTATAGAGTTGTACATAGTATAACAATAACAATAATACAAACCACTCTCATCCTGAAGTCTTCCAATCTCTGCCATGACAGAAGCAAAGACACCAGCAATCAAATGATTTGCAAACAGTAAGCACAGTGCACACATTTTAACTTGGTTGATTTTATACAGGGGTGCAGGGTGCGGGTGAAGCAAGTACCGCTATGGAGAGGAGTAGTGCAGGGGAAGAAGATTTTGTATCAAGTGTCTTCCGTGGCTGTGAATAGTTATGTTTCTTATCTGAAAAGATACTCGCGATGCACCGGGAATTGCTTCGTGATGTCACAGTAGATTATTGACCGCGATAGCAATGAAAATAAGCAGAAGGAGCTCTATGGATTTAGAGGATGATTTATTATGTGTACTGACTCAGAATAACTTAAATATAGAAAAAACTTTGTTAGACACTGCAGTATTAATTGTCTCCTCTACTATCAATTCTCAGCTTAATAAAATACCCACAAAACTAAATATTATTCACCTTTCATAAAAAATGTTCAAAGAAAATTGTTTTTCATTCTAATATTTAGTTAGGCGCTAAAGTTGGTGAAGGTGGGGCGGATCAGCGACGAGGGAGGGGCTGGAGAGGGGTGGGACCAGCCAATATCTGATTCTACTCAGGGGTTGTGGCCTAAAAGGACGGAGCTGTGTGTGTGTAGCGTGGACAGGGGAGTTTTTCAGATTAGAATCTCTCCATAACGTCAATTTTGAACTGCCTGCCGCAATCAGAGAAACATCATCCGAGCTGTCCTCGGAGGAGAATTTACGTGCTAGCAGGTCAGAAAGAGAAAATGTTGATATGATATTAATAGACTTCAGGAGCGTCGATGGTTAAGTTGGAAAATTGTGTGTTAATTAGCCACTTTCATTTTTCAATTAAGTTTTCACTTTTATATCGCGAATCAGAGGAGTGGCTTCCAGTTGAAAGACTCTTAGCAGGCTGTGGTGCCACACGACTATATTTTTGCTTATATACATTATTTTCTGCCGTTCTGTCCATGAAATTACGGTGGTGAAGGTGAGTTCGTCGGTGTTTCTGCTCTCAGAGACGTTGTTCCATTCTTTATGTAGTAACATAGCTAGCCATCGCTGCACAACCAGTCAAGTTCAGTGAGATCTTCGCAATGTCTGCTTGCACGTCTTGAAATATCATATGTTCAACTTCGGCAGAGTCTTAGCAACTTAGGCCACCTAATGTAAGTGTGTTCTTCGATAGGAGCATAAGGTTTTACATTAGTCACCTTCCGTTTGTTACACTGAAAAGGGTCATTACAAGCTTGGTTATAAGGCATAGTTTGTAAGTGTGTTTTACTCAGGTAACCTATGTTTATGTTAGTCAGATTGCGTTTCTTACACTGAAAGGGGTCATTAAGGGTTTCGCTATGAGGCATAGTTTCTTCTTATCAGGGAAAGATAGCTTTCCTTTGCACTGGCAAAACAGGTTCTTAAAGAGTAGACAATTTACAAAGTCTCAGAAGTAGTCTCACCTTTTAAAGGTAATAATGTCCACATTAAATATTAGGAACAGATAATTGGCTGAAACCAGAAGTGAAGAGGAGTAAAATCCTAACTCTAGACTGGAATATCTACTGCAAAGATTGCCTGGAAGCCAGTGGCAGCGGCGTATTTAGTGCCACAAAGAAAGCAAAAATATCTACTGAGGTTAGTACGGATTCCGAACGTAAATTAATCTGGGTGAAGTGTCAAAGCTGGGTCAAAAATAGTAATCGGATGCTCTTCTAGACCTTCTGCGTCGGAAGCTGTAATGGCACAGCGATTTAGACAACTTGGAGGACTGACTGTCACGAATAAGTTCCCTGACCATGCTACTATGATAAATGGAGGCTTAATTTTGTCAGCTGTAGAATCGGCAACAGATGTTATAAAAATGGCGACAGAGACAGGGATTCAAGAACGTTCTGAGTGTGCTGCCTGAAAATGACTTCTAAGGAAATGTCCCCAGGTGAGGAAAATGACTTTCTGAAACCATGTGTATGGTTGTGTGGGTAGGGTCCCATATACCCTGCAGCCATTCGCCCTGGTGGGCTCTTGTTTGCGAGTAATAGACGAACAAAAATTTCGTAATTTTTCGTAATGCTGTAGACTTTCAAAAATAGCAGTGGTACACAGGTTGATTAAGTCGTGTTCCCTACGTGATGGATGTTGTGGGTTCGAATCTCATCAGATGCTTTGAAGTTTTTTAGTTTTTAATCTTAATCGAAATGATTCCGGTCCTTATTTTCATTCAGTTGGTTTAAATGTAATTTTTTATTTCTAATCTTCATTTGTGTCATTTTAATCATTGTTTTAACTTTTTTATTTGCTATCATCTTTTCTTCTTTTCATTTTTACTTCATTTGGAATTTTGTTATGTGATTTTAATTATGTATTAACTTCGCTTTAATTTATTCCGTCTCATCATCTTATATTTTCGTTCATGTTATTTTTATTAACTTATTTTTTCGCAATTTTCCTTCGATTTCGTTTTACTTCACTTCTTTCGTTCAAATCTTCATCTGTGTATTTTGTCCACAGTGCAACAACAATTCATGTTTTAAATGTTTGACATCATTCACAAAAACATATACATCTGCAACGAAAAATACCTTTTGACACCATTGCACAGTCAATAAAAATAGATTATTTCGTTTTTATCTGATAGATCAGCATTTTCAAATTTTTAAATATTATGATAGACAAGTAAACATAATTAAATTCATATGCGTATAATTTCCAAATTGGAAAACGATGACAGGAAGAGAAATGAGAGCAAATTTTTAAATTAAAACGATGATTAAAATGACATGACAGAGGATTATAAATAAAAATCACATTTAAAACAATTAATTAAATCAAAATAATGATCAAAATTATTTCGATAAAGATCTATTACAAATTTCAGTGCATCTGAGGAGATTCGAACCGACAACGTTCACAGTGACCATACGCTAGACCACCAGTCTCTGCAAGGCTCCCATATTTAAAATTCTAGAGTGTCACGTGAAATCAAAAAATGTTTTCGTCGATTACTTGTAAATGAGGTCCCACCAGGATGAATGGCTGCAGTGTGTGATACCTGGGACCCTAACCAACATCAACGTATAGATCGTTTAAAAAAATCGATACCGTCCCTAGGGACCTCTATTTGTTTGGTAGAGCGAATGAGTGAGGGAGGGAGAGAGGGAGGAAGGGAGGGATGAGAGGTCGGATTACGAAAGAATGGAGAAGGAAATCGACCGTGGTATTTTCATAGGGAACATCCCGGGCATTTACCTCAAACATATGTGGAAATCACAGAAAACGTAGATCTGAACGGCAAAAAGGGGATTTGAACCGTCGTCTTCCCGAACGCGGGTGCCTTGTACTAATAATTGCGCCACCTCGCACCGTACTCAGAGAACCGACTCTTGAAGGCAACGTCTTAGGCCCCCTAGCAATTTACAGACCCGCTTTTCGAATCAGCTGATACAGATAAGGGCGTAAGTGCTCACAAGAAAGTTAACGCATCAATGACTAAGGGTATTAAATGGGATGTTAAAAGAGGTAAGCAAATATTTTTGCTTAGGAACAGTGACACGAAATAAATTGCAGAGTATCTGAACAGCCAACATAAAATATTCAGCTCTGGCGGCGAAGATGTGGAGCATAAATAGATAACATTCAAAAAAATTGTTCTATATAGGTTAGATAAGTATGTGCTGAGCAAAGATGTGAGGAAGGAAGAGACCTACCGTGATTCCACAGCCATGTTAGGGAGTGACAACGACAGGAAACGGAGCTACATCTCAGATATAAACGACGGTAAAGCATGGTAGACATTTAGAAGTTGAATGAAGATAAAATGAGACTAAGAAGAGCAATGGTAGCAGCGTTAACTAAATTCGAAAGTAAAATTTTGCTATATAATCACAGAATCACTGCTGAGAAGTCTTGATAGTGAGTAAAGTGAGTAAGGTGCTTGAAATCATTTGTTCAGTCGCTTAATGACCATATTGGCACGGAGACAAAATGCGACAGAGAGAGACTACAATACTAAATTCATTCTACTGAAATTGTCTCATCACGGAAGATGATAATACAGTTCCTCCTTTCAGTCTTTGCAGGAAGCAGATATTGATAGATGATCGTGGAATAAGCTGAATTGGTTCAGCAATGGAAAGGATCTGGGCCGGAATAAGATGCCTGCGACATTCCACAGAGATTATGCGAAAGAACTTGTCCCACTTCTGGCATTAATTTATCGTAGGTTGCTGGAGCAACGAAGGATGCAAAGCGATGGGAAAAAAAGCGTGTATCATTCCCGTTTCCGAGAAGGATCGTTGGACAGATGCGCACTATTGCCTACTAAATAGCGACTCGCCCTAGTGTCAAACGGCCGGAAGATTTGGTTATAATACGAATAGATAGGATATCGGTTGCGGTATTATATTCCTGCTTCGCTGACGCAAGCTGCATACCCCTCTGCCACTACAGGGCCCGAACTGTAGCATGTAACGTAATTATGTCGGTGCGTTAGGAACAGCGTGCCGTAATCGAGTTTCTAATAGTCCACACATGAAGCACCATTTCCTTCAGCACAACAATACCAGACCACACATGAGCGTTGTGGCTTCTGCAACTACTCTACGCCTTGGATTCTCTGTCATCGATCATCCTCCGTACAGACCCGACTTGGCTCCAACCGATTTTCATCTATTTTATAAACTTAAAGAACAACTTCGAAGATTTCACTTTGATGGTAATGAAGTGCTACAAGCAGAGGTGATGTTGTGGCCCCGTGAACAAAGTCAAACATTCTACATTGACGGTACTAATAAATTAGTTTCTCATTGGGAGAAATGTATTCGTCACCAACGTGACTATGTTGAGAAACTAATATGAAGACATAAAGAATAAAGATGTAGAATGTTAATAAAGTTTGTTTTATTTAACAAGCCTTAGAGTTTTCAAATAAAAAATTAGGAGGCATTACTTTTCAGCACGCCCTCGTACATACAATAAATCCCTGCAGTAGTTTCTGATTTTAAACAGTACGTTGAGAGAGGGACAATCACAGCTATAAGCAGATATCTTGAATAATAATAGCTTGGCTGTTCTTGTAAATAATTTACTTAACGACTGGTTTCGTACCCTAGAAGTGACATCATCAGGTTAAATGTCTATTACAAAAATCATTCGCTACAATTGTCGTCGACTTGTAGTTACAATGAACAATGAGAAATAGAGCAAGTTACTTACCTGGTGAATCACGACATTAAAGTTACAACACGGACGGGACCGAACGTTCTTGTCTATGAGTACATGACACAGTTAGCAGATCGTCAGTGAAGAGTAAGCGTGCCCTATATCCAAAGGTCAACCCGTTACATTCGGCCTAACATCTTCCGTTTGCATTCATGATAAGTGCTTATAATTTTTAATTTTTTACTGGTTGTTCTACCTCAGTGGTTCCCAATCTTTCTTAGATCATTACCCCTGAGTGAAATCACACATTAGGTAGAACCCTCGCCGTACCCTCTCTCCCCCCCCCCCCTCCCCCGCCCCCCATTATCACCAACTTTAGCACCTAACACTTTTATTTTTAAAACGATGAATGATATTTAGTTCGTGTGTGTGTGTGTGTGTGTGTGTGTGTGTGTGTGTGTGTGTGTGTATGTGTGTGTCTGAATGACGAAGGAATTCGAGGTGCATCGCAAGTGCTACCTGTGCTACCCACAACTGCTCCTCAAATAAGAAAGCTAACTATTCCCAGAGAGGGTAGACACTTGGTATGAAACATACTTCCCTTGCATTACTCCTCTCCATTGCGTCACTTGTCGGACTGCACACTGCAACCCCTTTTGAAAACAAACAAGTTAAAATGTGTGCACTGTTCTTACTGTTCGTAAATCACTTGATTGCGCCGGCCGCGGTGGCCGTGCGGTTCTAGGCGCTGCAGTCCGGAACCCCGGGACTGCTACGGTCGCAGGTTCGAATCCTGCCTCGGTCATGGATGTGTGTGATGTCCTTAGGTTAGTTAGGAACTCGAACCCTTAGGATTGACATTCTGTCGCGCTGACCACTTTTTTTTTAATCTCATTTTGATCGTTTTCGTTCGTTGTATCTGCTCGGGGCGGACGTCGCAAGACACCCGTTTCTGTTCGTCGTTGATCCACTAACTCAGTATTTTTACTACAGACCGCAGCTAACCCTCTGACCGAACACGCTGAGCTACCGTGCCGACCAGCACTCAGCCACCGGGGGCGGACATAATCATAATACTGTGTATAACGCTATAGTGACCCTTCTGTCATTACTGCCGTGTTGTGCCGTCAATTAATTTATTTATCTGTTTCGAAGAGAGTAATGAAGCAATTTATGGACTACTGCTGGTACTGTCTACAATTTGGAGAAGACATTTAACTGAGATATTTACCATTTGTTATGGATATGTCTCACTTTTATCATGAGCGCCGTACTGGACAAAGCACACAATATGTGTGTAGTGGGTGGACTATGTGAGGAACCTGTAACCTCCATTGCATTGATGCTACTAATTGAGAAAAAGTAATTATTGCTAACCTGTCTAATCAATATTAGAGCCTTATAAAACTGTGGTACCAGTAACAATGTTTTGAAAATAATTTATTTGCCTGACTGAAATTGAATCGAATCGTTTACTTTTTACCTCTCAGGAAATTTCATTTTACCCCTCAGGGGTAATTACCCCCAGGTTGGGAATCATGGTTTGTTATCGCATTAAGTCGTTTCTGAAAGTACTTGTATGGAGTGTAGCCATGTATGGAAGTTAAACATGGACGATAAATAGTTTAGACAAGAATCGGATAGAAGCTTTCGAAATGTGGTGCTACAGAAGAATGTTGACGATTAGGTGGGTAGATCACGTAACTAATGAGGAGGTATTCAAAATGGTTCAAATGGCTCTGAGCACTATGGGACTTAACATCTATGGTCATCAGTCCCCTAGAACTTAGAACTACTTAAACCTAACTAACCTAAGGACATCACACAACACCCAGCCATCACGAGGCAGAGAAAATCCCTGACCCCACCGGGAATCGAACCCGGAAACAAGGGCGTGGGAAGCGAGAGCGCTACCGCACGACCACGAGATGCGGGCGAGGAGGTATTGAATAGGATTGGGGAGAAGAGAAGTTTGTGGCACAACGTGACTAGAGGAAGTGATCGGTTGGTAGGACATGTTGTGAGGCATCAAGGGATCACAAATTTAGCATTAAAGGGCAGCGTGGAGGGTAAAAATCTTAGAGGGAGACCAAGAGATGAATACACTAAGCAGATTCAGAAGGATGTAGGTTGCAGTAGGTACTGGGAGATGAAGGAGCTTGCACAGGATAGATTAGCATGGAGAGCTGCATCAAACCAGTCTCAGGACTGAAGATCACAACAACAAAACATGGGTCGGGAGGATGTTTCTTGACGGTTCTTATAGCTTTTTTTTTAAAAAAAAAAAAATAGGCTTGCTTGATGAGCCGTGGACCCATACTTTTCCGCTAATAGCATCATTTATTCATAGACCATGAATGTCTGGTACTTGATGCTACTTCATTGTATTGATTCACCATGTAAGTAATATTCTCTATGTCTCACTGTTGATTATAGATATAATTCGAACAGAATTGTAGCGAACGCTTTTTGTAATTTAACAGATTTAACTAATGATGTGGCACTTTAGGCTACGAAAGCTGTTATCAAACGAATTGTTTACAAGAGCAGCCAAGCGGTTATTATTCGGGATTCCTGAGTTAGCCTTCACAGACAGACAGAAAAACATGGTGGTGGACTCTGATTTACAGTACGTATAGAAGAAGATGTCTATGGATTCTGGTCGAGCTTCAGCGCTCTCTGTAATTGCAGCGTCTGTTTGCCTCACTGCTTTTCCTGCCAGATGCCACCTCCCCTCTAGTTGACCATCTCGTAGTTTCCATCAGTGCCACGAGATGTTACTCCAAAAGACAATTAAATGTGGAACAGGTAACAATACGTATATTTCACACCAACCATTACTATAATTACAAACGTTCGCCGCGGATCGGTCTATTAGTGAAAACTGTAGCAAAATCCCTCCAGTACTTGCTCAGATTAGCCTTCACACAGACAGAAAAACACGGCGGGTACTTTGAGTAAGACGTACAGATGTAGATATGTAGATATCGCAGACGTCAGTCTGTTGTAGAATTGTGAAATACAGTATGTTCTATGGTCATTCACCACGATATTTTTGGAGAACGAAATCTCCTTTACACTAATCAAGCGCCTAGAACTGGTTCCGTTCCATGCTGGGCGGCTGGTACAGCAACCGGTTATGAATTTCTTGAAAGAAGACGGTCTTGGTTGCAAGTTGTTTTTGTCTATTTATTGGCAAGGACACGTTTGAGGTTCAAATGGTTCAAATGGCTCTGAGAACTATGGGACTTGACATATGAGGTCATCAGTCCCCTAGAGTAAGAACTACTTAAACCTAACTAACCTAAGGACAGCACACACATCCATGCCCGAGGCAGGATTCGAACCTGCGACCGTAGCAGTCCCGCGGTTCCGGACTGCAGCGCCTAGAACCGCACGGCCACCGTGGCCGGCCGCGTTTGAGGGACACCTTCAGATTAAACTAGAGGTGTATAATAACAGTGGGAGGCATAGGTACATTAAAAACGGGGTGATGGGGATAGTATGAGGCAAAGTTTCTGGCTGGCTAGACGTCTCTGCAACTGACAATACAGCCTCCCATCGCCGTAAGACAAGTCAAATAAAAGCATAATGGGCCTGAAACAGGGAATAAAAGGCAAAGCATTACTACAATAACTATTGGAAAGAAAATCTATGGCAAAATAAGAAATATATCTGAAAGAGCCTAATATAATACGGAGCCAACCTCGTTCCGACGTACATAGCATGGAGCGTTGCGTATAGCGGACGAAATGTAAATATAACGCGGTCGAGAACACAAGATACGTGAGATCTCGGAGCCGGCCACACAAACATAGAGCTGCAGAGCAAGATTATGCAACCGCAGTAACAGACACTAAAGGTTGTATAATCTTTCCTGTATGGCTCTGTGGGCCGGCTGCGAGATCTGACGTATCTTGTGTTCTCGGCCGCGCTGTATTTACATTTCGTCCGCTATACACAACGCTCCATGCTATGTACGCGGGAACGCACTTGACTCCGTATTATGTAAGCTCTTTTAAGTATTTTTGTTGGGTTGCCATAGTTTTTCTTTCCAGTAGGCATTGTAGTTATATTTTGGCATTTTATTCCCCGTTTCAGGTCCCTTATGATTTTATTTCCCTTATGACGATAGAACGATGTTATCTTATAATTTTTATCGTAATGCCATAGGCTGGCATTGAACGACGGATGTTGGCTCACCACATTACTACTTACGTAAGCTCACAATTATTGTTAGTTGTAGAGAAGGCTACACAGCCTGCAACTTTGCCTCATGTTATTCCCGTCCCCACGTTTTTAATGTACCTATGCCGCAGAATGTTGTTCTACACCTCTAGTTTAACCTGAAGATGCCCCACAAGGGCGAAACCCATCATTGCCAATAAACAGGTAAAAATAATATGCAACCAAGACGGCCTTATTTGAAGGAATCAGTCACCTGTTGTAGTGCACGCAACATTTTTATTTTGCGGACTGCACGGTGAACAAGTGCGGTGTGTGTGTATCCGCACCACAGGTAAGTGGTCCCCTACAACAAAAGCGAAAGTGCTCGAATTACGACTTTTATCGCTCCAGACTAGTGCAACTCTCAGCAGGAGGGCAGGCGTTATCGTCGCCGTAGTGCTCGCTCGCTCACCTTCTGCTTTGTAAACAAAGGTGGAAATGGCGCGCTAGCGTAGCCTTGCGTCACAGAGGAAGTTGTCATCCGCGATCCGGGGCGCCGATAGCAGTCCATCTGTGGTCGAGTGCAGTAGAGGCCTGCACTGCACACCCACTGTGTCGCCGAATCACAGAGCAGTTTTATGCATCCAATGAATTTTTCCTTCATTCTTCTGAGCGAAATCAATCTTGTGAGAAGAGAGGAATGAAAACAGTCGATTCGGTAGGTTGTGGTTTGACGTATCAGCTGGTGTACTGGTCGTTCCTTTCCTTCGAGTTAAGCCAGCCTGGGGAGCAACCGAATAAAAGCAGTCGATTCAATCCATTATATTTTTGTATATTGACTGAATGAAATGAAACCATTATGTAGTCTTTCTGCCGACTATTCTCAGTGTCGTTTTTAGGCGATATCCCCACAGTAATCTAGGCGGATGCTGGGCTGGTTAACCGTAGACAGAATATTAACAAATGATGACAAATATATGATTATTAATTGAAACCCTCAGCTGCCGACAGGTGTTGTTGATATACCTCGATGGGGACAGTAATGAGTGGATGAGCAATGCCGTCGCGGTAACTCAGCGTGTTCGGCCAGAGGGTTAGCTGCCCTCTGCAATTAAAAAAAAACTGAGTTAATGAATCAACGACGAAGTAAAATGGGTGTCTTGCGACGTCCGCACCAATCAGATGCAAAGATGGATAGAGCGTCTGCCATGTAAGCACGAGATCCCGGGTTCGAGTTCCGGTCGGAGCATTCATTTTCCACTGTCCCTATCGAGGTACATCAACAACACCTTTCGGCAGCTGAGGGTTTCAATTAATTATCATTTATTCTAGAGAAGTTGCACGGTCATCAATGGTATCTGTTCTTTCGAGAACAGTTACTATCTTCATAGATGACAAATATATTTCAAGGAAAAATACCGGCGAAAAGTGCCAGTACATGCTTAAAAAGCAAGTGGTATCGTATATACTGTTAACGCCACATCAGTATTTACCGAAAGAATATTGTCGGTCTTTAGCGCTAGTGGGAGATAGAGACTCAATAAATTTAAATTATACAAGTAATTGTACATTTATTTACACATAAATATACAATACAGCACCAGCTGTTAAATTTTTAAAACCAATCAATACTTGATATTTAATGCCAGAAATACGAAAAATTCGCTTGTAAGTAAATACATAAACTTTGAAAATACTTCATTTTCAGAAATAGGTTTTTATTTACCTCTCTTTGAAATAAGACACATTATTTCATTCCTATATTTTTAGAAGGGAATCAGTCCGTAATTTGGCGAATTTGAGTTTGCTGTAACTTCGGAAACTACATATGTAACTGCACTTAATAGCGCCATCCGTTAATGACTCACGTAATTTTAAAAGTAAAGAGGCATCAGTAGCAACTCGTGACCCTTTGAAAATAAAGCTTAGTCGGCAACACTGACGACGCTGCACAGCATTCAATACTTTGTATTCGCACCCTGCTGTCAATATATTTTGGCATGCACAATATCAAGACTGCTACAAACCGGGGTGAAGGCAAGAGGATGAAGGCAAAAAGAGTTCAAATAAAGTGTGCTCATTTATAAATGATTATATAAAATATATACAACAAGAACACACAAAATTTTGCCTGTTCTCATAAAACTGCTCAGCTCAGAATAAGAACCACATTCTCAGCTAACATATTCTTGAAGATTCAACAAAATTCAACATTACTTTCCAGTCAGAGCACGCAGTTTTTTGCACTTCGACAGGAATTCTGGCATTTTAAAAAGGAAAATAAGTAAACTGAACAAATTGTTTACTGAGCATGACGTTTCATAGGTGATTTTACAAGTCCAAAACCAGGTAAATTTCTTGTTAGATTGCTGCTACTGAAATACTGGATTTCAAAGGTTCAAATGCCTCTGAGCACTATGGGACTTAACAGCTGTAGTCATCAGTCCCCTAGAACTTAGAACTACTTAAACCTAACTAACCTAAGGACATCACACACATCCATGCCCGAGGCAGGATTCGAACCTGCGACCGTAGCAGTCGCGCGGTTCCGGACTGCGCGCCTAGAACCACGAGACCACAGCGGACTGGATTTCAAGTCATGGTTGCGGGTGTATTACGGGAAGACAAGAATTTCTGAAGAAACTCAACGTATTGGACGATAAGGGAAGGAGACATTTTGTATTAGCACTTTCTCACATTTTGTTTTTCGTAACAAAAGAAAGGTTTGCTTTGCAGGTTGTACAATGATAAATGGGCTTATTAGTCACACGTTGCTTCTGGGTCCACATCGTCATCCGCTGAATGCTTCAGAAAAACTAGCTCACCCATCTGGAAAGGTCCCAAGTAAGTCCAATACAATCAATAACTTAAGTAGCTTGTAAAGAACGACAGCCTGCAATTTCAGTATCTTTTACTGTATTTTTTTAAAGGCTTCAGTTTCCAGGTATCAATGATTAATTACGTTATGAAAACATAACATTAGAAATTCACTCCCTTCTCTGACAGTTTCATTTGACCCATATAACATAAAAATAGCAATGAAGTTGCCCACATGAAGTTATTATATAAAGTAAACAGTTTTTTCTCAGTTTCCCGCCGATTGACTTAAGCCCCTTTAAAAATATATGATTAATTTGTCTTTACAAAACTGGCAACCCAAGTCGCGGCAGATGATATAATCGAAAAGGCTAAACGGTTATTTCATTCGATTGAACGAAAAAATAATCGACTGGCCAATCGATTGTTAAAACCAGTCGCTTGTCCCGTCACTAGAGGTGAGGCGGAGAACGAAGGATCTGACCTTGTCCATGTCCCCTACGGTCAAACGGCTGCCCACGGCCTATGATATTTGCCCTCCAAAAATACAGCTTTGCTCATATGGACTACACTGTCAGCCTTGTAGTGTTTCATTGTACGCCGTTTGTGCTCTCGCTTTTTCTTTTATCTGTTCTTCGTAGTTAAAGTTTCTACCGAACGTGCACGCAGATATAAAATCCACATAAATAGCAATAAAGGTACGAATATATCCTACCATTGGCGATGTTTTAACGGAACAAAACCAAACGTGTTTCGTGAAGAGATAACACATTTTACTTGTTCCTTGCACACGGCTATTATTAACACCATATACTCAAAAATGGTGAATTTCACCGATATTATTGCTGAAGTATCAGTGCAATAACTTTATGCCTTTTGAATGGTTCAAATGGCTCTGAGCACTATGGGACTTAACATCTGTGGTCATCAGTCCCCTAGAACTTAGAACTACTTAAACCTAACTAACCTAAGAACATCACACACATCCATGCCCGAGGTAGGATTCGAACCTGTGACCGTAGCGGTCACGCGGTTCCAGACTGAAGCGCCCAGAACCGCACGGCCACATGCCTTTTGAATCTCTAGAAGTCTCTGTTGACGTAACTGTATTCGTGAAAATGTTAGAACAACGCGTACCATTCTGACTAGACCACGTCATCAAACTCGCAGCCGCTTTCCTGTCGCACCCATTCTTGTCAGCTTTAGACAGCAAAGGGATGGCAGATCTGGATTACAACCACGGACTGCAAAAATTCTGCGAACTGACATTTGCACATATACAGATGGCGGTGTCCTGTAGTGTCGGGCGTATTAGAGGCCAGTTCATTGGGGGCGCTGTCATTTGTATTCAGGTGAACCATGTGGAAGGATTTCCGACGTGATTTTGGCCGCACACGAGAACCAACGGACTTTGAACGCCGTACGGTATTTGGAACCGTACGGTATTTGGTGTGATATGGTGTGAACCCGTGGGACATTCCATTTCGAAAATCGTTAGGAAATTCAATATTCCGAGATCCACAGTGTCAAGAGTGTGCCGACAATACCAAATTTCCGGCATTATCTCTCACCATGGACAACGTAGTGGCAGATGGCCTTCTCTTAACGACCGAGAACAGCGACGTTTGCATAGAGTTGTCGGTGCTAACAGACAAGCAACACTGCGTGAAATAACCGCAGAAAACAATATGGGTCGTACCCGTTAGGACTGTGATGCGAGATCTGGCGTTAATGAGCTATGGCAGGAGACGACAACGCGGAGTGCCTCTGCTAACAGCACGACGTTGCCTGAAGCGCCTCTCCTGGGCTCGTGACCATATCGGTTGGACGCTAGACGACTGGAAAACCGATCAAATGAGTCCCAATTTCAATGGTTCAAATGGCTCTGAGCACTATGGGACTTAACTGCTGAGGTCATCAGTCCCCTAGAACTTAGAACTACTTAAACCTAACTAACCTAAGGACATCACACACATCCATGCCCGAGGCAGGATTCGAACCTGCGACCGTAGCGGTCGCGTGGTTCCAAACTGTAGCGCCTAGAACCGCTCGACCACCCGGCCGGCCAGTCCCAATTTCAGTTGGAAAGAGGTGACGGTAGGGTTCGAGTGTGCTGCAGACCCCACAGAACTATGCTCCCAAGTTGTCACAAGGTACTGTCCTAGTTGGTCGTGGCTCCATAAATGGTGTGATATGGTGTGAACTGATCATGGACTGGAAATGTTTATATTCGGCTACTTAGAGAGTGTTTGCTGCCATCATGCGCTTCATGTTCCCAAACAACAATGATATTTTTTATAGATGACAATGCGCCCTGTCATAGGGCCACAACTGTCCGCGAATGGTTTGAAGAAAATTATGGACAGTTCGAGTGAATGATCTGGCCATCCATATCGCCCGACTTGCATACCTCGAAAATTTATGGGACATAATCCAGAGGTCAGTTCGCTCACAAAATCCTGCATCGGCAATACTTTCGCAATCACGGATTGCATAGATGCAGCATGGCTCAGTATTTCTGAAGGGGATATACAACGACTTGTTGAGTCCAAAAAAAAAAAAAATGTTCAAATGTGTGTGAAATCTTATGGGACTTAACTGCTAAGGTCATCAGTCCCTAAGCTTACACACTACTTAACCTAAATTGTCCTAAGGACAAACACACACACCCATGCCCGAGGGAGAACTCGAACCTCCGCCGGGACCAGCCGCACAGTCCCCGACTACAGCGCCTGAGACCGCTCGGCTAATCCCTCGTGGCTGGAGTGTTAAGTCCATGCCACATCGAGTTGCTGCACTTCACCTAGCAAAAGGAGGTTCGACACGATATCAGGGGGTATCCTACGGCTTTTGTCACCTCAGTGGGTCCACACATTCGGGGTCATTTCCACTACAGGAATTAGAAGGCGGTGTACCAAGAAATTGTTCTCTGTGTGTTTAATTTCTCCCTACGTTAGTATTACTAAATTAAAAACGTAAAACTTTACGTTTCTTAAGGATAACTCTTATTTTCTGTTGTTAGAATCTTCCCCAAGAAATTAAAATTAGAAAAATTTGGGTCTCAGACATTTTTTATGAATGTGCCCTGAAGACGACAAAACCCTGCTGCAGTTTGTTGGAGAAAAGATTTCGAAAGGTTCCCATTGTATTTAGGGCAACCATTCAAGATGATGGAACTCGACAACCGCTCCAGCGGGCCAGTCGAGAATGTAGTTCGTTGTTGAGCTGTGTTGCCGCTGATTAGGGGTACACGGGGAGTGAAACTTAAAAAGAGTGCTATACAGAGCTGCTACCTCCGGCAATAATAACCTTGCTGGGAAACGAGACACACCGAGCTAGAATGTCAGATGTAAGTCATTCTGTGCTGCATCAACCGTATAACAATATGGCGGGAAAGTGGTAGCGTGTCAGCCTCTTGGCGATCTATGACATGTAATTTTAAGTAGGTGTGAAACCTGGAGAACATGATTATCATGAAAATAATCGAACACCTTCTGTGTCGAGAAAGGTCAGCACATAATGCCCAATATGTTAATGTAATAGTCAGTGTACCCTTCCGTATAAATTGTGAAATAAAATAAAATGCACTTACATCATTGAGGCTGCGTGTTATCTCCATCGTCTTTATCGCAATCTGCATGTCTGTTTCACTTGGATTCCATGGATTTGGTAGCAACCAAACAAGACCGACCGTTTTCGAACAACTACTTTTTTATTAGTTGCACACTTTCCTGTGTTCTCTCATTAACTGTGATTTTAAAATGTGTTGTTTCTAAATCGCGTTGTGACATTACGTATTATTTGAAGAAATGCTCCATAAGCAGCCCTCGTTTTGCTTCTGTTTGTAGTTTAGGAACGTCTCATCTCAAAGAAAAAACATTTTTTGCCACACCAGGCAAGCAGAAACCGACTCAGAAATCCTACTGACTACAATAAGTCGCGTAATATTGTCGCAAGTCCCCTTTTCGATGCGACTTCTGTCGTGGAACAACCCTGAAACTTGCCCCACTACTCCTGTTCCGCGGCTTTGTCGCTCGGTCTGCAAGCAAAGGAAACACGCTTTTGCACTTGAGTGTGAGACAAAGTGCCGATTATTTTTAGTAAAGATAACAATGATATATCCTCAACAAAATCGTGAAGAGATTTTTGTCAGTGTACAGTCCTAAGAATTTAAATTTTCAACTCCGCTGATTATTTGATCGCGTCGTGGCGGTAGAATTTCGTTTGTACATGTGTTCCGAATTATAAACTGTATGTACTGTGGTTTGGTGCCCTTAAGCTACAACATGTTTTCTGTAAGCCACTACCTGGTGTTTGCCACTGTCCTACTTGCTGAATCATTATCGTTACACTCCACATCTGCCAGCCCCCTTAGCTAATGCTGAAGCTACGTTCACTTCTGATAACGGCTGCCCATTGAGAACGACTTAATGAGATCTGTACTGTAGGAATCTCTCTTCTACAACGCATATCTGCTGAGATATTCCTTAATCACCTATTTGTCTTACTAAGTGGCGTGTAACTGTGCCAAAGGTCTTCGAGAAATTAAGCAAAGTGGCGCGGGACCATTTCTTCTGTCTCCAGACGGAGTCTTCAATCAAGATCGCAAAAGTCTCCGATGATTCTGCAACAAACTGATGTTACATCTACGTATCTGGCCAACAAACTATTTCTAGATGTTTGTGTTAGAATTTGCGTAACTCTTTCAAGTAACATTGTCAAATACTGGAGCAAATGTTAAAGGAAGATTGATACAACAGAGCGAAGCTAATTAGGATTTCCCAGAATTAGGCCAAGAATGACGTGGTGTCATTTCCATTAGATTACATCTGACCATAAGTAACCTGCCATACAGCTGTTTCAGTGGGACTATAACAGCGCATTTTCTCGCTCTTCCCGATGAGTTTACGCATGTAGCGTATTATCACTTCGGGGTGTTTGCATATTACATTTACACACGCATCTGGATTTTCTCACTCGTGTCACCAGGGTCAAGTACGGTATACAGAATGTTTGACCACTATAGGTACAAAAGAAAGGACGGAGGAGAAGACAACAAACAAGCAAATAATTCTAACAAACACAGGTCCGGAAAACGATGGTGTCTCCTGTATGACGTATGCACGATTTCAGTCATATCAATATTACAACAATGATAATGTCCAAGGCGAGGTTTATGCTGCACTGTCACTTTAGACGATATTCTTTGTTGTGAAGGGATGCATATGTGGGAAATAGTTGATTGTGCACGGGCACACTATCGTGTGGTTCTTTGGGAATATGTAGCACGAACCTTTGACAACGATTCTATCTATAATGTCCCACTGATACGATGGCTTCTCAGGTCCTCGACTTCAACCAGCTGGGTTGTTTTGTTTGGCGGATATTTAAAAGCTTTGACGTTTTCCAGCCCTACTGACAGTGTCGATGATCTGGGAACCCTTTCTGGATGGCTATCAATGCATTCGAAACACGCTATAATAGTGAAACACCCTGTATAGACGTATCACTCAGTATCTATGGTTCAGTAGGTGTTTCGTTAATTGTTTCGCAACTTTATAATTAAACGATACTGATCATAATCATCATCCATCCAGCATCAACTGCTAGCTGAACACATATTCCATACTTTTCCACGCATTATGGTCGCTACCTATGCGCATCGACTACATGTTTTCTAATGTAATCTACACATCTTCCATAACATCTACATCTGCATCGATACTCACCGGAGAGTACTTCTGCCACCGTTGCTATTCACAATATACATAAATGACCTTGTGGATGACATCGGAAGTTCACTGAGGCTTTTTGCGGATGATGCTGTGGTATATCGAGAGGTTGTAACAATGGAAAATTGTACTGAAATGCAGGAGGATCTGCAGCGAATTGACGCATGGTGCGGGGAATGGCAATTGAATCTCAATGTGGACAAGTGTAATGTGCTGCGAATACATAGAAAGAAAGATCCCTTATCATTTAGCTACAATATAGCAGGTCAGCAACTGGAAGCAGTTAATGCCATAAATTACCTGGGAGTACGCATTAGAAGTGATTTAAAATGGAATGATCATATAAAGTTGAGCGTCGGTAAAGCAGGCGCCAGACTGAGATTCATTGGAAGAATCCTAAGGAAATGCAATCCGGAAACAAAGGAAGTAGGTTACAGTACGCTTGTTCGCCCGCTGCTTGAATACTGCACAGCAGTGTGGGATCCGTACCAGATAGGGTTGATAGAAGAGATAGAGAAGATCCAACGGAGAGTAGCGCGCTTCGTTACAGCATCATCTAGTAATCGCGAAAGCGTTACGGAGATGATAAACTCCAGTGGAAGACTCTGCAGGAGAGACGCTCAGTAGCTCGGTACGGGATTTTGTTGAAGTTTTGAGAACATGCCTTCACCGAAGAGTCAAGCAGTATATTGCTCCCTCCTACGTATATCTCGCGAAGAGACCATGAGGATAAAATCAGAGAGATTAGAGCCCACACAGAGGCATACCGACAATCCTTCTTTCCACGAACAATACGAGACTGGAATAGAAGGGAGAACCGGTAGAGGTACTCAAGGTACCCTCCGCCACACACCGTCAGGTGGCTTGCGGAGTATGGATGTAGATGTAGAACTGATCCTGGCTTCCCCGTTCCATTCGCAAATGGCGCGTGAGACGAGTAATTGCCGGTAAGCTTCTGTATTAGCTATAATTTCTAGAATTTTCTCTTTGCTATCTTTTCTCGGGACGTAAGTGAGAGGATGTAACATGTTGTCTGGTGCTTTCCGGAAAGTATTCTTTCGAAATTTCAATAGTAAACCTCTCCGTGATGCACAATACCTCTCTTGAAGCTTCTGCCACTGTAGTTTGTTGAGCATTCCCATAACGCTATCACGCCATCTAAACGATACCGTGACTAAACGTTGGATCCTCTCTATCTCTTCTATCAGTCCTACCTGGTAAGGGTCCATATTGAAGCAATGTAAGAATATGTCGGACAAGTGCCTTGTAAAGGACTCTTTTACTGGATTAATTACATTTTCATAGACTCTAAATATGAATCTCAGTCTGGCATCTGCATTTCCAGCTATTTGTTTTATGTGGTGATTTCACTTAAGGTCACTTCGAATAGATACTCCTAGATATTTTATGGCAGTTACTGTCTCCAGCGATTTTTGATCAATAGTGCAGTTGTACAATAGTGGATTTATTTTCCTATGCTTGCACAGGATGTTACATTTATTTACGTTCAGGGTCAACTGCCAGTCCCTTCACAATCCGTTACTCCTCTGTAGATCCTTCTACAAATCGTTATTGTCTTCTGGCGTTGCTACCTTCTTATAGACAACCACATCATCTGCGAACAGCTTTAATGAGTTTCCGACGCTTTCTACTTGATACATATAGTAAACAGTAACTGTCCTATTACATTTCTTTGCGGTACCCTCTAAATTACGTTTGCGTCTGTCGATTTTATTTCGTTAATGGAGACCAGTTCTGTCTGCAGAGAAGTCCTGAATCCAGTCACAAATATGAGTCCGATGGTCGGTAAGTTCGAATTTTTTAACTTTAAGTTGTCGGGTCGTTCTCTTGCAATTGAACAATGGACTTCCTTGGTCCATCTACCACCAATTGTCCTGGCTACATGTCCCACCCACATTCATCACATTTTCATTACCGTCATAATTACGCATTTCACTCCAGATAGTTCCCTCGTGCATTTCTTTATTTTCTTGTCTCTTCTGGAACTTGGAAAGCCTTCAGCTATTCAGTGGCTTTCGATCTAAACGTCCATGTCACGCTGTCGTATCTCAAAACTGGCAATATTGGCTGATAGTACACTTTCGTTTCCACACATCAGAAAATTAATTTTGAAAACATTCTGCAGTTTACCAAAAGGACTGCAGGCTTCTTTGACTCTTCTGTTTACTTCTTTTGCCGTCCAACCAACCGTTATCTTCAACTGCTCTAAATATAGTAACTCATCAACTGGTTCTACCGTTTCATTGCCCATTTGCAATTTTTTTTTGTTTTCTGAGTGTTAGTTATAGATGGTTTTACTCATACTGTAATGGATTTTCAAACCCAGTTTCAAACTCTCTATAAAGTCATTCCATTCATTGTCGAAGTATATCTGTAGCACAGGCAAAACTTCAGTATCATCAGCACAACTAAAGTGGTTCAGGCACGTCCCAGTAACAGTATGCCTTCTTCGTTTTCCCAGCCAAACATATGAAAACTTCACTTAGGGCAGTTGGGAGAATATTTTGGTGACTTGGAACCTCCTCGCCTGATCCCTCTTCTAGTTCTTAAGTTCACACTGTCCTGATTAAGAGTAATGGAAACTGCAGCATCGACGTAAACATTATTCATTATACTAACGTACTGTATATTAAATCAATGCTTGGTTTCTCAAAGGCTGTTAGAACAGATTTCGTTGAAACCGGGTCAAAAGCTTTCCCAAAATATATTTAATCCAGAAAAAGTGCTAACTCATATTATTTATTCCGTTCTATAATTTCGTACACGACTCAGTACAGGAGAACACTCCACCGACTGTTTAATAATGCCCGTCGAACTTCTCTACGCACAGAACCTACACAAACTCGTTGGACGAGAAGCGAGTACATTAAACAGAGCTCCTAACCGAGTTGTGAAAGACCGGACTTTGGACTGCCACAGGACTTTGATGCAACAGCAGCGCACTCACTACCGAATATTTGCATTTCGTCCGAAACTCTTAACGGTAATGGGTTACCCCGGCTGAGGTCCCGTTGTCCGCTCGTCAACAGGCCCCACACCTGGCCAGAGAGACTCCTCCCTAATGACGCTTGGAATATATTTCCGCACACAGCAGACCTTACATCAGAGCTGGCCAAACACAACACACCGCGCACCGGGAAAAGGATCACAATAGTATAGCATCCCACGGTCGAACTGTTCTCCATTTGTTACCGAGCCTGTGTTACGAGACTTCTGGCAGTTGTGTTCACGTTCCTGTCACTGCAGGACTGATCCAGGAAACAGAGAAAATCCAAAAAATTAGTAGTGTGTTTCGACACATTATCGTTTCATAAGTGCAA
The DNA here is from genome assembly GCF_021461385.2 of Schistocerca piceifrons. Lineage (NCBI taxonomy): Eukaryota > Metazoa > Arthropoda > Insecta > Orthoptera > Acrididae > Schistocerca > Schistocerca piceifrons. The sequence continues at coordinate 238,213,576 of NC_060141.1, read as the reverse complement.
AAGCGTCATGGACGTGCTCATCCGACTGCAGTGGCAAACGCTACTAGGAGGAGTTGTGCAACACTGTGTGGTTTACTATTGAAATCTAGACACCGTACGTTCCACGAAGACTCATACAGCATATTGCTTCCTGCTACTTCTATTTCGCGAAAAGACCACGAAAGTAAAATTAGAGAAGATTCGAGCTCAAAAAAAAATGTTCAAATGTGTGTCAAATCTTATGGGACTTAACTGCTAAAGTCATCAGTCCCTAAGCTTACACACTACTTAACCTAAATTACCCTAAGGACAAACACACACACATCCATGCCCGAGGGAGGACTCGAACCTCCGCCGGCACCAGCCGCACAGTCCATGACTGCAGCGCCCTAGACCGCCCGGCTAATCCCGCGCGGAAGATTCGACCTCACATGGAGGTTTGTTCTTCCGGCACACGATTCGCGACTGGAGCAGAGAAATCGTGTAGTCGCAGTGATACGCATAGCATCCTTTGCAACACACCAACACACCATATGGTGCCTTGTGCAATACGGATGTACAGGGTGTTTCAAAAATGACCGGTATATTTGAAACGGCAATAAAAACTAAACGAGCAGCGATAGAAATACACCGTTTGTTGCAATATGCTTGGGACAACAGTACATTTTCAGGCGGACAAACTTTCGAAATTACAGTAGTTACAATTTTCAACAACAGATGGCGCTGCCGTCTGGGAAACTCTATAGTACGATATTTTCCACATATCCACCATGCGTAGCAATAATATGGCGTAGTCTCTGAATGAAATTACCCGAAACCTTTGACAACGTGTCTGGCGGAATGGCTTCACATGCAGATGAGATGTACTGCTTCAGCTGTTCAATTGTTTCTGGATTCTGGCGGTACACCTGGTCTTTCAAGTGTCCCCACAGAAAGAAGTCACAGGGGTTCATGTCTGGCGAATAGGGAGGCCAATCCACGCCGCCTCCTGTATGTATCGGATAGCCCAAAGCAATCACACGATCATCGAAATATTCATTCAGGAAATTAAAGACGTCGGCCGTGCGATGTGGCCGGGCACCATCTTGCATAAACCACGAGGTGTTCGCAGTCTCGTCTAAGGCAGTTTGTACCGCCACAAATTCACATAGAATGTCCAGATAGCGTGATGCAGTAATCGTTTTGGATCTGAAAAATGGGCCAATGATTCCTTTGGAAGAAATGGCGGCCCAGACCAGTACTTTTTGAGGATGCAGGGACGATGGGACTGCAACATGAGGCTTTTCGGTTCCCCATATGCGCCAGTTCTGTTTATTGACGAAGCCGTCCAGGTAAAAATAAGCTTCGTCAGTAAACCAAATGCTGCCCACATGCATATCGCCGTCGTCAATCCTGTGCACTATATCGTTAGCGAATGTCTCTCGTGCAGCAATGGTAGCGGCGCTGAGGGGTTGCCGCGTTTGAATTTTGTATGGATAGAGGTGTAAACTCTGGCGCATGAGACGATACGTGGACGTTGGCGTCATTTGGACCGCAGTTGCAACACGGCGAACGGAAACCCGAGGCCGCTGTTGGATCACCTGCTGCACTAGCTGCGCGTTGCCCTCTGTGGTTGCCGTACGCGGTCGCCCTACCTTTCCAGCACGTTCATCCGTCACGTTCCCAGTCCGTTGAAATTTTTCAAACAGATCCTTTATTGTATCGCTTTTCGGTCCTTTGGTTACATTAAACCTCCGTTGAAAACTTCGTCTTGTTGCAACAACACTGTGTTCTAGGCGGTGGAATTCCAACACCAGAAAAATCCTCTGTTCTAAGGAATAAACCATGTTGTCCACAGCACACGTGCACGTTGTGAACAGCACACGCTTACAGCAGAAAGATGACGTACAGAATGGCGCACCCACAGACTGCGTTGTCTTCTATATCTTTCACATCACTTGCAGCGCCATCTGTTGTTGAAAATTGTAACTACTGTAATTTCGAACGTTTGTCCGCCTGAAAATGTACTGTTGTCCCAAGCATATTGCAACAAACGGTGTATTTCTATCGCTGCTCGTTTAGTTTTTATTGCCGTTTCAAATATACCGGTCATTTTTGAAACACCCTGTAGATTTATATCTGCACAAAGAGCTTTACTCTGTAATAAATGTCACTCTAGTTTATTAAGCGACTATAAGCAAGTATAAACGCCAGAATAATAGTTTCCATGCTGAGACTAAGAATATATATACATAAAGTATAAAAAGCTCTAAAAACAGATAAAAAATTAGAGCCAAAAATCTAAAAGAAGATCAAGACATAATTCTATTTAATAATCTCAACTCACCTACCAAATTCAACGAAGGAGGAGCAGCCATATTTGATGATCTCAAAAGAAATCACAACAAAGCCATTCTAGGCATCAAATTAATTATGCCCTTATTAATTAATAATCTTAATCTACCTAAACGCTCATAAATAATATTAAATAAATAAAATAAACCAGAAAAGCATAAGCCATGATCAACCATTACAGAAAGTGAACCCATACAACCTCATCAGTTTATGGTTATTAATCCATCAATAATCACACAGATAAATTGGCAGAACACTTAAAAGATGCGACAAATCCACTAATGAGACAGCCTACATTACACTTCTCCGTCCTCTGCTGGAATATCGCTGCGTGGTGTGGGATCCTTACCAGGTAGGATTGACGGAGGACATCGAGAAAGTGCAAAGGAGGGCAGCTTGTTTCGTGTTATCGCGCAATAGGGGTGAGAGTGTCACTGATGTGATACCCGAGTTGGGGTGGCAGTCACTGAAACAAGGGCGGTTTTCTTTGCGGCGAGATCTATTTACGTAATTTCAATCGCCAACTTTCTCCTCCGAATGCGACAATGTTTTGTTGACACCCACCTACGTAGGGAGAAATGATCATCATAATAAAATAAGAGAAATCAGAGCTCGAACGGAAAGATTTAGGTGTTCCTTTTTCCCACGCGCCATTCGAGAGTGGTATGGTAGAGAAGTAGTATGAAAATGGTTCGATGAACCCTCTGTCAGGCACTTAAGTGTGAATTTCAGAGTAACCATGTAGATGTAGATGTAGACTCTTATATGAGCAACAGAAGAATAAGAAATTAAAGACTTTAAATCAACTTGACTAAGACAGATAAATCTAACAATAACTCCACCAGACAGACCTAAAGAGAACCAGAAATTATTAAATTTCAAACCCAAATAAGAAATAAACTTTATTACACGAAAAATACCATAACCACCTAACTTCAACAGAACACCAGCAAGGATTATTCTACCAGAAGTAGGAGCCTATACATGAGCCTTAGGGAGCCATAAATGAACCAAAAATATAGGCATCTTAACTAAAAAAGCCAAAATTATAAAAACATAAAATAATAAGAACCAAAATCAAACAACAAAGGAAAATACAAAGTATTGGCAAAATCATAAACCTTAAATAAAACTAACAATAAAGGTGATCTAGCAACTAACCAAGAGCTTTACTCTGTAATAAATGAGTCTAGTTTATTAAGTGACTATCGCGTAAACCAGAGCACCGTTTCAACTGCAGGTTGCCTATCAAAAGACCTCTACAGGCAACAAAAATTTGATTTTCAGCATTTCGTGTAACTATTGGCCAAATTTAAAAATTTACAGTACTATCATAACCTAATCATTAAGAGGTACATTCTTATGTTAAAAGTTTAACATAATAAGACAAGTATATCGTCGGAAAAAACCGTAACGCTAAAAAAATTGTGTAATGAAATTTCGGGATTAGATTTGTTTAGGTAACATATTTAACGAGATAACCAAGAGAAATCGCTATGCGGAATCGCACCCTACACCATGACTCCAGATGCAGGTCCAGCGTTTCTAGCTCGCAAGCAGGTTGGTTGCAGGCACTCAGCTGGCCTCCTCCTAACCAACACACAGCTATCCCTGGCAGCGAGGCAGAACCATGTTTCATCAGACAACACAACAGACCTCCACCCTGTCCTCCTCTGAACTCTCGCTTGACACCATTGAAGTCGCAAATGGCGATGGTTTGGGGTCAGTTGAATGCACGCCACAACGCGTCTGGATCGGAACTGTCCTTGAAGTAACTTAATTGTAACAGTTCGTTGTGTCATTATGATGCCAACTGCTGCTCAGGTTGCTGCTGCAGATGCAGTGCGATGCGCCTGAGCCGCACGCCGAACACAATGGTATTCCCTCTCGGTAGTACCACGTGGCCTTCTGGAGTTCGGTCTTCTTATCGCTGTACATTCTGATTATAGAATGAAATCTTTCACGACCGGATGACATAGCTGCTGGTACATTCTGATGATACCGCTGCCAGCATTCACGTACCGTGACTACATTCCTGCCAAGTTTCTCTGCAGTATCGCAGATGTTACATCCAGCTTCCCGTAGCCCTATTACACCACCTCGTTCAAACTCAGTGAAGTATCGATAATGGCGTCTTCGTTGCCTTAAAGCCATTCTTGGTTAGCACCAACCCACAATGACCAATCTCAAAGTTAACTAACACTCACGAGCGTTACAGCGTGTATTCAAAGCAAACATAATTTGCATCAACATAGTGGTGCTATTAGCGCCACTCTTATGAAACTGGTGCGATTTCTAATAGACATCATCTTTCAGGTATAGGAATAACCAACGATCGTTTATGTCGCACAACTCCTTCTTGGTGTCGTGATTTTTTTTTTTTTTTTTTTTTTTTTTTGCGACGGCGTATTACAGTTAGAAACTGTGTTTTTGTCATGAGCCAGCGTGACTGACGGCGTTCTAATACCCGGATCCAATTCATCCAATATTTGAGAATGAGAGCACCTAGCGACTTCCAATAAACTTTAAGCATAATTTCAAACCTTAACGAAATTTTTTCTCGCTTACATGCTTAACGTCAAATATTTAACACATTAACTCATTTGTAAAGTAATCAGACGCTTGGAGCGGCTTTATACATGGGAGTGAGATTCTGTAACGAATAGGAGGCTTACTGGTCAGTTCAGGTTGTTTCATGTAGTCAAGACGAAAATATGCTGTTTACTCTATATCGTACCTTTATGTACGACGCAGATTTCAGCTGTCACTTTTTCTATTTTGTCATATTGTTAATGGTGGGAAACAATATGCCTCCGATTTATATTTGCAACTGTTCCAAATACTCTTCCAGCCTTTTATTCCCCTTCGTATTAAATGAGGAGCTTTCAGGCATTGTTTTTTTCTGGATCTTTCGCTATGACACGTGTGGTGTAACTGCTTACTTTTTCGTTGTATTCTGATTAATCTATTCAACATTCGTCTATAACCCAGTTCTATCCTCTTGCCCCTTGGTGTATTTGCATCTTTATCACATCCATAGGTACACGTATTACCGAATCACCAGTTTCATACTCCGTGGTTGCAATATACGAACAGGAATTATTTACAGAGGAATGGGAAGACCGATGGGGGACGACATGGGAAAGGAGTAATTTGCGTTCCGGAGAAATGTAGCAACACACAGTGGAATACAGATCGCACGACTCACCTTAGAAGACAGAGTGAAGACTGACATTGCTGACTGGATAGACTCCATAGAGTTCTGAAGTTCTCAAGGTTGAAAGACAAGGATCGAGACTGTAGTAATAAGAGTCGAAGTATACGAAACGGAAGCAGTGACTGAGAAGAGAATGAGACACTGTTGAAGCGGATTTACGAAATTATTTAAGCCGGCCGCTGTGGCCGAGCGGTTCTAGGCGCTTCAGTCCGAAACCATGCTGCTGCTACGGTCGCAAGTTCGAATCCTGCCACGGGCGTGGATGTGTGTGATGTCCTTAGGTTACTCAGGTTTAAGTAGTCCTAAGTCTAGGGGACTTACGACCTCAGATGTTAAGTCCCATAGTGCCATTTGAATCATTTGAAGTTACTTAGTTTGTGCACTAAGAAGGCAGTAAAGAAAAGCAAGGAGAAATTTGCAAAAATAATTAAAATCAAGGGAAAACAAGTAAAAAGGTTATGGTTTGCTGAAGATATTGTAAGACTACCGGGTGTTTGTAATTGAAGTGTAGCTACTCTCAGCGGTCCAATGTGTGCTGTAGTTAAGATATGGCAGCGAAGCTTGTCAGATATTCTAATGCGTTAATGCGGAACCTATTTACGCTGGAAAAATATTAATTTTCATTTTGGCCACCACGTGCAAATCTGGCTCTTTGAGTGCAAGAAAGACGTATCGAAATGTTTCCATATGTAATGGATTGGAAAAGGACGTGGGCAGAAAAGACCAAAGAGAGAGGTATACTATTGATTTTATTGTTACCGCAGCTTACACAATTTGTTCGATATGAACACCGGAGACGACGACATGTTGCACCCGTAAGACGACGTGATCAACAGCTGCTCGCAGCAGGGCCGGTGAAATCTGAGCAACGTGTTCCTTTATATTGGCCTTCAGATCATGTAGTGACCGATAGTGTCCCTGGTAAACGCGTTCTTTTAGGTACCCCCAGAGACCAAAGTCAGATGGATTCAGATAAGGTGATCTTGCAGGCCATGTATCTAGAAAACCTCTTGAGACAACACATTTGTGGAAGGTTGCATTAAGCAGATCTTTCACAGGGCGAATGACATGAGGTGTTGCGCCATCTTGCATGGAAACAGTGGTTTCCACATAGTTGCGCTCTTCCAAAGCAGGAATAACATGACGTACAAGCAGGTCTCGGTAACGTGCAGACGTTATGATATATCCTTGCTTGTATTCTCTTCTGAGAAGAACAGACCAAGAATAAAGCTGCTCGCCAATCCACACCACACAGTCACATACGGCGACTGCAATGGCTCTTCGTGCACAACAGGGGTTTTAATAGTACGCTTAATTCGGCAGTTCTGTGTATTCACTGCTCCCTGTAGTGTCAAATGTGCGACATCACTCCACAGAATTCTGCCAGGCCACACATCAACGTCGATCTGTGCCAGAAACCGAAGAACAAATTCAGAACGTCGCTGCGGGTCATGAGGTTTCAGTTGCTGGGTCTTGTACAGGTACCAGTGTAATATAGACAGTAAAAGATTCCGTACCGTTGATCATGGGATGGACAATTCTCATGACACTGCAGGAGGACTAGCACTACCCGGGACAGGTGTTGCATGGTAAGTTACAGCAACAGCAACCTCGTCAATAACTTCCGCCGGAATAGGACGACTTCCTTTTCGAAGCACCATACCAAGCTCAGCCGTGTTTCAATTTTCATTATCAGCTTCCTTTAACCATTTAATGGCATCGGGCCTCTCCCCAGACCTTTCCGTCGCCCATACTATCGAATGCAGCACTGTAATTGCTGCCGTTCGTATAAAACAGTTTCACTAACAGCGCACGGTCTTTCTCCTCGACAGCCATAGTGTTCAGTCACGATACGGCTTTTCAAATGACAGTGAAGGTATTGTACCACCATAAAAACAGTGTACAGAGCCAAATTTGCAGCTGGTGGCGAAAATTGGAACTAATTTCTTTCTCGGCGTTAATCGGTTCCACATTAACGTGTAAGCATATCTAACCAGTTTCGCTGCTTTACGATAATTACAGCCGACAATGGGCCTCCGTGACTAGCCGCACTTCAATTATACCCACCCGGAATAAGAGATGGTAAAGGGCTTGTAAGGTCAATTGACTTAAATCGATAATTTTGCAGAACGACATTTTTCCAAAAGACTGTGTATAATTTTTTTTAAATTTTTCACACGATAGTTCTTCAGATTTTTTGAGACTGTGAGGCCTAAGCAGAAGAAAAAGAAAATGGAATAGATAATGTAGTGAAAAGAGATTGTAAGTTGAACGTCAACGAGGGATGGTGGAGTGCAGTTGAATTTAATCACGCGATGTAGATGGAATACATTAAGAAATGAGACGCTAAAAGTAGTAGATAACTTTGGCCTTTTGGGCAGCAAAATAACTAGAGGTTGATAAAATACGGAATATACAGGGCTCACCAAAAAAGGAACAGATTTCAAACATTTATTGCTTCCAAGCTACAAATGATTCCAACGTTCCATGAAAGAGAAAAGTTCAAATTTTTATGCATTCAGTGTCAGCACCACGAGAAATATCAAACGGGTTGCTCATACCCTGCAACACACGAGGCTGCTGGTCTCTCGTTATAGATTTCACAGCTTCAGTAATGCGATGTCACAAAGTTTCAAGAGTGTCAGGCACAGAGGGGATAAAAACGCGGTCTTTCATATACCCCACTGATAAAGACCACAGGGTGTGAGGCCTGGAGACCTGAAAGGCCACTGGCGATGAAGTTCATCTTCTGATTCTCCTCTTCAAATCCAATGTCCTTGAATAGTGTCATACAGAATTTCTCTAAGCACGTCCAACGTTACCTTAATGACCCTTTTCAGGACGTAGGACTGGAAGAGGAGGAGCAGAAGACGGACATCATCGCCGGTGGCCTTTCGGGTCTCCAGAACTCACACCTGATGGCTTTCATCTGTCGGATTACGTAAAATGTCGCGTTTTTATCCCCCCCTATGCCAGGCACTCTTGCTGAAGCTGTGAATTCGATAACGAGAGACCAGCTGCTTCGTGTGTGGAAGAAAATGAGCCACCGTTTTGATGTTTGAACACATGGTGCTCACAATGAATGAATAAAAATGTGAACTTTTCTCTTTGCAGGAACGATGGAATTGTGTTTTCATCTTTTGTCGTTTGGAAGCAATAAATGTTTGAAATCTGTCTCTTCATTTTGAATAGCCCCGACTGGTAAAAGCAAGAAAATATTTTATGACAAAGAAAAATACGATTATATCTAATATAGATTTTAGTGTTAGAAAGTCTTTTCTGGCGGTATTTCTTTGGAGAGGTTAATTTAACTCACCTGGACGCATTCGCAACAGGATGGAACTGTAGGAAAAAAACTCTTCTTTCACATCCGGCGTTCCCCAAGTAAGTCTTATAGGCCCTCTATTGTTCCTGATCTATATTAACGACATCGGAGGCAATCTGAGTAGCCGTCTTAGATTGTTTGCAGATGATGCTGTCATTTACCGTCTTATAAAGTCATCAGATAATCAAAACAAGTGGCAAAATGATTTAGATAAGATACCTGAATGGTGCGAAAAGTGGCAGTTGACACATAATAAAGAAAAGTGCGAAGTTATTCACATGAGTACTAAAAGAAATCAGCTAAATTTTTTGATTACGCGATAAGTCACACAAATCTGAGCGCTGCAAATTCAACTAAATACTTAGGGATTACAATTACAAATAAAACTTTCCTGGCAGATTAAAACTGTGTGCTCGACCGAGACTCGAACTTGGGACCTTTGCCTTTCGCGGGCAAGTGCTCTACCATCTGAGCTACCGAAGCACGACTCACGCCCGGTCCTCACAGCTTTACTTCCGCCAGTACCTCGTCTCCTACCTTCCAAACTTTACAGAAGCTCTCCTTCGCAGGAGATGTAGATGTCATTATGTACGTACTAGATTCCCACGTTACTTACAAGGCTCATGCCCAAAAGAGCAATTCAATCGCCGAATTTCATCTCTGTCTCATCAATGTGATTTTGAAGAAATACGAGGAAGAAACGGAATCATGAAGAGATCATCGACCAGTCGTTGAAAATCCATTTCCCGGCACTGTTGAATATAAGAGGACACATCGTATGCAGCAAGAACAAAAGGCAAGATGAATGCGTTATTTTGTTGCACTGTGTGTTGTCTCTGTTTTTAAATTATGGTCCACTAAAAAAAAAAAATCTCCCTAAATTAAGTTGCTTTCTAAAGTTATCCGTTTTGAGAAACGTCAGCATGAAGAACATCTGGAGTGTTCTTTATTACGGTAAGAACTCGGTGGATCGTCAGACGGTGCACGACATACAGCAGCTAGTCCTCAGATTGGCAGTGTGTGCAGCTCACGGCGCACCCAGCAGCCGAAGTGTTAACAACGAAGGTAAACAGGAGTTACTTCGTGAGCAACATGTGCCCGCCTGTAGCATAGTCGTGATAACGAGCGATGCAGCAGCGAGCTGGGTATTTACTCTGTGCTTACGGATCGTCTCCAGCCATTTAGCCCAACCTTTCCAGAAAAGTCGTCATTGCCGGTTCAGCATTGCTAGTGTTGAACGACAGAAGGTAGCCCATTCCATAAAAGACTTTAAAACTCTTATCGACTGACGTGATTAGCCTTTGGAAGCACGATGCATATCGACAATAAGACTAAGGAAAAGACTAAAAATAACCTCACTCGTCCCCAACTACGACTTCTGCTGCTTTCTTTTAAAAAATATAAAAAAAATGTTAGGGCCGAGTAGGACTCAGCTATGAGGGTTCCGTACACAATTATACATATATTTAAGGTGACAGTTACTGAACTATACGAAAAAAAACTTAAATTACCTGTAAACTACGGTGTGTACGCACTTTATTGAACATGTAAACGTCACTACAGATATTCGGATTTAGGTCATGATATGTTCGATATGCCTGCCATCACAGGCGATGATGTGGCGCAGACGAATAGCGAAATTCTGCATGACACGCTGAAGTGTCGGAACATCGAAGCTGTGGATGACCTCCTGAATGGCTGTTTTCAGCTCAGCAATGGTTTTAGGGTTATTACTGCACACTTCGTCTTCCATATAGCCCCACAAAAAAGGAGTCGCATGTGTTCAGATCAGGAGAACACGGCGGCCAGTCGAGGCCCATGCCAGTGGCCTCTGGGTACCCCAGAGCCAGAATGCGATCCCCAAAGTGCTCCTCCAGGACATCAAATACTCTTGCTTTGATGAGATCGAGCTCCGTCTTGGATGAACCACATCTTGTTGAAATCATGGTCACTTTGGATAATGGGAATTAAATCTTCCGAAACCTTCACTTACCGTTCGGTAGTCGCAGTGCCATGAAGGAATATCGCACCGATCATTCCGTGACTGGGAATCACACACCACCCGCTGAAGGTGAAGAGACTTCTCGAAGGCGAAATGCGGATTCTCAGTTCCCCAAATGCTTCAGTTTTGCTTATTGATTTATTGATGAACCCATCCAAATGGAAGTGGGCTTCGTCGCTAAACCAAACCACATATGCGCATACTAATTCCCATCGTGCCCCGCGGCCAACTGTACAGTTTGAACATCCTAACGCAAACCGTTCAGAAGCTATGACGATTTTATTTCATACAGTTCAATAATTGTTGCCCTGTAGATAATACATGCAGCCCGGGAATCGGAAATATTGACGATCTTTGCCCGTTATTGACACTGATACTGGCGATCCTAGTAATCCCAAGACTTTCGAGTACGGTTTAATTGTAAATCTGAAGCCGGATACCAAATGGCAACAAAAATATTTACTTGTTCTGTTAAAACCGGCTTCATGCCAAATTTTACGATTCTAGGACAACGGCAACTACCCTACAGGTTTTGATGAGTGAGTTTACGAGTATCAAAATATGTGACAAGAAAGTCTCATCTTTTGGCTACATCGACGAAGAAGCTTCAATTTTTTACACCACCAAGGAACCCTAGGCGTATATGACACACATTTCAACTTCTGAGAAAAAGGATAGACAGTCGGATAGCCAGCCAGACGGACAACAAAGTGATCCTATAACGGACTGCGAAAACAAAGAATATTGTGTCAGGTTTGGTGTAGTACTTTATCTCTTGCTAATGTGAGTTGTGAGCTCCTTTTGTCATCCCTACGTACCTGTTTTCCACATTCAGCGTAGACACAAAGAATAGGACGGAGTCAACTGCAGACATAGGAAACCAACGGTTCTACAAGGCTACACGTTGCTCGGTCGAACGGTTATCTCGATGGGCTCGGTTACTCATTTAGCCCTTAAAATTGACGAAACAGTACTTGGAATTATTTTCTTAGAGTGGCACCTAATGAAGGTTCACTCAGACTCTTAACCCGTGCAACTCTTTGTGTATGAACAGCTTTGTGAGGCTGCAGATGTTATCCTTCACGTCATTGACTGGTCCCCCCATTAAGATGAACGTTCTGACTACTATTCCGCACGCACGTATTTTGTTTGCTCGGAGACGCGGAACTGTAGCGAAGACTTTCCGGAAGTCTTGAACCACGGCCTCAGCCGGAATTGCACTATGTAATGCCTTCGGGAGCTCATGAATGAAGGGAGAAAGTGGGCTCCATAATTTTACGGGAAACGGAAGACGTCTGTATGATAAGTCTATAGTTTAGAGCGTCTGGGTTGCGACCCTTCTTGTAGTCTAGGACACCTTAACCCATTATCCCGTCGGGTGCGACGCTGCACTGTTCCAGCGACCTACGGTCAGCAGAAGTCATGTCCTCTGCACAGTCAGTGAAGATTCTGCCGGGCACACCCTCAGGTCTTGTGCCCTTCCCTCTGTAGGAGGATTTCACTTGTTACTCAATTCAACCCTCATTCACAGGGTGTGGACAAAAATATAAAAACATCAAAAACAAAACACAACATATTAACATGCCTAATATGTTGTAGGAAGACGGTTGTTATCCAAAACAGGTACCGTTCATCTTGGAATGGATAAATATAGGTCCTGTATGGTTTTCGAGGGAGTCTTATGGCATTCTTCCTGCCAGACGGTGATGGAGGTGGACAGAAATTACGTACCGTTCACTCCAAGGTGGACCACAAAGGCTCAGTAATACCGAGATCTGGAGACTGTGATGGTCAAGGGAGATGCGACAAATCCTCCTCATCCTCACAAGACCAGACCAGAGTTGTGTCAGAAGGGGCCCGGTCGTCTTGGAACGCAGCATCACCTTTGGGGAACAAATATTGTACCATGGCAGGGACCTGGTTAGACAAGATGGTCACATAATCCTTGGCAATAATGCCACCTGAGTTACCACGGGGCTCGTAGAATATCACAATATAGCTTCCCAAACCAGCACTGAGCCCCCATCATGCTTCTCGGAACGAGAACTCGGCCAGAATTTGGAAACAGTGAGAAACAAGACTCACCGACCAAATTACCATCTTCCATTGCTCTATAATCCATGGATTCGACGCCACGTTTCCCTGTTACGGGTATTTGCATCACTGATGAGTGGTTTTCGAATTCCAGCTCGCTCTACCAAATGGTTCAAATGGCTCTGAGCACTACGGGACTTAACAGCTGAGGTCATCAGTCCCCTAGAACTTAGAAATACTTAAACCTAACTAACCTAAGGACATCACACAGATCCATGCCCGAGACAGGATTCGAACCTGCGACCTAGCGGTCATTCGGTTTCAGACTGAAGCGCCCAAAACCGCTCGGCCACAAGGCCGGCAGCTCGCCCTACAACTCCATCCTTATGCAGCTCCCTTTGCGCTGTTTGGGTACTGACTGGGTTCGCGAGTGGGACATTTAGTTCTGCAGTGACTTTTGCAGCTATCGTTCCCTTATTTTATGTCACAATCCAATGACCTTCTGTCCAAGATCACTCAGCACACACTTTCGTCCGCGTTTTGACATAGCGGATGATTTTTTAGGCTTTCCCTGTATGCGATACCGTGCCACTTGAAAAACCAAACACTTCGCTTGCCTTGGTCACGGAAGCACGCACCGTGCGAGCGGCAAGAATCTGCTCACGTTCGAATTCACAGAACTCCAACATAATGCACTCACAACCACACTAAACGCTATTCTGACCACGACTACCACTTGCAATGTATTGAAGACATTGCAGAGGTGGTGTTCGTGGTCAGATACAACAGCGCAACCTGCAAGCTTAGCTGGCATCTGCATTTATGTTCAAGCATGCATTTCTCGCCGTATTTACATATTTTCGTCCAGTCCTTGTATTTCTGTGTAACTGTGTCATTAAAGCATCCGTGCGATGGTCGGGCGTTGTGTTATAGCTCTATGATATGGACGAAGTGTGAGGCAAACCCAGGACAGGCGCTAGTATGGAATGTTGTTTAGGCGTTTCGTTCATCACGTTCATCGTCATGTGGCAGAGAGCGGGTTGTGCGGCCAGGCCTTGGCGGTGACAGTAAAAACGCACACACACACACACACACACACACACACGACGGCGAGGTGACGTGTCCGGACCGCTAGCCAATCAGGTGGCCGGGCAGCTTTCTCCGCATCTGCAGCGCGCTGCGCTGGCTACCGAGCCGAGCCGGGAGACACGCCTCTCGGTGTATATGATACTTGCTCCCTCACTGTTTGTAAACATTCGGCGATTCGCTTCCTCATCCTCCACCCCGTCTGCGGCTGTTCAGCTTCTGGCGAACTAATCTGTTTCTTTCTTTCGCTAGGTTACAGCTTTCTCGAAGCTAAGGGTAGACTATCTGCAGTAGTAGGCAGCCCCACTATTTTGTTACTTCCCTCTTGTAAATCATTCGAAAACAATGCAAATACCGTTAGTTTTACTCAGTTAACGGTTTCCGTTATGCAACCATCTGTAGACGAATTTAATGTCCAGTTTGCGGCTCTGGTACTTACAAGTCGTCAGCTGTGAAGCCAAGAACACGTTATTACTCTCCACAGCTGACTGATATTTACTGGCAGAGTGCGTTCATGCTGCCGCCTCAGCGAGGATATTTAACTGCCTGCGGTGATGAGTGATTAAGCCGTACTCGATATTACGAATGGTTCAGGCGATTTAAAAATGGCCGGACGGAAGTTAAAGATGAAGCTCGTCAGGTCAGATCAAATGTGAAAACCATGCTGATAGCTTTCATTGAATTTGAAGGATTAGTTCATCATGAATTCGTACCACAGGGACAAACTGTTAATAGATGGTACTATCGGACGCGTTGCGGCGCCTGCGAGAAAATGTGAGAAGGAAACGGCCTGAAATGTGGCGAGGCACTTGATGCCTCTTACATCACGATAACGCACCCGCACATTCATCCCTGTTGGCGCGTGACTATTGCACAAAAAACGAAACCAGTTCCAGAGTTGAAAACCCTGTTGAAAGGACGAAGATTTAAAAAATGGTTCAAATGGCTCTGAGCACTATGGGACTTAACAGCTGTGGTCATCAGTCCCCTAGAACTTAGAACTACTTAAACCTAACTAACCTAAGGACATCACACACATCCATGCCCGAGGCAGGATTCGAACCTGCGACCGTAGCGGTCGCGCGGTTCCAGACTGTAGCGCCTAGAAACGCTCGGCCACTCTGGCCGGCGAACGTACTTGCAAAATTATATCATTGTACGGCACATAATGCAGAAGGTATGATGCCATAAACATTCAGATACGATCAAAATTAGCTCTTCTGAAAATGGAGTGTCTTAAACCATGTTTAACGTCAAATATTTAACACATTAACTCATTTGCAAAGTAATCAGGCGTTGTTTCGTGCATGGGAATTTGATTCTTGAAGGAGTTGAGGGTGAGAGGTTAATGATTACAACCTACGGCGGTACGGCTATGGATTAAGTGTTAAAATTCCTCAAGCGCTCTCCGAGAGTAGAACGGTTCAGATATACAAGTAGATTGATAGTAGTCTGTTACAAATTAGGGGAGGTGGGGGCAGTTATCTTCGCTGTGAATGTGAAATAGTTTGAGATTTCGTGGTAAATTAATGGCTCTTGTGTGCACTTGCTACTAGTCAATATACATTACTTGTTCTGGCTTTTTCAAACTGACACTGAATTCATACGTCTGCCTGTCTGGTGGGGCACAATACAAACTTGGTTTACAAACAAGTTTTTCTGCCGTGGTGGGTGTGGGGGGTGGCGGAGTGGTGCAGAAGCACTCGCTGGGTGCGCCCTTGGTCTTGCATTCGAGTCGCGCCGATCACAGAGTAATCATGTGGGTGTACACTATGTGATCAAAAGTACCCGGACACCCCCAAAAACATACGTTTTTCATATTAGGTGCATTGTGCTACCACCTACTGCCACGTACTCCATATGCGACCTCTGCTCAGTGCAGCACTCCGTGAAGAATGGGCTGCCATTCCCCAAGAAACCTTCCAGCACCTGATTGAACGTATGCCTGCGAGAGTGGCCATCGTGAGAGAGCAGAATGGGGGGCTCCGCGGAACTCACGGACTTAGAACGTGGTCAGGTGATTGGTGTGTCACTTGTGTCATAAGTCTGTGCACGAGATTTCCACACTCATAAACATCCCTAGGTCCACTGTTTCCGACGTGATAGTGAAGTGGAAACGTGAAGGGACGCGTACAGCACAAAAGCGCACAGGCCGACCTCGTCTGTTGACTTTCAGAGACCGCCGACAGTTGAAGACGGTCGTAATGTGTAACAAGCAGACATCTGTCCAGACCATCACACAGGAATTCCAAACTGCATCAGGGTCCACTGCAAGTACTATGACAGTTAGGCGAGAGAACTTGGATTTCATGGTCGCGCGGCTGCTCATAAGCCACACATCACGCCAGTAAATGCCACACGACGCCTCGCTTAGTGTAAGAAGCGTAAGCACTGGACGATTGAACAGTGGAAAAACGTTGTGTGGAGTGGCGAATCACGGTACACAATGTGGCGATCCGATGGTAGGGTGTGGGTATGACGAGTGCCCGGCGAACTCATCTGCCAGCGTGTGTGGTGCCAACAGTAAAATTCGAAGGCGGTGGTGTTATGGTGTGGTGGTGTTTTTCATGGAGGATGCTTGCACCCCTTGTTGTTTTGCGTGACAATATCACAGCACAGGCCTACACTGATGTTTTAAGCACCTTCTTGCTTTCCAATGTTGAAGAGCAATTCGGGGATGGCGATTGCATCTTTCAACACGACCGAGCACCTGTTCATAATGCACGGCCTGTGGCGGAGTAGATACACGGCAATAACATTCCTGTAATGGACTGACCTGTACAGGGTCCTGACCTGAATCCTATAGAACACCTTTGGGATGTTTTGGAACGCCGTCTTCGTGCCAGGCCTCACCGACCGACATCGATACCTCTCCTCAGTGCAGCACTCCGTGAAGAATACGCTGCCATTCCCCAAGAAACCTTCCAGCACCTGATTGAAAGTATGCCTCTGAGACTGGAAATGTCATCAAGGCTAAGGGTGGGCCAACACCATATTGAATTCCAACATTACCAGTGGAGGGCGCCACGAACTTGTAAGTCATTTTCAGCCAGGTGTCCGGATTCTTTTGATCATATAGTGTATTTGTTTTGTGCACAAATGTTGACAGCACTTGTCATCATGGGAACGCAAAGTGACTCCACATCTCGCTTTCAGTAGCCAATGAGAGAATAACAGGCAGACGATCAGCTTCGTAGCGATGGATGGCAAATACTCTTCGTGTCTTGGTCGTAATACAGTCTTCTGACGTACGAACTGTCACCGTTGAGACGACGCTTCAACGTAAGCTCCCGTGATCGATCTCAGCTACAGTCTCGATATGTTACATCTAGTCGAAAACAGTTATGTCCGAAACTGCGACCGCTACTGTACAGCAGTTAAATACACTCGCCTTACTCTCGTTCGACAAAATAACCACACCACACTGGACTATACATTACTCGAAATGAAGGCCAGATTGGTACAGTAACCTCAGACGGAGGCTTACCGACTATTGTTCGTTCTTCCCACGAATTACTGCTAATACTGAAGTACTACTCCCCATATTCTTGTGTTTTTTGTAGTTGATGTACGATTGACTGAGTTATTATGTTATATAGCGCTTCCGATTTCATCTAGTAGTTTCAACTATTTATAAACAAACGTGCGTTAATTATGAAGCCGCTAAACCACTCGCAAAGTAGCTTTTCATAACAACGATGGTTAAACGTGGAGTAAATCTTACCAGTGGCGAAAGCAGGCCTCGTGCTACGCTAGAAATGAATCTGTTACAAAGGCATATTGACGATCGCCAGTACTTCACTGGCTTCGCCAAATCACAATCAGTCACCTTCCAACCTATCCTAGACCTCTGGCTCCGCTAATGATTGGTCTGTCACCACAACCGAGATTTCGAGAGGCAACACCATCGAAATCTAACCCAGCAAGACGCGGACGCAGTGAACACGATTAACGGGAGGAGAAAGCGACTGCCCGATAAGAATCAAACCATGAACACGTGATAAAAGTCATTAGCAAAAGCACTAAGAATCATTATGTTTTAGCGTGCCTAATGGATTAGCGTGCATCGGCATATTATAGGCGGTAGAGTAAAACAAAATATCTTACATGTAAAAATAAGCCATGTTTTTAGTGATGTTTCAGCTTTCGGAGTAACTGTACTGTGACCGAGGGCCAAGTTGAACGAGCGTTACTGCGTCTGCTAACATCGGAACCTATAACCAGTTCCTGCCGCACCCACTCGCGTTATGTTATTGGGCTATGTGTCATCATTTACTATTTTATTGTATCTTTGCATTCGTGGTGCGTATCAAAAAGTTGCATGACGATTGATTATTTGTTCTACGAGTGTTCTCCCACAAGAGACCAAATATGTAAAAGCGAATAGTTACTTACTTTTTACGCTACCTGAGCAAGGAAAATGCCTACAGTGTGCATAAATAAGAAAGCAAACATACGAAAACATTTTAATGAAAATTGTGTCAGTAGGGAAATGGTCATCTCTATCAAAGGAAAAAAATAGTTCTGGAGATTAATTTGCACTTAGAAAGAAAGAAAGACACAAAGGATAAAGTAAAATCGAGATATATACTGTCTTTTTAACCTTGTTTACTTGTCTTTGTATTTGTTTATTTTCTTGGGAAAATAAATGACGATGATTTGAAATGCTTCGACAACACTTTCCCTATTCTTTCAGGTCCCAGAAGTGCAGAGAATTGGCCATACGATCTTTATCAGGAGCATCCACGATGAATTTTGCTTTCACCATTAATGAAGTCTATTATTATTGGTTGTTCCTTAATGCGTCTTTTTGTAAGAAGGACATTCTCCCCAAACGTCACTTTCACCATTCAGGCGCGAACTGCGCAGCAAACTTCACTCTCAAGACACACGGTTTTGGCGCCGACGCGTAAGCAAAGATCACTCGTGATAGCCGGCACTCAGTACAGGAATATTACGTCAGAGGCGCTGCAGTACACACACTTGCTACGAGCAGTCGATTCAGACGAGAAAGTCGATAGTGTAAAACTGGCTTAAGAAGACTCTCGGCTAGGTGGCTGATGGGAGTAACTGAATGGATACTAGTCATAATGTTGACTGATAATAAATAGTTTCCAGTCGCTAACGGGTTTAGCTAGCAGACGATGCAGTGAGGTGTCAATAGATGAGGTGATTTCGAAGTCAATTACGCATAACATTTGAACGGTCGTTAACTCTGCGTGTGACCTTAGTTTTTACCTAGCCTTCCCCCCTCAACGATGTGAGGAGTCGCCAGAAACAGCACGTGGTTCGGCTCCCACTATAAACAGTGGGTTTCCTTTCCCCTGTTGGATAACTGGGGTAGGTTAGGGACACGCAAGTCGCCGAAATGGCATCCAATAGAAGGACTTGCACCTGGCCACTGAGTCACCCGAAATTGTTATTACCTCTAATAGATACTTTATACTGAGTGTCTCAGGAAGAATGGTCAGTTTCACAGGTTATAATACGATCATTCGAAGCAAAAGAAGTCTATTACACATGGGCTCTACGACGCATAACTTCAGAGCTATGAGCACTTCTTCATCTTCGATACTGTGTAATAAATCCCTTCTGCTGCAAGCTCTTTGCCTTCCACCTTCCTGGAGGGGGTAGTATGCACCAAAACAAGGAAAAACAATGTCCGGTAACCTTGAGCCCTAAAGCGTATCCTTAAGAGGTATTCTCTTCTACTGAACATATGCTCGTAGCTTTTGAGGCTTACTGGGCATTTTTTTCTTGTTTGGGTCCATAGTCCCTCCTCCCGCCCCAAAATAAGGAAAACTAGAATAGAAGAGATTTGTTTGACAGTATCGAAGAAGAGGAAGTGGTCGCAGTTCTAAGGATGTACATTTTGAGACAATGTTTACTACACTTATTTGCTTGGAATGATCATTCCTGTCACGACCCCGAATGTTAGCCATTCGTACTAGGACCTAAAGTACAACGTTGTCAGGTTGATTCTTGCAGAGAAGATACCAGCAACCACACACCTTTTATAACACTGTTTATTTACACACTAGTTATTTACATAACTAGCGTCGTTAGCGGTTTCGAACCGACCGGTTCATCATCAGACGGCTTGTTCATGTTAAAATACATTCTTGTTACTTTAGTTTTCACTCTTTATTCCACCATATGATCAAATTTTCTTACGATGGTGGTGCTCTAGAAGCAAAACATGCTCTGAGACAATGTCTGTTTAACTGTGATTGTGCTCACGATTTAATTTGTTTACATCGTTTAAAATCGTTGTGAGGCACAGTTACAGTTAAATAGACATTGTCTCACATCATGTTTTGGTTGTAGAGCACCACCACCTCAAGGAAATTTCATCATATGGGGGGATAAAAAGTGAAACTGATGCAAAGTGACAAGAATTTATCTTAATGTGAACAAGCCGTCTGATGATTAACCGGTAGGTTCGAAACCGGTGACGGCGTTATTTATAAAAATAAACAGCAGTACAGAATGTGGTGGTTGCTATTTCTTCTCCGCAAAAATCAGCCTGTATTTTGTACACAGCCAAAGGCTCAGAATGTCAGTTTTCGAGCATTTAGCTAACGTTGACTGGACCAGGTCGGTGGTATTGGGTTTCTAACGGTTCATCACGACCCATCAGCCACCGCGCCGTAGTGTGCAGTAGAGTGGCTCGGAACTCACCGTTGGCGCGCGCCGCCTTGCCGTTGGCGACGATGGGCTGCAGCACCTTGAGGGGGACGCCTTCGGCGACGACGGCGGTCTTGTCGGGGGCGGCGGGGTCGACGTGCGCGACGCTAGCGCCCGTGCCGGCGGCGGGCACGGCCGTGGCAGCGGCGCCCTCCACATCCTTGGCGTATACCACCTGTTTGATAGTGACGGGCCCGTTGAAGAACGTCTTGTTACCGAACTGGACGTCGGTAGAGTTGGCGACGGCAACGTTACCGAAGGTGGGGCCGGGACTCAGGTGGCGGCGCGGGTCTGCCAGCCCGAACGGGACCACACCCCCCTGGTCCACCCCCGCCTCCGCGAGCGCGTTCGCTGGCACCGCATCGTCCGCCAGGCACTCGCCGGCCACGGAGCTGGTCCAGCTGAAGCTGTCACTGTCGCTGTCGCTGACATCTTCGACGGCTGCCTCTGTCCGAGCGGCAGCCGCCGTCCCTGCGGTCTCCGAGCTGGCGGCCGAAGCCACGTCTTCGCCATCGCCTTCAGTTTCGCGTCTGCCGCCGCCGTCAGCTGCGCGGTGGTCGCCGTCCAGCATTCCCGCGCATAGCCGTCACGTCGCGTCACGTCGGAGCGCGCTGATGAGCCACGCCGCGCGTACACTGCCGATAGCTTACTGCCTACTGTGCCGGCGAGGCGCGCTCGCTGTTGCGGCCTCAGCCGCCAGGGGCGCCGGCGGCGGCTTCGGCAGCTGGGAGTGCCAGCTTCTTCTACACCGTGCGGCACAACTCTACCTTCTCCGAAGTCGTAAAAGCTGCTCCGTGGCTGTGCCGGACATTCTCCTACTTCGTTCTTTCCCTAAAGAGAACGCAAGAAATAAGCACAGTTATTCTACATCTACACCCATACTCCGCAAGCCACCTGACGGTGTGTGGCGTAACTGCTTCCAGTTGCTGACCTGCTATATTGTAGCAAAATGATAAGGGATATTTCTTTCTATGTATTCGATTTGGGAAGAGGGCTACACCAGCGTGTGACTGTGGCGATCCGGAGGGTACACCTGAACATGTAGTTTACGAATGCCCCCTCTTCAATGATGTTGCGAACACGAGACAGACTACCAAACTATGACACATATCATCTACTTAGACAAGAGGAAACTTTTCAGACCTTAAACACATTGGCTAACGAGGTATCGCGAAAAGTTTTAACTGAATACTTAAGAGGGATAAACTAAATAACCAAGACAACAACCACTGATTGCGTCCAAGAGCCCTATTCCCATGCCGCCTGTGCGTGGACTGGCCGACTTTTCATCTTAGTTGGAATCCGCCACGCGCATTCTTAGGAGGCGTAGGGATCAACACCACCGATTGTGACACACACCCGAAATGACGTAGGATAAGTTAGTTTGTAGTGCTTAGTTTTAGGAAACTACGTTAGGAACTGCAGCGAATTAACATCGAGGCCTGCCCAGTGCCAGGGGCACGCTCTTTGGGATTAGCTCGAAGAGCAAGACAATTTAAAAGTAGGTTTATATCTTTCACTGGCACACATGTGACGGTGCAGAATATAGGAATTTGTTATAAGAATTAGATATAAGCTGTAGATATTAGAAATTAAATGCCCATTGTTAAAATCAACTGTAGCTCACTTAAAAACTGAAACTATATGCGAACTAAGTATAAATGTATAAGTATTATGACCCACTAATGAAATAAGGAAGTGGGTTAACTTTGTATAATTATAATGCTTTGTTAATAAAGAGTATAATGTATTCGCAGCACATTACACTTGTCTACATTGAGATTCAATTGCCATTCCCTGCACCATGCGTCAATTCGCTGCAGATCACCCTGCATTTCAGTAGAATTTTCCAATGTTACAACCTGTCGATATACCACAGCATCATCCGCAAAAAGCCACAGTGAACTTCCGATGTTATCCACAAGGTCATTTATGTATATTGTGAATAGCAACGGTCCTACGACACTCCCCTGCGGCACACCTGAAATCACTCACTTCGGAAGACTTCTGTCCATTGAGAATGACATGCTGCGTTCTGTTATCTAGGAACTCTTCAATTGTTGTGATAGTCCATATGCTCTTACTTTGTTCATTAAACGACTGTGGGGAGTCCGCAGCTCGTGGTCGTGCGGTAGCGTTCTCGCTTCCCACGCCCGGGTTCCCGGGTTCGATTCCCGGCGGGGTCAGGGATTTTCTCTGCCTCGTGATGACTGGGTGTTGTGTGATGTCCTTAGGTTAGTTAGGTTTAAGTAGTTCTAAGTTCTAGGGGACTGATAACCATAGCTGTTAAGTCCCATAGTGCTCACAAGGGAACCTCCCCATCGCACCCCCCTCAGATTTACTTATAATTTGGCA
Source organism: Schistocerca piceifrons (assembly GCF_021461385.2). Classification (NCBI taxonomy): domain Eukaryota; kingdom Metazoa; phylum Arthropoda; class Insecta; order Orthoptera; family Acrididae; genus Schistocerca; species Schistocerca piceifrons. Next base: position 238,190,557 of record NC_060141.1, on the reverse strand, counting down.
CAGTGGATAGGCCTTGTAAAACTGAACACAGATCAATCGAGAAAACAGGAAGAAGTTGTGTGGAACTACGGAAAAATAAGCAAAATATACAAACTGAGTAGTCCATGGGCAACATAGGCAATATCAAGGACTAAGTGAGTATAAGTGTGCCGTGGTCTTGTGGTTAGCGTGCGCAGCTGCTGAGCGAACGGTCCTTGGTTCAAGCCCTCCCTCGAGCGAAAAGTTTAATTACTATTTTTGCAAAGTTATGATCTGTCCATTCGTTCATTGACGTCTCTGTTCACTGTAATAAGTTTAGTGTCTTTGTTTTGCGACCGCACCGCGAAACCGTGTGATTAGTAGACGAAAGGACTTGCCTCTCCCATGGGAACCGAAAACATTTGATCGGAAGGTCATAGGTCAGCCGATTCCTCCACAGGAAAACACGTCTGATATATTCTATACGACACTGGTGACGGCATGAGCGTCACATGACAGGAATATGTTGTCGACCCACCTAACTTGCACACTTGGCGAATGGGTAAAAAGATTCTTCTGCCTTCCCCGATTTAGGTTTTCTTCTGGATGTGATAATCACTTCCAAAAAAGTAATGAAAACATAAGAGTGTGCCACATAAACTGCAACAAATGAATGCAACAGTTTCACAGTCGCACAGTTTTCTCTGTGCTTTGTCAAAACATATGTTTTTAACGTTTTCAAATTTTTCCGTGTGTAGACCGTCAAATCCTGCATATGTCCAAGCAAATCTGAACATGTCCTGGAATTTTGGAGAGCGATGTTGATTATGTGTGAGTGCCTGAACTTCGATAATTGTCTGAAAATAAAAAATTAAAATTTTTACTTGAGGGAAGACTTGAACCAAGGACCTCTCATTCTACAGCTGCTCACGCTAACCACTGTACCACGGCGCTACTGAGCTTACAACCTCCTTGATGTTGCCTATGTTGCCCATGGACTACTCAGTTTGTATATTTTGTTTATTTTTTCATAGTTCCACATAACTTCTTCCTGTTTTCTCGATTGATCTATGTTCAGTTTGTCAAGGCCTATCCACTGTGCCAACTTATAACTAAATCTGAGGGGGGTGCGATGGGGAGGTTCCCTTGTCAGAGCCATTTGAACCATTTTTGACTGTGGGGAACTGTATCGAACGCCTTGCGGAAGTCAAGAAACGCGGCATCTACCTGGGAACCCTTGTCTATGGCCCTCTGAGTCTCGTGGACGAATAGCGCGAGCTGGGTTTCACACGATCGTCTTTTTCGAAACCCATGCTGATTCCTACAGAGTAGATTTCTAGTCTCCAGAAAAGTCATTATACTCGAACATAATACGTGTTCCAAACTTCTACAACTGATTGACGTTAGAGACATAGGTCTATAGTTCTGCACATCTGTTCGACGTCCCTCTTTGAAAACGGGGATGACCTGTGCCCTTTTCCAATCCTTTGGAACGCTACTCTCTGCTTGACACCTACGGTACACCGCTGCAAGAAGGGGGGCAAGTTCCTTCGCGTACTCTGTGTAAAATCGAACTGGTATCCCATCAAGTCCAGCGGCCTTTCCTCTTCTGAGCGATTTTAATTGTTTCTCTATCCTACTGTCGTCTATTTTAATATCTGCCATTTTGTCATCTGTGCGACAATCTAGAGAAGGAACTAAAGTGCAGTCTTCCTCTGTGAAACAGCTTTGGAAAAAGACATTTAGTATTTCGGCCTTTAGTCTGTCATCCTCTGTTTCAGTACCATTTGGTCACAGAGTGTCTGGACATTTTGTTTTGATCCACCTACCGCTTTGACGTAAGACCAAAATTTCTTACGATTTTCTGCCAAGTCAGTACATAGAACTTTACTTTCGAATTCATTGGACGCCTCTCGCATAGCCCTCCTGACACTACATTCCGCTTCGCGTAATATTACACAATTATCGTGAGTAGCTAGCAAATTGTTATACGATTCTTGGAGTACGAGGTGCGATCAAAAATTGAGGCGACTTTTTGTTTTTAATAACGAATCTTTATCTACTATCAACATCAAATTTGTCCCTTCAAAATAATTCCCCTCAGATAAAATACACTTGTACCCACTCTTTTTCCAATCTTGGAAACATTTCTGGAATTCGCTTTTCGTTGTGGCGTTCAGCTCCTTCAGCAGTTCTATTTTTATGTCATCAATTGTGGCAAAACGACGTCTTTTCGTGATTCTCTTCAGCCTCTGGATTAGAAAGATGTCGCAGGGGGCCATTTCCGGCTAACACAGTGGCTGAAATGAAATATCATGTGGCTAGGGCCTACCGTCGGGTAGCCTGGTGCTAGTCTTTTAAGTTGACGCCGCTTCGGCGACGTGGCTAAGGCAACATAACGGTTTTGTTTTTTCACAAAAAAATCACGAACAAGCATTGAGGTATGAGCGGCAGTATTATGGTGAAGCTATTTCCGTGGAGTGGTCTTGCCACAATTACTTTCATTTTCTTCGTACTGCTTCACGCAAACGGCGCATAATTCCGAAGTAGTATTCCTTATTGATCGCATGACCATAAGACAGCAACTCGTGATGCACTATCCCATAGTAATCGAAGGAAACTGTGAGTAGAACCTTCACATATAATCGAACTCGTCAATTTTTTTTTCGGTCCCATTGGGACGATTGGGATCGTTGTAGACTTCATTCAGCAATTCCTGAGCGATGTCTACGCATCGTCTTTTTTGGTCGAAATTCGACAGTTTCGGAACAAACTTTGCTGCTACACATTTCATGACCAAAACATCCGAAAAAATTGCATGGCATGAGCCAGTGGATAAGTCAGCAACTTCTCTGACGGTGATTTGGCGATTTTTCAGAACAATTTTCTTTACTTCTTTGACATTGTCGTCAGTGGTTGATGTGCAAGGGTGTCAAGGGCGGCCATCGTCTTCAACGTCTGCTTTACCCTCTTTGAAACGTTTACACCACCCGTAAACTCTTGTCTTACTCATAATAAATTCGTCAAAAGCCGCAGTTAGTATTTCGAATACGGTGCTACACTTTACTCCATTTTTCAAGCAAAATTTAATGCAAATGCTTTGCGAAAGTCAAAATTCACCGATTGTTCGAAAAGACGTATAAACTTTTCGACTATCAACAATAAGCCAAACATTCTAAACAGCTGAAAATGCAAACATTAATTAGGAACACGGTTACCAAGAAGATATACGGTTTTTTTTTTATCTGATGTATGAAGCCCGGCCGGCCGCGGTGGTCTAGCGGTTCTAGGCGCTCAGTCCGGAACCGCTAGACTGCTACGGTCGCAGGTTCGAATCCTGCCTCGGGCATGGATGTGTGTGATGTCCTTAGGTTAGTTAGGTTTAGGTAGTTCTAAGTTCTAGGGGATTGATGACCACATATGTTAAGTCCCATAGTGTGCTCAGAGCCATTTGAACCATTTTTGTATCAGTTTCTTGGAACACGATGACGTCGACTGCATATTTCTCTGAGAGCCTGGAAAGATATTCATATTTCACTCGATTTTAGACAATAAGTTGACAAATGCGCAAAGATGGTACAATTCTACCAACTTGTGCGTCCTGGAAAGGACCTTCCAACTTCTTGTACGTCATTTGACCTAGAGGTCTTTTCAGACAGTTCGGTCCTATCTTATCACTGTTGCTTTCCTAGCATCAGTGTCTGGTGTACCTAGAGTTACAAATTTTCTTATGCTGAAACCTCTTTATCCATTGATGTTGCATTGGAAATTTGTGGTAAGTTCTATGGGACCAAACTGCTGAGGTCATCGGTCCCTAGGCTTACACACTACTTAATCTAACTTAAACTAACTTACGCTAAGGACAACATACACGCCCATGCCCGAGGGAGGACTCGAGCCTCCGACGGGGAGAACCGTGCGAACAGTGACAAGGCGCCCTATACCGCTCGGCTACCCCGCTCGGTATTGATGTGGAAGTCTTGGATGTATACTTCAAGGAATGGTTCCTCCACCTAAATCCACAGAAAACAGTTATATCTGCATTTCACCTACGCAATAGTCAGGCAAATTACAAATCGGAAGTCAAATTCAGAAGCCAAATCTTGTCACACTGCAGTGCATCAAAATGACTAGAAATAGCACTAGACGGAATTCTAACTTACAATCAGCATCTTTCAAATGTAGTTACTAAAGGCAAAACGAGAACAACATTCCTCAAAAAGTTGGTGGTACCTCAGGGGGAGCTAATGCTCATTTTTTAAGATTCACAGCCTTAGCCCTACCATATCTGTTGCTGAAAACTGCTGTTTGACGTGAAACGATATTGCTCACACTAAGATGATGGACGTGCAACTCAGTCAGGCAGTGCGAATAATTATGGGATGTATTCGGAGTACAAAGTCCTTGCGGCTTCCTGTTCTCAGCAATATCCCACCTTCAGCTGTGAGACATCAGAACCTCTTCTGAAGATATGGAACAACATTCAAAAGAATCCTCAGCTACCCATTCATCGAGATATTGCACAAGCAGAACACCAGGCTTGAAATCAAGGAAAGGTCTTGGCGCACAGCAAAAATCCTTGTTGGGTCCTCGTTCAGTGTCACCCTTTCATGGAAAATCCAGCGGGAGCAGTCAGCTGTAGTCAATAAATATCTAGTCAAGAACGCTTCCATGCGGATACAGTAGTAGTGGTAGTAGTAGTAGTAGCTTTATTCATCCGTAGATCTTTTTTTACAAGGACATGTTGTTGTGGTCTTCAGTCCTGAGACTGGTTTGATGCAGCTCTCCATGCTACTCTATCCTGTGCAAGCTTCTTCATCTCCCAGTACCTACTGCAACCTACATCCTTCTGAATCTGTTTAGTGTATTCATCTCTTGGTCTCCCTCTACGATTTTTACCCTCCAAGGTGCCCTCCAATACTAAATTGGTGATCCCTTGATGCCTCAGAACATGTCCTACCAACCGATCCCTTCTTTTAGTCAAGTTGTGCCACAAACTTCTCTTCTCCCCAATCCTATTCAATACCTCCTCATTAGTTATGTGATCTACCCATCTAATCTTCAGCATTCTTCTGTAGCACCACATTTCAAAAGCTTCTATTCTCTTCTTGTCCAAACTAGTTATCGTCCATGTTTCACTTCCATACATGGCTACGCTCCATACAAATACTTTCAGCATACTGCCTGACGCTTAAATCTATACTCGATGTTAACAAATTTCTCTTCTTCAGGAACGCTTTTCTTGCCATTGCCAATCTACATTTTATATCCTCTCTACTTCGACCATCACCAGTTATTTTGCTCCCCAAATAGCAAAACTCCTTTACTACTTTAACTGTCTCATTTCCTAATCTAATTCCCTCAGCATCACCCGACTTAATTCGACTACATTCCATTATCCTAGTTTTGCTTTTGTTGATGTTCATCTTATATCCTTCCTTCAAGACACTGTCCATTCCGTTCAACTGCTCTTCCAAGTCCTTTGCTGTCTCTGACAGAATTACAGTGTCATCGGCGAACCTTAAAGTTATTATTTCTTCTCCATGGATTTTAATACCTACTCCGAATTTTTCTTTTCTTTCATTTACTGCTTGCTCAATATACAGATTGAATGACATCGGGGATAGGCTACAACCCTGTCTCACTCCCTTCCCAACCACTGCTTCCCTTTCATGCCCCTCGACTCTTATAACTGCCATCTGGTTTCTGTACAAATTGTAAACAGCCTTTCGCTCCCTGTATTTTACCCCTGCCAACTTCAGAATTTGAAAGAGAGTATTCCAGTCAACATTGTCAAAAGCTTTCTCTAAGTCTACAAATCCTAGAAACATAGGTTTGCCTTTCCTTAATCTAGCTTCTAAGATAAGTCGTAGGGTCAGTATTGCCTCACGTGTTCCAATATTTCTACGGAATCCAAACTGATCTTCCCCGAGGTCGGCTTCTACCAGTTTTTCCATTCGTCTGTAAAGAATTCGCGTTAGTATTTGGCATTCGTGACTTATTAAACTGATTGTTCGGTATTTTTCACATCTGTCAGCACCTGCCTTCTTTGGGATTGGAATTATTATATTCTTCTTGAAGTCTGAGGGTATTTCGCCTGTCTCATACATCTTACTCACCAGATGGTAGAGTTTTGTCAGGGCTGGCTCTCCCAAGGCCGTCAGTAGTTCTAATGGAATGTTGTCTACTCCGGGGGCCTTGTTTCTTCTCAGGTCTTTCAGTGCTCTGTCAAACTCTTCACGCAGTATCGTATCTCCCATTTCATCTTCATCTACAGCCTCTTCCATTTCCATAATATTATCCTCAAGTACATCGCCCTTGTATAGACCCTCTATATACTCCTTCCACCTTTCTACTTTCCCTTCTTTGCTTAGAACTGGGTTTCCATCTGAGCTCTTGATACTCATACAAGTGGTTCTCTTTTCTCCAAAGGTCTCTTTCATTTTCCTGTAGGCAGTATCTATCTTACCCCTAGTGAGATAAGCCTCTACATTCTTACATTTGTCCTCTAGCCATCCCTGCTTAGCCATTTTGCACTTCCTGTCGATCTCATTTTTGAGACGTTTGTATTCCCTTTTTGCCTGCTTCATATACAGCATTTTTATATTTTCTCCTTTCATCAATTAAATTCAGTATTTCTGATGTTGCCCAAGGATTTCTACTAGCCCTCGTCTTTTTACCTACTAGATCCTCTGCTGCCTTCACTACTTCATCTCTCAAAGCTACCCATTCTTCTTATACTGTATTTCTTTCCCCCATTCCTGTCAATTGTTCCCTTATGCTCTCCCTCAAACTCTGTACAACCTCTGGTTCTTTCAGTTTATCCAGGTCCCATCTCTTTAAATTCCCACCTTTTTGCAGTTACTTCAGTTTTAATCTACAGTTCATAACCAATAGATTGTGTTCAGAGTCCACATCCGCCCCTGGAAATGTCTTACAATTTAAAACCTGGTTCCTAAATCTCTGTCTTACCATTATATAATCTATGTGAAATTTGTCAGTATCTCCGGGCTTCTTCCATGTATACAACCTTCTATACAAGGACATAAGACGTGTCAAAGTATTTACAAATTTAGTTCAATTTAAAATAAACTAATTCGTATACACATATATTTACAGACTTCTAGTTTGCTACAATCAATAGATTTACTCCTTGTATACAATACTTTTTTTACAAATAGCTTACTAAATAATGTAATGCCACATTGTTCACTCATATCTCACTATCATTTCCTGCACACACTATACACACAGTGTTTCATATCACTTCACTCACTACACACACACACACACACACACACACGCACACTGGTGATCTCTGGGCCATTTTCTGTATCCCAATTTCCCATTTGCTATCCTGAAAAACTGAGTCAGCATCCCTCCATAATGAGTGAGATGTTGAGCTCAGAAAGAGGAAGGGGTGTTAGTATTGTGCTATGCATAGCTTGGGGCTAAGTATTTCTTGAAAGGAAAAAAAGAAGGACATAAACATAAATTGAAGGTGTTATGTGGAATGCTGGATATTTTATAATCATTATTATTATTATTTATTTGTATAACATTTTTTATCAAACCCCCTACTCTGTTTTAGCTAAGTAATCCTTCAATGTATAAAATGTATTGCATAACAGGTACTTTTTAGCTGCCTTTTTAAATAAGTGTATTTTGCCAATTTTTTAAATGTCTTTTAGTAATTTATTTTACAGTTTTATTCCTTGGTAGAAAATGCTGTTTTGAGTTGTATGTCTATTTTTTCTTGGTAAATATAAGTTGAGTCTATCTCTTGTTGCATGGTCATGGACAGAGTTGTTTGTGCAGTAATTACCAATCTTATTTTTGATGTGTACTGCTGACTGGTAAATGTATTCACAAGGAGCAGTTAAAATCCCCAGTGTTCTGAACAAATCTTTACAATGAGCTCGACTAGTATTTTTGGTTATTATTCTTATGGCTCTTTTCTGGAGTTAGAAAATTGTGTTAATATATTTTGCATGTGTTCCCCAAAAAAGAATTCCATAGCTAAGAATTGAGTGTACATATGAATAATATGTAACTAAAAGACACTCCATGTTACACACTGATGATAGGATTGTAAGGGCATAACAGGCGGATGACATTCTGTTTGCAAGTACCTTTGTGTGTTCACACCACTTCAACTGAGAATCATATTCATTCCTAGAAATTTTGCATTTGTTACACAGTCTATAGAGGTGCCATCTACATTTAGTTTAACATTGTTATTTTTCCTCTTCAAAGTGAAATTCATGGCTTAGTTTTCTTTATGTACAATGTCACTTTATTACTTATTGACTAATCATAAACTTCCTTGAGAGTTTCATTTTCTTCCTCGCAAGGAGTTCTCTTGTTTTCTCAGTGACTAATATTGCTGTCATCAGTGAAGAGGATCTTTTCACAATGAGTAACACTACTGGGAAAGTCATTGATGTATATCAGGAACAGTATTGGCCCTAATATGCTACCTTGCAGAATGCCGATATTAATATGTTTTGGTTCTGATAAGTGTTTTACTAAATGTTTAGATCTATTTGAAGTATGTGTTATATCTTCTCTTTGTACCCTATCTGTTACGTATGATCGAAACCAGTCGTTAGCTAGCCCTCTTATTCCTAATGCTTCTAATTTATTTAATAGAATCTTGTGGTCGACTGTATAAAACGCCTTAAAAAGATCCAAAAATATGCCCGTGACACACTAATTTTTATCAAGATCATCAAGTACAACTTTTGTGAATTCTACTATGGCTGACTCCGTATTTTTGCCACTTCGGAAAAAAACTGTGATTCGCTTAGAAGATTGTATTTATTCAGGTAATTCATTAATCTGTCTTTCATAATTGCTTCCATTATTTTTGAGAATGCTGACAGCAGGGAAATGGGCCGGTAATTTTCTATGTCTTCTGCATTACCTTCCTTCTGCAAAGGTACAACACTTGCCTGTTTTAACTGATGATTAAATCTTCCCAGATATCAGTGGAGGATCATGAACCAGATTCGAACCGCACAAGGCAGATCTAGTTATCTAATGCACGAGCGTGAATGGGATCTTTCTGCAAACTGCGACTGTGGTGTCTCCTTACAGTCAATCCACCATATCGTTGCTGACCGTCCTCTTCCAGCGTATGAAGGAACGATAATGGACATTCAGATGTTGTATAGCAGCATTTGTCTCCCTCATACGATAAGTAAAAACGGATGGAGAACAATTTTTAAAAAATGACAACAGTATATGTATCAGTATTTGAGTGTGATAGACTTCCAAGGACCCATAAGAGCACGCACTGGGGATACATTTAGATCAAAATTATAACCTTTACTTGACAGGAAAAGCTGTTGAAAGATTTAGATTCTTTTGTAGGCAATGAAAGAAGCAAGAAAATTAGCTGGAGGTACCCGCACGCCCCTACGTAATGGGGAATTGACCTCTAGATGTCACGACAGACTGACCCGCCAATACAAAAGGAGGCTGGAATTATTATCAGTGGAGCAGCAGTAGTAGCAGAATGGGTCGGTCAGGAAAGCTCAGTGACTTCGGTCTTGGACTAGTCACTGCATGTCAACTGAGTAACAAATACATCAGGATATGATTGTGAAGCGGAAACGCAAAGGAACAACCACAGCTAAATCAAGGCCAGGTAGACCTCATGTACAGACGGACGGGGGACCATCAAGTAGTGCCAGGGTGGCTGTAAAAAATCGCGTGAAATTAGCGGAGGAAATCACTCGCGAGTACCAAACTGCTATTTGACACAAGGACTGTGCATCGGAAGTCAATAAGAATGCAGTAAATCGTCGAGCTGCTCCTCGTAACCATCACATACGAGGGTCACTCCAAAAGAAATGCACACTATTTTTATTAAATCCATCTTTTATTCCACATGTTTGAAAGTTTTACAGTGTGTAGATACATTCTTTAGGAACAATATTTTCATTTCTCCGCATAATTTCCATCTCTCTCAACTGCCTTACGCCATCTTGGAACCAGCGCCTGTATATCCGCACGGCAGCATGCACAAGGGAGTCATCATCTTCAAACCTTGTTTCACGAAGAGAATCTTTCAGTTTCCCAAAGAGATGATAGTCACATGGAGCCAGGTCAGGAGTGTAAGGCGGGTGTTTCAGTGTTGTCCATCCGAGTTTTGTGATCGCTTCCATGGTTTTTTGACTGACATGTGGCGGTGCATTGTCGTGCAACAGCAAAACATCCTGTTTTTGACGATGTGGTCGAACACGACTCAGTCGAGCTTGAAGTTTCTTCAGTGTCGTCACATGTGCATCAGAATTTATGGTGGTTCCACTTGGCATGATGTCCACGAGCAAGAGTCCTTCGGAATCGAAAAACACCATAGCCATAATCTTTCCAGCAGAAGGTGTGGTTTTGAATTTTTTTTCTTGGGTGAATTTGCAAGATGCCACTCCATTGATTCCCTTTTCGTCTCTGGTGAAAAATAATGGAGCCATGTTTCATCACCTGTCACAATTCTTCCAAGAAATACATCTCCACCATTCTCGTACTGTACCAAAAGTTCGCTGCATACCGTTTTTCTTGTTTCTTTGTGAGCCACTGTCAGCATCCTGGGAACCCACCTGGCACAAACCTTTGTTAACGCCAACACTTTCAGTATTCTGCAAACACTTCCTTCCCTATCCCAACGTAACGTGAAAATTCGTTCACTGTGATGTGTCTGTCAGCAGTCACCAATTCGTTAACTCTCTGCGCATTGTCCGGAGTGTGTGCAGTACGAGGCCTGCCGCTGCGAGAACAATCCTCAATATTGCCGTGCCCGTTTTCATCACGTAACCTGCTTACCCACCGACTAACTGTACTGCAATCGACAACAGCATCTCCATACACCCTTTTCAACCTCTTGTGGATGTTTCCCATTGTCTCGTTTTCACAACACAGGAATTCTATGACAGCACGTTGCTTCTGACGAACGTCAAGTGTAGCAGCCATCTTGAAGACATGCTGTGACGGTGCCACTCACGGGAACAGGTTGGACTAAGTTTGAAAATAAGCGGGAAGGATGTATCTACACACTGTAAAACTTTCACTCATGCGGGATGAAAACTGTATTTTTACAAAAACAGTGTGCATTTCTTTTGGAGTGACCCTCGTATTTCTGTAGTCAGTGCTAATCGACGCCTCAAGTGGTGTAACGAGCGAAACCATTGGCAACGGATTATTCGAAACGAGGTATGAATCACGCTATACCCTGTGGCAATCCGATGGAAGTGTCTGAGTTGGGTAAATGCCTGGTGTACGTAACCTGTCATCACGTGTGGTGCCAACAGTGAAATACGGAAGAAGTGTTGCGGTATGGGAGCGTTTTTCGTGGTTACGCTTATTGCGTTTAAGAAGATTTTAAATGCTTAATTATATGAACAAATATTACAGCATTGTGTACTGCGTATAGTAAAGGGATAATATGGAGAAGATGATTGTTTGTATCAGCATGAAAATGCATCATGTCATAAAGCGGCATGTTTTTTTGACAATAACATTCCTGAAACGGACTGGCTTCTCTAGAGACACAACTCGAAACCAAAGGATCACCAGTAGGAATAATTAAGTCATCTACATCGCTCCAGATCCCAGTTTCCAACATCATTACCTTCTCTGGTTTCGGCTCTTGAGGAAGAATGGACTGCCATTCCTCCTTAGACATTCAGACACCTCACTAAAAGTGTCTCCAGCAGAGTTCAACACTTGATAAAGGCGAAGGGTGGACACTAATAGCTATCCGGATATTTTTGATCAGCCAGTGTAGAAACATTTGCAAATAAGCGTACAAACCATTATCGTACCTTACTATGCATTTCGCCGCGCGGAATTAGCCGAGCGGTCTGAGGCGCCACAGTCGTGGACTGTGCGGCTGGTCCCGGCGGAGGTTCGAGTCCTCCCTCGGGCATGGGTGTGTGTGTTTGTCCTTAGGATAATTTAGGTTAAGTAGTGTGTAAGCTTAGAGACTGATGACCTTAGCAGTGAAGTCCCACAAGATTTTACACACATTTGAACATTTTTTTTTTACTATGCATTTCGTATTTGGCCAAAACACTTGTTGTTGTTTTGGTCTTCAGTCCTGAGACTGGTTTGATGCAGCTCTCCATGCTAGTCTATCCTGTGCAAGCTTCTTCATCTCCCAGTACGTACTGCAGCCTACATCCTTCTGAATCTGCTTAGTGTATTCATCTCTCGGTCTCCCTCTACGATTTTTACCCTCCACGCTGCACTCCAATACTAAACTGGTGGTCCCTTGATGCCTCAGAACATTACCTACCAAACGATCCGTTCTTCTAGTCAAGTTGTGCCACAAACTCCTCTTCTCACCAATCCTATTCAGTACCTCCTCATTAGTTATGTGATCTACCCATTTAATCTTCAGCATACTTCGCCGGCCGGAGTGGCCGTGCGGTTCTAGGCGCTACAGTCTGGAGCCGAGTGACCGCTACGGTCGCAGGTTCGAATCCTGCCTAGGGCATGGATGTGTGTGATGTCTTTAGGTTAATTAGGTTTAATTAGTTCTAAGTTCTAGGCGACTGATGACCTCAGAAGTTAAGTCGCATAGTGCTCACAGCCATTTTTCAGCATTCTTCTGTAGCACCACATTTCGAGAGCTTCTATTCTCTTCATGTCCAAACTATTTATCGTCCATGTTTCACTTCCATACATGGCTACACTCCATACAAATACTTTCAGAAACGACTTCCTGACACTTAAATCTATACTCGATGTTAACAAATTTCTCTTCTTCAGAAAAGCTTTCCTTGCCTTTGCCAGTCTACATTTTATATCCTCTCTACTTCGACCATCATCAGTTATTTTGCTCCCAAACACTTATTTATTTAAATAACAGTATGTATTAAGCCTTGGGGGGAAATATGATAATATTAAACCTCCTTACATTAATACGGTATGTATTAACCTTGCAGTAATACCAAGTTTACTAAAGTCATTATCTGATGACTACATGCAAAAATGTAAATAAATAAAAGAAACGAAAAGAGAATGTTTTCTTACCCTGAACCCGCATTAATCAGTTTCATCGGGTGTTTCAGAATTTAAGTAGAATAAGGGGAAGTATTTCCGGTCTAGTGCAAAAAACACTGACAATTCTACTGAATCATTTCAAAAGCGGCGTGTGATACGAGGAGTTTTAGTGATCACCTCGAGTTTATTGATCACCTCGAAAAACTAAAGTTACGTAATTAGTGTTCTCGTTTGTTTGCATGTGCATGCCTATGGTATGGTAACCACTGAAATCCTTGCGTCGCGTTATCATAATACGCCACTGGAGAGCCAAAATGAAATGGCACTTCCCGTTGATAAAGTAGATAGGCCACTGGCATAAACAAAGGCATTTCTTATCCGTGTGGCGAAGAAAAATAGGTGTATAAACACAGAATAGGGCACAATAAGACGTAATAAAATCACAAGTCTTAAGGATCCATGCAGTATTATTTCACACCAGCAAACCAATGACAATAGTTTGTGTACAAAGATCATGGAGGTATAAGATACCTTATTGTATTCCTTGACAAAAATGCTGTTCGCTTTATTCAAAAGGAGAAGCTACCTGTTGAACTAAAGCTGCTCTCCATTGCCCGCAGAAAAGTGCAACAAAACCGCAACGCCCGTTTCCTGTGCAGTTGGAATTGAAAGATTACCTTGTCAAGATATTTTCGAAAGGGTCCATCTTTATCCTTCCAAATTTTCTTTTGCGCATGAATTAAAGTTTCCAAGCCAGTCGGTGCGTGTTCAGTTCAGCCTATGGTTTCTGAATGAAGTAGTATCGCGACAATTTGAATCTTCGTTTTTTCATTTCTTTAGATGCCTGATTCAGATTGTTCGGGTACGTGAACCATGCGCCTTTACGCATCTAAACTTTGAACAGTCGTTGCGTAATTTTACGATTGCTGTTTGGTAAACATTTTGTGCGGTAGGTTTGTATTAGCCATCCAGCGGATGGCTTAGATACTGTGGCGTGAGGGCAATTGAAAGTGATTTAGTGTACCAAAGGATACTGTGCGCTGCTGTCGTAAGGGTGTTTGCGTATTTCCCTACTAAAAGACGAGACTATTTTTCCAAATTCGTCTCGTCTGGTAGCTGACGTACGTCGTGCAATAGTTTATATCCAATCCTAAATATACCAGAGTTTTCTTTTGATTTTAACAATTTCAGTATCGAATTAATTTCTATATCGCATTTTATTTTAATAATTGTTGGACTGTTTCTTGAATACTTAGGGAGTTAATGTTTGTTATTTTACCTCGTTATCCGTAAATTTTTATGTTGGTAAATAAGTGTCATTTGTAAAAAAAATAGAACAACCTGCAGTTTGTGTCAGTAATATTAAATTATCAGAAAGTAAGAGCTATGAAATTTGTCAAAGGAGGGATAGACCTATAATGGAAGTACTACATGTGATGTTAATTCTTATGTCGTGTTTTCGTGCGCTGTGTGAGTATTGTGTGCATCGCTTCCTCGTGTTCTTTACTGGATGATGCTGCCCTACCGCTTGTAGACGCACATCGTCAGGAAATCCACTCCGTTTTATCTTTCGCCTTATTCAGAGATCACTAAACTTTGTTCCCAACGGGCCGGATAACTGACAAAGTGACGAGCGCGGGCAGCGTTATCTTTCTGTACAGTACTTGCAAGCCAGAACGAAAGCTCTGGGTAAAGAGACGAAAAACTAAGTTCAGCATCTCGTGTTAGTCATGGGCGGGCGGCATGCAATGATTAGGCAACCAATATATTTATTTACTAAAAAAGCTATCATAAATGAGACGTTAGCGGAAAGGTAGTTACATCAATTCTGGTTTGTACATATCCGAAACTCACAAACAAATCAGCAAAAATCGTTAGGGAGATTTCTGAAGCTGGCGTTTCCTCTTCAAGGTATTATCAATGTTTGATTTGGTATTGCTGCATCCAATCAAACGAATTGCTTTCAAATGTTCAACAGCCAATTTCTTTCGGTGTGCTCAATTCACATACTTCGTTTTTGAAAATGGTTGCTGACAGACAAAAGCTGTTTCAAACACTCGTATCTTAGCAGCGGCAAATTTCTTCAGTACCGGAAACTCAACTTCAGGTAAGCAGCGGTAAAACTGAAGAAGTTTTCTTTCTCTGAGCTTCTCTTTCAACAAGTCATTTGCTTGTTAATCAGTGAGCTCCAACTTGAGCTCCAACTGTAAGTTAACTGGCACATTATCCAGATTACAATCAAACGGATTATGGAACAGAAGAATGTCACTCCACATTCTCTGTGTTCATTCCGTAGTAGCATGAGATAAGGACCCGTGTACGGTATTTGTAACGGTGATTTGACAGAGTCTGTACGCAACATGACATGAGAATACGTCCGTAGATTCTAGTGTACAAAGATAACTGGGTCCGTTAAGTTGGAATGCCGGCGACGGGCGGGATGTAGAGATGAACTCTTGACTTGCTGCAATAGAAACGGAGGCTTTCGTGCCGGATGGCCATGTTGTTGCTCTTAAAATTTCGAAGGGAGTTTGAGTGGTTCACCATGTATGAAGCTTCTGTCTCAGGTTTAACAGATGTACAAAACACCAGCGGTAAGGCAGATACGTCTC
The DNA here is from genome assembly GCF_021461385.2 of Schistocerca piceifrons. Classification (NCBI taxonomy): domain Eukaryota; kingdom Metazoa; phylum Arthropoda; class Insecta; order Orthoptera; family Acrididae; genus Schistocerca; species Schistocerca piceifrons. The sequence goes on along the minus strand of NC_060141.1, from coordinate 238,174,979 downwards.
GAGTTCCATACATTAAGTGTACTCACACTCGCGAATATGGACAACCATCAGCTGTAGAACGGATTGACGACTATGAAAATTTGTGCCGGACCGGGACTCGAAACCGGATTCCCCGCTTATGGTGAGCGGTCGCCTCCCCACTTTTTTTAGCGGTCACCTTGTTTTTTGCAATTAAATTTTACATGAACTGTTTTCCAGCATTACAAAGTGCATTACCTCAGTTAGGAATGCCGATAACAAAACAAATTTATATGTATGGACGTAATAACCATAGTTCTTACGTGAAACAGTATTTACTCTAAAATTATCGTGTATCTATTGAAGAGAAATTACAGAATAGAGGTAACTAAGGTTCAGTTATGTGTGGGTCCTTTTTAGTTATACAATGTAGTAGAATAACAGAAAACTCCTTTCTTAACATAGTGAGCAGCAAGAAAGTAATTTATAGATGCTCCTTGTGTGGGCGATAGCTCGTTTTTAAGACGCCAGTTGGAGACATGCCTTCGGAACCGAACGCCGAGCCTTTGATGGACATGGGAATATAGCTCCACGTGTCAACCCAGCTCATCGGAGAGGTTCCAACTGCAGGGTGCTGCCTAAATAGTTAGCGAAGGTCGACTGGTATTTAACGTGTCGTCTCGTTATGTAGTGTTGTGTTAGCAAAAACGTCCAAAAATCGATCACGTTCTTGGATCCATTTCTGAAAAGATAAAGGAAGGCCATACCGTTTATCTGGGTACAGCACGCATCTTCAGTGGTGGAAAATACGTCTCGTCCAGACACAAGAGCATATTGGGGATGACCATGTGTGTTGGCACCCGGAGATGAAGGACCAGTATCTGCTGGAGAAAAAAACATAATTTCGACGCCGGGCCGCAGAGGAGACGGTGTTCGTCTGTGTCGTGCACAATACATCTCAGGCAGAGGGGTTTTTGCTATCCCTGTCGACTCACTGCCAGACCCAAACCTCCATATGTCGCCAACCATGCGTCTACAATCTGTACCCGTACATCCATTATGCACATTCCCGTACAGGTGAGACTTTTTACTTGAAAGTCGCTTGCCCGTTGTCGGCGGATAAGTGTCTGTGTTATTCTGAATTACGATTCACGTTCCTTCGATATGCATGCATATCCAAAGGAACTTTGCATCGTAATTCAAAATAAACACGCGCTGCAATATCGTATCGAGTTCCATGCGTTTCATCAAGGAAATACAAGTGCCGCCGGCGGCCCGAGTGAAATGACGTCACGGGCCGGATTCCTGGCCTAACTGAAAGTTGCCTTACAAGAGCAAGGAGAAAATATACTGCTCAACCTTACTATTAGGTCTACAACTTTGCTTCCGCCGTTTTGCAAGAGGCGGCAGTAGTGGAAACTAGTGGTGCAAGTTATAACTGCCGACGTCGTGTTGTGCCGACTCCACCGTAGCTTGAATGGATTTTTAAGTTTGTTTTATATGCCCGACTTCTAATTTCATCACACAAGTCTCCAGGGTTGAGCAGTTATTGCCCGATGACGACACGCAATACAGTTTGTTAAAGCAGAGTTCGCCGTTATTAATTATGTTTTTAGATTTAATTTTTATTACTCGTACAGAGACTCAACGTTCCTTTGTTTAACAGCGCGCCGTCATAATAAGTATGAAATGCTAATGTCTTTGCAATACATAATGTCGACCATTGAGTTAAAGTTCGTACCTATTTTGCCATTTTAGAGAAGAGAAACCTTAAGCGCCTCTGCTTCTGTAGTCTCAGTATCAAATGTTCGCTAATTTCAATTTACTTCCTATCTCAGTTTAGTATTTAACACAAATTGTATATCAATGTCATTTCAGAGATATTACGTCGGTTCCACACTAACGGAATAACACGTAATTGTCATTTAACATCATCACTTTTATTAATAATCCTTTTTCTTATGTCGTAAATGTTAATGACTGATCACTATCTAGGAGGGAAGAGGGATTGATCCTAATCATGAGATAATAGCTTTTAATGAGCCCGCAATCGTTAATTAAATAAAAAGTCACGTTCAAGGATGATATGCGAACAACTTTCGTTACGTCCGTTTTCGCTTATCTGACAAAACTAATCCTGTCGCCCACAATTCAAATTAACACTGACGTTAACCCCTTTTGTCGGAACATCGAATCGTAACTATTATGTGAAAGTTTATTTTAGTCCCCGAATGAATTCCTTTCAGATACGCGCACGACCGAACGGCAGAACGGAACACAAACGACTTGTTTTAACAACCGAACAACGCAATGACGTTACATTACGACAATGTCCGCCCAATGAACATCTCTTTGACTTTATCTTTTCTACTCTGCTTAATTAAATTATTCCTAGTTACAATTTATTCAGCTATTTAACGAAACATCTAACAAAAAATAAAATAAATTTATCCCAACGTAAAAGATCCGTTATAAAGTCAATCGTCGTCAGTGTCATACAGTAAGCTTAGGCATTTGAGAACATAACGCCATCAAAATATCAGTCGATTTTTGATTGCATAATGAAGTTATTCTCCACTGAATACGTCAACTTATGAGCCCAGTTCTCGTCATCTGTGGTAGGTTTTAATTTTCTGCTTTGATATGAAGAAATCTGCGGCTGAGGCTCGTAAAAAGCTGGGTAAGACCTATGACGAGATGCCTGATAGTGACAGAACTTCGCATGAAATGGTTTCCATGCTTCAAGAATGGTGATTTTGATGTTGAAAACCGGCATGGTTGTGAAAGAGAGAAAGCTTTCGATGCTGCTGAAACCGACGGGAACAATCACAGGAGATCGTTATCAAAAGCAATTGATGTGTTTGCGCCGAGCACTGAAAGACAGACAGCCACAGTACAGCGATAGACATGAAAAAATGATTTTGCAGCATGACAGTGCACGACCCCATGTCGAAAATCCCGTCGAAACGTACTTGGAAACATTGAAATGGGAAGTTCTACCCCACCCTCTGACTGCCACCTTTCTCGATCTATGACACACGACCCAGCTGACTACCACTTGCGGTCATATGAACAAGTGCAAATTGGATAGGTTCATGGCGCCTCTCAAAAGATGCTCAGTTTATACACTGCGGGATTCGTATGGTGCTAGGAGAAAGCAAAGACCAACAATGGCCAATACTTTGAATCGTAAATTTGTTGTAGAGCACTTTTACAGGAAAAGTTTCAAGCCTATTTTTGCTATGTCAGTAGATTAGTTCCGTAGCAAGTCGAGCCACCAAGTGGCCCGCCAAGATTTGCAACGAGCCTGTTTGCTGACTGGAGAGACGTCTCGTAAAACTGCTGAGCAGTCACTTACTAAATGCCAATTCTACTTGAGAAACTTGGAAGGAACATGAGCCAGGGCTAGTGCATGACACTGTATGCGCGAAGGAAACGCATTACTCGAGAAGTTATCAGAATGAAAACGCTGGCGACAAACAGTAATTTCTCAACAGCAGAGACTGCGGAATTCAAAGCGAGACTGGATTAGGTGACAGTGATGAACATGACGTCTCGGTGAAGAATTCGACTACTTCTACGACTTAACGGAGTTTCTGGTGAAAACTAACTGTACCGGCATTTCGCAATCCCTGAATCAATCTGATGAAACAGCGCGAAGCTCCTGATAGAGACACTGCATGCCGGCAGTAACATTTAATGTCATATAGAAGTAAGCAGGTGTTGCACTTATGGACTTCCAAGTAAAAATGCATGTAAACTATTTCATTTTTTGTATCTGTCTGTCTCACTACAAAAGCGTGCACCTTGGAATCTGTTGCCAGATGCCGTGATGTTGATATCAGAAAACAGACGAGAAACTGAAGAGAGCTAGGGGCTGTGACGATGAGTATTACAAAGTGCTGGAATGAGTAAAATATAGTCGTTTGGATATGGGTAGAAGAGGAATGAAAAGAAAACATCTTTAAAAATGTACCGAACGACGTGAAATTAATAATCATGAATTTATGCTACAACCATGTGTATGCATTTACATGCATTATTGCTTGTAATTTCTAACATTCGACCGCAATATTTACATGAACCTTTTGTCGAGAAGAAGTTTAATGAGAAATACAAATATAATGCACAAAGAAGTAAATAAATGCAAAATGTATACGTTAGAACGTAATGTTCGCTTCCTGCCTGGTACATCGCTAAAGCCACAATAACCGTTAACCGTATTTTAAGATTTCAATTGCACTTCGTACTTTATGTAAGGACTTTAGGCCGTAGTAGCAGTAGGTGAATCACAAGTCAAGGCGATGATGACAAATATGTTTGTCGTTTCATTAAGTATATCCGTTTAGAAAACTCAACTTGCATGACGGGCAGAGATAATGGACTACCACTGTATTCACGGTTATTATCTATGACAACGCTGTATACAAATTACCCAGTGAGTAAGTACTTTAAAATAGGTAAAACGATATTTTTAATAAGATAATATGAAAAAGCAGTCTCTTATTCGTGATTAATAAGTTAGCTTCGTGAAATGCATGTATGAAGCTGGGCATCCATGATGCTCTTTTGCCTATGATAGTTGAAAGTATCTTTTATGTTAAAATTTTCAGATACAGTAGCTAAGTTCTAATGCAAAATCGGTATGGAATGTCACAAGCCGCCTAAGAAACCTTTCTAACGATACCTTATTCAGCCCTGCAAGATCAGTATGTGTTGAGAAAATGGGATGTTGACTTAAGAAATAATATACACTCCTGGAAATTGAAATAAGAACACCGTGAATTCATTGTCCCAGGAAGGGGAAACTTTATTGACACATTCCTGGGGTCCGATACATCACATTATCACACTGACAGAACCACAGGCACATACACACAGGCAACAGAGCATGCACAATGTCGGCACTAGTACAGTGTATATCCACCTTTCGCAGCAATGCAGGCTGCTATTCTCCCATGGAGACGATCGTAGAGATGCTGGATGTAGTCCTGTGGAACGGCTTGCCATGCCATTTCCACCTGGCGCCTCAATTGGACCAGCGTTCGTGCTGGACGTGCAGACCGCGTGAGACGACGCTTCATCCAGTCCCAAACATGCTCAATGGGGGACAGATCCGGAGATCTTGCTGGCCAGGGTAGTTGACTTACACCTTCTAGAGCACGTTGGGTGGCACGGGATACATGCGGACGTGCATTGTCCTGTTGGAACAGCAAGTTCCCTTGCCGGTCTAGGAATGGTAGAACGATGGGTTCGATGACGGTTTGGATGTACCGTGCACTATTCAGTGTCCCCTCGACGATCACCAGTGGTGTACGGCCAGTGTAGGAGATCGCTCCCCAAACCATGATGCCGGGTGTTGACCCTGTGTGCCTCGGTCGTATGCAGTCCTGATTGTGGCGCTCACCTGCACGGCGCCAAACACGCATACGACCATCATTGGCACCAAGGCAGAAGCGACTCTCATCGCTGAAGACGACACGTCTCCATCCGTCCCTCCATTCACGCCTGTCGCGACACCACTGGAGGCGGGCTGCACGATGTTGGGGCGTGAGCGGAAGACGGCCTAACGGTGTGCGGGACCGTAGCCCAGCTTCATGGAGACGGTTGCGAATGGTCCTCGCCGATACCCCAGGAGCAACAGTGTCCCTAATTTGCTGGGAAGTGGCGGTGCGGTCCCCTACGGCACTGCGTAGGATCCTACGGTCTTGGCGTGCATCCGTGCGTCGCTGCGGTCCGGTCCCAGGTCGACGGGCACGTGCACCTTCCGCCGACCACTGGCGACAACATCGATGTACTGTGGAGACCTCACGCCCCACGTGTTGAGCAATTCGGCGGTACGTCCACCCGGCCTCCCGCATGCCCACTATACGCCCTCGCTCAAAGTTCGTCAACTGCACATACGGTTCACGTCCACGCTGTCGCGGCATGCTACCAGTGTTAAAGACTGCGATGGAGCTCCGTATGCCACGGCAAACTGGCTGACACTGACGGCGGCGGTGCACAAATGCTGCGCAGCTAGCGCCATTCGACAGCCAACACCGCGGTTCCTGGTGTGTCCGCTGTGCCGTGCATGTGATCATTGCTTGTACAGCCCTCTCGCAGTGTCCGGAGCAAGTATGGTGGGTCTGACACACCGGTGTCATTGTGTTCTTTTTTCCATTTCCAGGAGTGTATTATGATACAGAAACATTTCTCGTAAACCAGTCTACGTATCAGTAAAAATCGCATCAAAATCACTACAGTAGTAGGAAAACGTGACTGGGAACTTTAAATTATATACAAGGGACATTTAACAGTTAAAGAGACAGTTTGTTGTAGAAAAAACTGTGTATTTTTACAAAACGAGACTTCTGCTACTTCTCACGTAAACTGGTGTACATCCATGCCATGCGTTGTCTTTTGGACTCTGGTAGAATATAGTCAACCCAAGTTTCATCGTACATTAAAATCTTGTTTAGAAAAGGATCACTTTCCCTTTCATGGCGTTCTTTCAAGTCTGTGCACACTATGAGTCTCCTTTCCTTCTGTTGTATTAGCTCTTTCGGTACGCACCTTGCACTTGTCTTGCTATACTTGAGCTTGTTACTGATAATGTTATGAACTACGACAACACCTACTGTAACTGTTTTTGCTGATAAATCCCACTGTAACACGTCGGTCTTCACGAATAATGTCTTAAATGTGGGTTTTAAACGAAGGAACGGACCCTTCCGCTGGTCGTCCAGGATGTTGTTAGTCAGTCTCCTAAGGTCCGATCGTTTTTGAACTGTTCTACCTGTTGTTATTGTTGTTTTGGTCTTCAGCACAAAGACTGGTTTGATGCAGCTCTACATGCTGCCTATCCTGTGCAAGCCTCTTCACCTCCGAGTATCTACTGCAACCTACATCCCTCTGAATCTGCTTACTGTATTCATCCCTTGATCGTCCGCCCCCGGTAGCTGAATGGTCAGCGCGACAGAATGTCAATTCTAAGGGCCGCCGGCACGGTAGCTCAGCGTGTTCGGTCAGAGGGGTAGCTCTTGCAACGACGAACTGAACGAAATGCATCAACGACGAACTGAAACGGGTGTCTCGCGACATCTGCTCCGAGCAGATGCAACGAACGAAAACGAACAAAATGAGATTACACAAAAAAAGGGCCGGGGTTCGATTCCCGGCTGGGTCGGAGATTTTCTCCGCACAGAGACTGGGTGTTGTGTTGTCATAATCATCATCGTTTCATCCCCATCGACGCGCCAGCCCCTGAAGTGGAATCAAACCGAAAGACTTACACCCGGTGAACGGTCTACCCGATGGGAGGCCCTAGTCACACGACATTTACATTTTACATCCCTTGATCTCCCTCTACGATTTTTAACTCGCCCCCCCTCCCCCACGCTTCCCTCCGGTACTAAAGTGGCGATCCCTTGATTCTGTTTATAAAATTTTCAGTGATTCATACAACTTTGCCGGCCGCGGTAGCCGAACGGTTCTAGGCGCTTCAGTCCGGAACCGCGCGACTGCTACGGTCGCAGGTTCGAATTCTACCTCGGGCATGGATGTGTGTGATGTCCTTAGGTTAATTAGGTTTAAGTAGTTCTAAGTTTTAGGGGACTGATGACCTCAAATGTTAAGTCCCATAGTGCTCAGAGCCATTTGACTCATACAACTTTCATCATATTGTAAAATCACTCGAGAAAAGATTTTAGCCGGCTTTCCAAACAAAACAACGGATCACTGAACGTTGTTCAACTTATGTAAAACTTCAATCGGACATCACATCGCTAAATGCAATATTGGGGTTGTAAACAAAACAAGTTTTATCCGTCAGCTGTTCTGAGCTCATCCAGTGATTCAAGTAAGTCGTGAAAACACAAAATTCCTCCCGCAAACAGTTTCATTTCTACATCAACTTGTCTCTTTAACTATTGAATGTCCCTCGTACATGTCTAGATAACAGTGCCGTAAACCACCGTCCCCTCATCAGGAGTAAAGGTGCCACACACGTCTGCCCAACTGTACCAAATGTAAACGAACACATAACTCATGTACGATCAGTTATGTTTAGTACTTATTACTATCAAGTCAAGTGCTCAAAATGTTGAGTTTAGCATTGGTACACGCTATATAGCTATTCCGGATAGACAGTTCTGTACGTTGCATTTCATCTATACTTACCGCAAACAAAAGCACAGTATCTAGTCTGGAAGGATTTGGGGGGGATTCATACTAGTTTCGCGGTGAACTGTGATATAATTCAGATATTTCACGACAAATGGATCTGTGCTCAAAATTACTACTAGCCATCATCCGTTGTATGTTCTGCCTGTCCTCGAATTGCTACGGAATTCATACAGCTGTCTGACAAGAAAAGATCATCAACTTGACCTCATGTTTTAAGGGAGAAAAGCGCACTAGCACCAGGAATTGGCGAAATTTTCCCCATAATTCTAAAAGTACAGAGTTATGACCTCCTGAATGTACAGCTTTTAAACTTTCTCGCTCAACGGGTTATTTGTCTTTCGCTCCGCCCCACTGCATAATGCCCGAGGGCGTTGTTGTACTGTACAGAGGTGAGACAAACAAAGCCCTCCTACTCGAGTGGTGTTGAAGGCGAGGAAAGAGGAAGTAAGAGAGGGACACATAACCCCAACGTTTATTGAAATCTTATTCGAGAACATTTGTTATCTTACTCGGAAAACACACTACTGGCCATTAAAAATGCTACACCAAGAAGAAATGCAGATGATAAACGGGTATTCATTGGACAAATAATTTATACTAGAACTGACATGTGATTACATTTTCACGCAATTTGGGTGCATAGATGCTGAGAAATCAGTACCCAGAACAACCACCTCTGGCCGTAATAACGGCCTTGATACGCCTGGGCATTGAGTCGAACAGAGCTTGGATGGCGTGTACAGGTACAGCTGCCCATGCAGCTTCAACACGATACCACAGTTCATCAAGAGTAGTGACTGGCGTATTGTGACGAGCCAGTTGCTCGGCCACCATTGACCAGACGTTTTCAATTGGTGAGAGAGCTGGAGAATGTGCTGCCCAGGTCATCAATCGAACATTTTCTGTATCCAGAAAGGCCGTACAGGACCTGCAACATGCGGTCGTGCATTATCCTGCTGAAATGTAGGGTTTCGCAGGGATCGAATGAAGGGTAGAGCCACGGGTCGTAACACATCTGAAATCTAACGTCCACTGATCAAAGTGCCGTCAATGCGAACAAGAGGTGACCGAGACGTGTAACCAATGGCACTCCATACCATCATGCCGGGTGATACGCCAGTATGGCGATGACGAATACACGCTTCCAGTGTGCGTTCACCGCGATGTCGCCAAACACGGATGCGACCATCATGATGCTATAAACAGAACCTTGATTCATCCGAAAAAAAATGACGTTTTGCCATTCGTGCACCCAGGTTCGTCGTTGAGTACACCATCGCAGGCGCTCCTGTCTGTGATGCAGGGTCAAGGGTAACCGCAGCCATGATCTCAAGCTGATAGTAAATGCTGCTGCAAACGTCGTCGAACTGTTAGTGCAGATGGTTGGTATCTTGCAAAAGTCCCCATTTGTTGACTCAGGGATCGAGACGTGGCTGCACGACCCGTTACAGCCATGCGGATAAGATGCCTGTCATCTCGACTGCTAGTGATACGAGGCCGTTGGGATCCAGCACGGCGTTCCGTATTACCCTCCTGAACCCACCGATTCCATTTCTGCTAACACTCATTGGATCTCGACCAACGCGAGCAGCAATGTCGCGATACGATAAACCGCAACCGCGACAGGCTACAATCCGACCTTTATCAAAGTCGAAAACGTGATGGTACACATTTGTCCTCCTTACACGAGGCGTCACAACAACGTTTCTCCAGGCAACGCCGGTCAACTGCTGTTTGTGTATAAGAAATCGGTTGGAAACTTTCCTCATGTCAGCACGTTGTAGATGTCGCTACTGGCGTCGACCTTGTGTGAATGCTCTGAAAAGCTAATCATTTGCATATCACAGCATCTTCTTCCTGTCGGTTAAATTTCGTGTCTGTAGCACGTGATCTTCGTGGTGTAGCAATTTTAATGGCCAGTAGTGTATTAAGTATTATGAGCACGTAATATGTCAGCCTCACAACTATATACATTGAATATTATATGAACATTATTATCGGATTGATATTCTACAGCTGTATATGCACCTCAAAGTCTACATGAATAAACTTCAGCAGCTGAAGAGTTACTGCCAAATGTAGTTAATAATTTTCGATTTACCATTTAATCATACCAATAATATTGAAGAATAGAGCATATCTGGCAAATGTGCTTCACTTTAACAGTTCCAGCTTTCAAATCCAAAAAAGATAACTCACATCAGCGATGTTAATAACTAAACAGCGCTACGCTACCTCTTTACTGAAACATTAATTCGTGTCATTCATTTACGCTGCATTTCATAATAGCAACATAGACATATTCAAACCAAAAAGATATATGGCACCAGCTAAAGGTTAGAAACTTCGCGCTTTGACACGGTGAACAAAGCATGTAACCAATGTCAGAACAGTGTGCCACAAACCTTCTATCACTTCACTGTAGAGTATTTCGCGCTGGCATTAAGTGGCTGCATTGGGGCAGAGCGAGTGACAACCGGTGCACACGCATGCTTAAAAGCTGTACATTCAGAAGGTCGTAACTGTGTACGGTTAGAATTATAACTCAAATTTTCGCGCAGGTTGATTTCTGGGGCTCGTACTTTGCAAGTGTCCTTTTTTCTCCTGAAAATATGAAGTCGAGTTTTTGATGTTGGTATGTGAGCTGTGGTGCAGCATGCGAGTTCGGCGTTTGGAGATTATTATTTTCTACAATTTGAAATAAACCGGGCCAAGAAGGTGCAATCCCAATTTGTCTCAAGTTAATACACTGGTTTTTGTGTAACAGTCGGGTGGAAAATGCTCGTCTTAGCTTTTTGGCGATCTTCGATGCTGCAGTGGCTGTAAAACAATTGAGAGTCGCTGCGCCTTCCCGAGCTCTCCACAGCGTAGCTAGCGATTGTATACGCCAAGAGATATTTTAAGTAATCAGGTGAATACGAAGTTTCGATTTTATAATTATACAGGGTGGTCCATTGATCGTGACCGGGCCAAATATCTGACGAAATAAGAGTCAAACGAAAAAACTACAAAGAACGAAACTTGCCCAGCTTGAAGGGGGAAAGCAGATGGCGCTATGGTTGGCCTGCTAGATGGCGCTGCCATAGGCTCAAACGGATATCAACTGCGTTTTTTTAAATAGTACCCCCTTTTTTTATTACATATTAGTGTAGTACGCAAAGAAATATGAATGTTTTAGTTTTACCACTTTTTTCGCTTTGTGATAGATGGCGCTGTAATAGTCAAAAACATATGGCTCACAATGTTAGATGAACAGCTGGTAGCAGGTAGGTTTTTTAAATTAAAATACAGAACGTAGGTACATTTGAATATTTTATTTCAGTTGTTTCAATGTGATGCATGTACCTTTGTGAACTTATCATTTCTGTGAACGCATGCCGTTACAGCGTGATTACATGTAAATACCACATTAATGCAATAAATGCTCAAAATTATGTCCGTCAACCTCAATGCATTTGGCAATACGTGTAACGACATTCCTCTCAACAGCGAGTAATTCGCCTTCCGTAATGTTCGCACATGCATTGACAATGCGCTGACGCATGTTGTCAGGCGTTGTCGGTGGATCACGATAGCAAATATCCTTCAACTTTCCCCACAGAAAGAAATTCGGGGACGTCAGATCCGGTGAACGTGCGGGCCATGGTATGGTGCTTCGACGAACAATCCACCTGTCATGAAATATAGTATTCAATACCGCTTCGACCGCACGCGAGCTATGGCACGGACATCCATAATGTTGGAAGTACATCGCCATTCTGTCATGGAGTGAAACATCTTGTAGTAACATCGGTAGAACATTAGGTAGGAAATCATCATACATTGCACCATTTAGATTGCCATCGATAAAATGGGGACCAATTATCCTTCCTCCCATAGTGCCGTACCATGCATTAACCCGCCAGGGTCTCTGATGTTCCACTTGTCGCAGCCATCGTGGATTTTCCGTTGCCCAATAGTGCATATTATGCCGGTTTACGTTACCGCTGTTGGTGAATGACGCTTCGTCGCTAAATAGAACGCGTGCAAAAAATTTGTCATCGTCCCGTAATTTCTCTTGTGCCCAGTGGCAGAACTGTACACGACGTTCAAAAGTCGTCGCCATGCAATTCCTGGTGCATAGAAATATGGTACGGGTGTAGTCGATGTCGATGTTGATGTAGCATTCTCAACACTGACGTTTTTCAGATTCCCGATTCTCGCGCAATTTGTCTGCTACTGATGTGCCGATTACCCGCGACACCAGCTAAAACACCTACTTGGGCATCATCATTGTTGCAGGTTGTCGTTGATGTTTCACATGTAGCTGAACACTTCCTGTTCCCTTAAATAACGTAACTATCCAGCGAACGGTCCGGACACTTGGATGATGTCGTCCAGGATACAGAGCAGCATACATAGCACATGTCCGTTGGGCATTTTGATCACAACAGCCATGCATCAACACGATATCGACCTTTTCCGCAATTGGTGAACGGTCCATTTTAACACGGGTAATGTATCACGAAGCAAATACCGTGTTATGTGATACCACGTACTTATACGTTTGTGACTATACGTTTGTGACTATTACAGCGCCATCTATCACAAAGCGAAAAAAGTGGTAGAACTAAAACATTCGTATTTCTTTACGTACTACACGAATATGTAATAAAAATGGGGGTTCCTATCTAAAACAAAACAAAAAAACAAAAAAAAAACCGTTGATATTCGTTTGACCTATGGCAGCGCCATCTAGCGGGCCAACCATACCGCCATCTGGTTTCCCCCTTCAAGCTAGACGAGTTTCGGCTTTGTAGTTTTTTCGTTTGATGATTATTTCGTGAGATATTTGGCCCGGTCACTATCAATGGACCATCCTGTATATTTATTGCTTCGGCTGGTATACAGGTTTCACGCACAAAAACTGTTACAAAACTGGCTCTCCCACGGTCAGTGGTCACTAGTCACTGGTTATGGTGAGGACGAGCACAACCAGAGCTCGTCCTTATGCAGGGTAAGCGTAAGTCGCTGTTCCTGCAGTCCCTCGGGTGTACGAGTTAGAGAATACTCACGGTGTGGACGGGTCTGGCGGATGCAATGCGTCCATTGGCTGATGGTGAGCCCGAATAAATAAGGATATCTCTTCAGGCACAGGGGAGCGCAGCAGGGCTTGAGATGGGTCACGCTGCGGAGTCCGCCGCTGACTCGATAGGGACTTCCCTTCCATACGCACCTGGCTGAGACCACAAAATTGTATTCTCAGTCAGAGAGCGTGAAAACAGGGTGGCTGTTGATAAGGTTAAGGCCATTCCTCGATATAAGAGAGCGCAGAATCCTATGATGCCGGATAGGATCGTAGGGCTCATGAGGAGGGGAGGGGTGGGCCTGTCTGAAGGAGTGAAAGGGTTGGGGTTGTCCACGTGCGGCTATTGTAACACCATAGCTTAGACACTACATACCTTTTGTTGATTCATTTAGCTTTCTGTTTTGTTCAACATCCCATCGTTGGACTTCTGTAATTATTGTATTATTAATTCGATACTGTAATGAAGTGTAATCTCTGTAATATGCACAATATGAGCAAATGATGTTTTGTCTTCCTCATATAATCTCTTTGGTTATCTTTGAGGTTGAATAATTTTGTTTAAATTATTTTTTTGTAGAAATGTCAATATGTGCAAATGTTCTGTTTTATTTAATATGTTTGGTTGCTGTTATGTAAACTGCTGACCTTCACTTAGGGTTCTTAGTTATTCCATAAGTAAAAGGTGTTGTGGTTCCCCCCGGGAACGGAACTGTGTAGCGCGCGCAAATTGTGGTTGGCCTAGGAGGAAAAGGTGGAACCAAGAGTCAGTTGGGGACGAGCTACCAAACTATCAACTGCTCATGTAAAAGATGTGTATTGTGCTGATTCCGAGAGAGGCTATTCCTGACGCTTTCCAATGCCTCGGATGGATGGGTAAAAAGCTGGGACTATTCTGGAAATGGTATCTATCATCACCACCAAGAAATGACAGAGTCCAGCAATTCTACCTGCAAATCCACCTGCCAACATGCAGTCGCCACCACATTGCGCAATCACTGTAATGGAACACTATATAAATGTACAGTGAAGGATCAGATCAGCTCATTGGATGTTATAGTGTACCCAAATATAAGGTAAAATTTGACTGAACTCTTGTACCTATCGTGATTTATCCTCAGTCACATACCCACTTAGGGTCCCTCCCACGCTAAAGTGCTTACCGAGTGTCCTTTATTGAATGCATATTAAAACTAATATGGCAATAGAGTGTGCTAAAATTAATATTGCTTGTTGAAAGGATCTTACAAGTATCTCAATGTTGTGTTTCACTGCAGTAGAAGTTCAGAACTGCAACTGTTGAGGGTTCTATGTTCATGCTTGCTAAGTGTTTCACGGATGTAATCAAAGTGTGTTTAGTTTGCTCTGCTACAGTGGTCAAGATTAAGGGCCCCCCTCCATTGAAAGTAGTTCAAAGCCACAAAGTTACTTAATTATAGAAAGTTTCAATTACTCTTGCTATTCAAGTCAAATTCTGTACAATATTGGGTTCCTCTTGTGTATTAAAAGTGCATATTAATGCAGGATCCATAGTTTGTCTATTGTGCTCATGCTACATAACGATTAATAGGACAACTATCCATGAAAATAGTAACTTCTCTATTCGAAAGACAGTGAGAAGTAATCTGTTAGTGAATTCCATTTAATTTTCATTCTAAATAAGAAGGAGTTTAGTAGCGAGAGACTTAATCTCTGCACAATAACTAATTTTGCTGTACACCATATCTATATTTCATGTCAGATACGAATATGTTTGAAAAGTTATATTGAACCTACGTCCAATTTTTGATTCTAAAGTGCACTGTAATAGTAATATTATTGAAACCACTCAGTTTGACTAAGTCCTGAGGATAGTAGTGGGTATCGTTATCTGTTATATTTATGCACATAGTTTGTTCTGCTCTAGCTGTCTACTCCAGACTTAACGTTAACATATGCACGTGTCAGAGTTCATTGCACTCGGGTGTGGCAAAATATAGGTTGTGTCTGTCCGTTAAAGTTACTCATACCTACTTTCTTAAACAAGAATGTTAATCATTCTCATGCCTAATTAGGCTGGCGACCGTTTTCTTTATTCTGTGAACAGTGTGGATAAGTAAATTATTGTTTGTTACTGTTTGTTCAAATGTTCAAATGTGTGTGAAATCTTACGGGTCTTAACTGCCAAGGTCATCAGTCCCTAAGCTTACACACTACTTAAATTATCCTAACGATAAACACACACACCCATGCCCGAGGGAGGACTCGAACCTCCGCCGGGACCAGCCGCACAGTCCATGACTGCAGCGCCCTTGACCGCTCGGCTACTCCCACGCGGCGTTACTGTTTGAATCTTTACGTAATTCTTTCACTTCCGATAAGCCACCTCCGTTAGGTCAACATAACGGAGTTCCTCTCAGAGGGTAACACTGCTCCGTTATTTTATGCCATAATTGCTTTAACAAGATAATTTTATTCCACGACCTGCCTCCAACTTTAAGGTTATGGTGTAGCAGTAGCGGACAGAAGTGTTACACTATGACCTGTCATGAAGCGACGCGGCAACTTTCTATAGCACAGGCTGTACGCTGCGCACATGTGGGAGCGGCAGGCATGCGTGCGGGAAGGCCCCCGACGCCCCCTCGTCGAGAGAGGGTGTCGCGGTGTGCGTCACTTCAACATGCGTCCGCCGGTCAGAGCAGACGGCTTCACATCCATCGGCAGCAACATGGCCTCCCGCACGTTATCAGTGGGGCAGGAGGGGGCTGATTCCGTCTGGGTGGCGGTGTCTACTCCCATCGGTCGCCTCGCAGGGGAGACGGTGGCAGGGGTAGACATCTTGAGGGCTCGCAGCTCTTCATGCAGCTGTTGCAGCTGGCAGTGGACAACAGTGAGGCTTCTCGGCCGCAAATACAGTCTAACATAGCAGTCGCGACACTCACTGCTGTAAAAGTTGTTGCCGTTTGACAGATGGAGCGACACTAGCGCTCCAAGTGGCGAGTAAGGTGTACGTCAGACGCGTCGTAAGCATAATGTTTGTTTTGCATCCATTTACTGCGTAATTTACGAGATTTTTGAATTATTTTCTTGCCTCCAAGGGTTTATGTAGTATTACAAGGCATATATATTTCTAAAAGTGATTCTAAAATAAGCGCAAGTATGGACAAAAACAAATCGAGTATAGATTTAAGTGTCAGAAAGTCGTTTTTGAAAGTATTTGTATGGAGTGTTGCCATGTATGTAAGTGAAACGTGGACGATAAATAGTTTGGACAAGAAGAGAATAGAAGCTTTCGAAATGTGGTGCTACAGAAGAATGCTGAAGATTAGATGGGTAGATCACGTAACTAATGAGGAGGTATTGAATAGGATTGGGGAGAAGAGAAGTTTGTGGCACAATGTGACTAGAAGAAGGGATCGATTGGTAGGACATGTTCTGAGGCATCAGGGGATCACCAATTTAGTACTGGAGGGCAGCGTGGAGGGTAAAAATCGTAGAGGGTGTTGGTTATTTTGGGGAAGGAGACCAGACAGCGAGGTCATTAGTCTCATCGGATTAGGGAAGGATGGAGAAGGAAGTCGGCCGTGCCCTCTTCTTTTTTTTAATCTCATTTTGTTCGTTTTAGTTCGTTCCATCTGTTCGGGGCGGACGTCGCAATACACCCGTTTCAGTTCGTCGTTTATCCATTAACTCGGTTTTTTTTATTACAGAGGGCTGTTAACCCTCTGACCGAATACGCTGGGCTACCGTGCCGACGTCCTTTGAAAAGGAACCATCCCGGCATTTGCCTGGAGCGATTTAGGGAAATCACGGAAAACCTAAATCAGGATGGCCGGACGCGGGATTGAACCGTCGTCCTCCCGAATGCGAGTCCAGTGTCTAACCACTGCGCCACCTCGTTTTTTTTCCATTTTTGTTCGATATAGTTCGTTGCGTTTGGTCTGGGCGGACGACACAAGACATCCGTTCAAGTTGATCGTTGATGCCTTGACTCAGTTTTTTTATTACAGAGAGCACGCAGCCCCCTGACCGAACACGCTGAGCTACCGTGGCGGCTGTCGCTCGGTCGTAGACGGAGACCAAGAGATGAATACACTAAGCAGATTCAAAAGGATGTAGGTTGCAGTAGGTACTGGGAGATGAAGATGCTTGCACAGTATAGAGTAGCATGGAGAGCTGCATCAAACCAGTCGCTGGACTGAAGGCCACAACAAGAACATCTGTCTGTCTCACTACAAAAGCGTGCACCTTGGAATCTGTTGCCTGCTGATGACGTGAATGTTGACATCAGAACACAGACGAGTAATTCAAGTATTTCAAAGTGCTGGAATGAGTAAAATATAGTCGTTTGGATAGGGGTAGTTGTGGGAATGAAGAGAAAACATCTTTAAAAATGTACCGAACGACGTGAAATAATAATCATGGATTTACGCTACAGCCATGTATATACATTTATATGCATTATTGCTTGTAATTTCTAACATTCGACCGTAATATCTACATTAACCTTTTGTCGAGAAGACGTTTAATGAGAAATACGAATCTAATGTACAAAGAAGTAAATAAATGCAAAATGTGCACGTTAGAACGTAGTGTTCGCTTCTTACCTGGTACATCGCTAAAGCCACAATAACCATTAACCGTATTTTAAGATTTTAATTGCACAAATCGAGTGGCAAGCTACAACACATTCGCGAAGAAAAACTTGTGACGCTGGATAGAATTGCAGCTTATCACGTTGATATCAAAAGAATATAAACCCACAGATTCACAAGTAAGAAGCACAGACATGTACCTCTACATGCAAAAGCGATCGACAGCTCATTTATCGTTCTGTAGGCCTACTGTGTTTGTCATTGTCGCCTGTTGCCACAAGTACGACCTTCATCTTTATATTATTCTAAGTGGGTCAAGCAACTGCCAAATAGTGGGAGAAATATGTTGAAAACATTATAATGAGCTGATTACATTACATTTCGCGCAAAACCAAATATTTCAATAATTTTCAAGTAATCTGTCAGTGAACAAGGTGCCAACAAAATAATGTCATCAGACGAAGGAAGCAAGGAAAATTAAGTGCCTAACAACAAAAGTGAATGAAACACATACCAAACATTAAGCTTTCGTAAGACACGAATAACTGCACTTAATCTAACCACTTCACCGTCAAAGCAAGTCAGTGTTGACGATTCACACGAATCTGGCACTGATACATGGAGAGATGAACTGGTTGCTTCTGTGTCATAGGACTGTTTTAGATAGATGTCGAATCTTTGTGGCAGTTTCCTCTTCATAGTCAGTTGAGGTGGCTTATTTGGGAAGTCAAACAGTGTTGGTACTGCATTCCACACGAGTTTATTATTGTCTGCGTTCATGAACTGGTTCTGTTCGAAATGTAGCGAACAAAACCTGATATAATTATGCAGGTTAACTGGGTATTTTTTCATAAGGTCTTCTCGTCTGCTATTGACTAGCCATTATCTGCTCCTAAAACGAATCATTAATCATTAATACACATGTAGTTTGCAAGTGAATCCTGAGGATACAGTTTAGTAACATGATGGTATATACATCTCAGGCTCCTTAGGAAACCTAAAAAAAAGACATCTGTGGTGTCTTCTTCTTGTTATTACTGCAATTTATTGCACTAGAAACGCTCCCGCTCGTAAAAACCATTGCAGAAATCAAAATAAACAACCACTATTCGCTTTCACGATCGCGCCGAACTCACAGTTTAAGTTACTGGCCGCTTGGGGCGCTGCTGGCGCGGTAGGCAACAAAATCGAGGCGAAGTGTCGCGACTGTTATGTTAGACTGGCCGCAAAAGCAACTTGGAAGTCGGCCAGTGAATCATCGGTGACGGCTTCACAGCCGCGCGGCCCGCTTACCCTCCAGAGCGGGGGGCGGTGCGACTGTCTTGTCGCCAGAGAGCGCCGCAGGGCTTGGGACCGCCTCCTGACTTCTGAAGGTTTTCAATGTCGCTGCAGCTGCGCGAGTTGGCGGCGTGGTCACCGCCGCAACTCACGCAGTGACAGCCCCACCTCGCAGCTTGGGCCAGGCACGTGCCTCGTGCGCCTGCGCGCACTTCAAACGCGCAACCGTGCCCTTGCATGCCTTTGCGACATGTCCCATGCGTTGGCACTTAAAGCATTGCTGCACAGTGCTCTTCTCCGTCTTCCGATTGCGGCCGCGACCGTTCCCGACGACCTTCATCAGAAACTCAACCTTGGCAACAAGCTTGCCTCCCTTTCCGCGTCCGGACATTTCGGCTGGCGAAGTGTGAGTGACGTAGGCGAGCGAACGACGAAGTGACCCGAAACGAGTCGAGCAACGCAGTGCGTGTGTCGGGTCTCCCACGGCTGATTCACTACAGCTTACATATCGTTTCAATACTTACTGGTGATGTCATCCATTATGACAGAAAATTTAAGGATTACAATCAAAATCATGTTGGCATTCACGAACTAATAGCAGAGTATTAAACAGTAATTTTTTTCTTTTAATGTTAGAGTAGTATGTATTGCTTGTTTCTTATTTTTCTAGTACCGAAATTTACGGAACACGTTCGCAAACAATACGTTTTACAAACTCACTCAAATGAAATTCATTGACTGGAAAATATTTCTATCGTGTTCATATGTCCTCTGCACAAATTCAAACGAGAAACTAGTTTCCTTTCTTGTGAAAAGTATTCTAGAGTTACAAAATGAGAATTGTTGATGACTTTGTTTAAGTATCGATTAACAACAATCGAACCAGAATAGAGATGTTTTTGCACTCGATAGAACTGACATGAAGTTAACTACAAAATGTGAATTAGTATAACAAACTGAGTTTTGAAATGACCAGTGAAGTGAAAAAAGAAGCTTACAGAATTTATGTAGGACTGTAAATTTGGCAGCCTGACTCCTAATGTCTACACTTTATTTCATACTTATCCTAACGATCATATATTGGTACGTTTCAAGTTCGTGTTCAGAGAAGCGATACGCAGCTGTTTCTGTTGATATGTTCTTTCTGAAACCAGTCTACACGCTGTTGAGTATTTTATATCTAGTCATTCTTTCAGTTGCTTAGAAAAGCTTGACAGCTGTGATATCATTCAGTTATCGTGGATGTTAAATCTGCAGTCTTTCTTATAACGTCATTTTATTGTTGATTGTTTAACATGATGGCAGCGATGGGGCCTGTGGCGGCCACAGCCGAGCTTCGCACCTCATTCATGGCACCGTGTGCCCCCTAGCATGGCGATGAAATATCCATTACTATTCGCCTTGCAGCCAAGAAGACCCTTTATTGAATGATTACACAATTGCAGAACAGTCGCTGGAAGCGATTACTTCCATAAAATCCTAGGAGTAAGGTAGCGGAGCGATTTGAAGTGTAACAACCACCCAAACTAATCGTCAGTAACGCAGATGCTAAACTGAGATTCATTGGAAGAATCCTCAGGAAATGTTGTCCGTCAACAAAGGAAGTAGCCTACAAAACACTCATTCGACCAGTACTTGAGTTATGTTCGTCAGAATGGTATCCGTACCAGATGGGACTGATAGGACTGATAGAGGAAGTAGACAAGATCCAAAGAAGAGTGATTCGTTTCGCTACAGGTTCATTTACTAAACACGAAAGTGTCACAGAGATTATCAAACAACTCCAGTGGCAGACGCTGCAAGAGGGGAGTTCTACGTCATAGTGTAATTTATTGGTTGGTTGGTTGGTTTTGGGGAAAGAGACCAAACAGCGAGGTCATCGGTCTCATCGGATTAGGGAAGGAAGTCGGCCGTGCCCTTTCAGAGGAACCATCCCGGCATTTGCCTGGAGCGATTTAGGGAAATCACGGAAAACCTAAATCAGGATGGCCGGACGCGGGATTGAACCGTCGTCCTCCCGAATGCGAGTCCAGTGTGCTAACCACTGCGCCACCTTGCTCGGTGTAATTTATTGTTAAAGTTCTGGGAAAGTACATTCCTAGAAGAGTCAACAAATATATTACGTCCTCCATTGTATATCTCACAAAAAGACGACGAGCATAAATTGAGAGGTTTGAGGCTTACCAGCAATCGTTCTTCCCGTAACCCATTCACAAATGCACACCGCAAGGTGGCTTCCGGAATATAGATGTAGATGTAGGCGTTAAATTTACATTGGGACTATAGCATTCGTACGGGTAATATTCTCAGTTAGTTGGGTATTCTTTTTGCCTGACTTATGTTTAATTATCGTATCAGGAATATTATCTGTTTGAGTAATTGATCCAGCAACTAACTGCAGTGTGTGTTACCTCTGACACAGAGTTATCTTCAAATGCTATATGTTTAATTATCTTACCAGGAGTATCATCTGTGGAAATATATATATATATATATATATATATATATATATATATATATAAAATAGATGAAAACATTCCACATGGGAAAAAATATATCTAAAAACAAAGATGATGAGACTTACCAAACAAAAGCGCTGGCAGGTCAATAGACACACAAACATACACACAAAATTCAAGCTTTCGCAACAAACGGTTGCTTCATCAGGAAAGAGGGAAGGAGAGGGAAAGACGAAAGGATGTGGGTTTTAAGGGAGAGGGTAAGGAGTTATTCCAATCCCGGGAGTGGAAAGACTTACCTTAGGGGGGAAAAAGGACAGGTATACACTCGCACACACACACATATCCATCCGCACATACACAGACACAAGCAGACATTTGTAAAGGCAAAGATTTTGGGCAGAGATGTCAGTCGAGGCGGAAGTAAAGAGGCAAAGATGTTGTTGAAAGACATGTGAGGTATGAGTGGCGGCAACTTGAAACTAGCGGAGGTTGAGGCCTGGTGGATAACAAGAAGAGAGGATGTACTGAAGGGCAAGTTCCCATCTCCGGAGTTCTGACAGGTTGGTGTTAGTGGGAAGTATCCAGGTAACACGGACGGTGTAACACTGTGCCAGGATGTGCTGGCCGTGCACCAAGGCATGTTTAGCCACAGGGTGATCCTCATTACCAACAAACACTGTCAGCCTGTGCCCATTCATGTGAATGGACAGTTTGTTGCTGGTCGTTCCCACATAGAAAGCTTCACAGTGAAGGCAGGTCAGTTGGTAAATCACGTGGGTACTTTCACACGTGGCTCTGTCTTTGATCGTGTACACCTTCCGGGTCACAGGACTGGAGTAGGTGGTGGTTGGAAGGTGCATGGGACAGGTTTTACACCGGGGCAGTTACAAGGGTAGGAGCCAGAGGGTAGGGGAGGTGGTTTGGGGATTTCATAGGGATGAACTAAGAGGTTACGAAGGTTAGGTGGACGGCAGAAAGACACTCTTGGTGGAGTGGGGAGGATTTCATGAAGGATGGATCTCATTTCAAGGCAGGATTTGAGGAAGTCGTATCCCTGCTGGAGAGCCACATTCAGAGTCTGATCCAGTCCCGGAAAGTATCCTGTCACAAGTGGGGCACTTTTCGGGTTCTTCTGTGGGAGGTTCTGGGTTTGAAGGGATGAGGAAGTTGCTCTGGTTATTTGCTTCTGTACCAGGTCGGGAGGGTAGTTGCGGGATGCGAAAGCTGTTTTCAGGTTGTTGGTGTAATGGTTCAGGGATTCCGGACTGGAGCAGGTTCATTTGCCACGAAGATCTAGGCTGTAGGGAAGGGACCGTTTGATGTGGAATGGGTGGCAGCTGTCATAATGGAGGTACTGTTGCTTGTTGTTGGGTTTGACGTGAACGGACGTGTGAAGCTGGCCATTGGACAGATGAAGGTCAACGTCAACATCAAGGAAAGTGGCATGGGGTTTAGAGTAGGACCAGGTGAATCTGATGGAACCAAAGGAGTTGAGGTTGGAAAGGAAAGTCTGGAGTTCTTCTTCACTGTGAGTCCAGATCATGAAGATGTCAACAATAAATCTGTACCAAACTTTGGGTTTGCAGGCCTGGGTAACCAAGAAGGCTTCCTGTAAGCGACCCATGAATAGGTTGGCGTACGAGGGGGCCATCCTGAGGAAAGAGGTTTTTGGTAGGGTGGCAGGTGATCAGCGTGAAAGGAAGTGCTCCATCACAGCGAGGCCCTGGACGTGCGGAATATTTGTGTATAAGGAAGTGGCATCAATGGTTACAAGGATGGTTTCCGGGGGTAACAGACTGGGTAAGGATTCCAGGCATTCGAGAAAGTGGTTGATGTCTTTGATGAAGGATGGGAGACTGCATGTAATGGGTTGAAGGTGTTGATCTACGTAGGCAGAGATACATTCTGTGGGGGCTTGGTAACCAGCTACAATGGGGCGGCCGGGATGATTAGGTTTGTGAATTTTAGGAAGAAGGTAGAGGGTAGGGTTGCAGGGTGTCGGTGGGGTCAGGAGGTTGATGGAGTCAGGTGAAAGGTTTTGTAGGGGGCCTAAGGTTCTGAGGATTCCTTGAAGCTCCGCTTGGACATCAGGAATGGGATTACCTTGGCAAACTTTGTATGTGGTGTTGTCTGAAAGCTGACGCAGTCCCTCAGCCACATACTCCCGACGATCAAGTACCACTGTCGTGGAACCCTTGTGCGCCGGAAGAATGACAATGGAACGGTCAGCCTTCAGATCACGGATAGCTTGGGCTTCAGCAGTGGTGATGTTGGGAGTAGGATTAAGGTCTTTTATGAAGGATTGAGAGGCAAGGCTGGAAGTCAGAAATTCCTGGAAGGTTTGGAGGGGGTGATTTTGAGGAAGAGGAGGTGGGTCCCACTGTGACGGAGGACGGAACTGTTCCAGGCAGGGTTCAATTTGGAGAGTGTCTTGGGGAGTTGGATCATTAGGAGTAGGATTAGGATCATTTTCCTTCGTGGCAAAGTGATATTTCCAGCAGAGAGTACGAGTGTAGGACAGTAAATCTTTGACGAGGGCTGTTTGGTTGAACCTGGGAGTGGGGCTGAAGGTGAGGCCTTTGGATAGGACAGAGGTTTCGGATTGGGAGAGAGGTTTGGAGGAAAGGTTAACTACTGTATTAGGGTGTTGTGGTTCCAGATTGTGTTGATTGGAATTTTGAGGTTTTGGAGGGAGTGGAGCTGGAAGTGGGAGATTGAGTAGATGGGAGAGACTGGGTTTGTGTGCAATGAGAGGAGATTGAGGTTTGCTGGAAAGGTTGTGAAGGGTGAGTGAGTTGCCTTTCCGGAGGTGGGAAACCAGGAGATTGGATAGTTTTTTAAGGTGGAGGGTGGCATGCTGTTGTAATTTGCGGTTGACCTGTAGGAGGATGCTCTGAACAGCCGGTGTGGATGTGGGAGAGGAAAGATTGAGGACTTTTATTAAGGATAGGAGTTGACGGGTGTGTTCATTGGCTGAGTTGATGTGTAGGTGAAGGATTAGGTGGGTGAGGGCAATGGATTGTTCAGTTTGGAACTGGTATAGGGACTGATGGAAAGAAGGGTTGCAGCCAGAGATGGGAACTTTAAGTGTGAGGCCTTTGGGGGTAAAGCCAAATGTCAGACAAGCCTGAGAAAATCAAATATGGGAGTGTAATCTGGCTAGGGCGAAGGCATGTTTGCAGAGGGAGTGTATATAAAACGTAATGGGGTTGTTGTGGGGATGTTGTGAGGGTGACATGGTATTAGAAGGTGGAAAGTGTAACATGAGGCTGAGATGAAAATGAAAATAAAAATATATGGGGAGCGATAAAGGTGAACTGGAAAGCAACTGGAGATCTGGTGTGAAAAAAGTGTTGGTTAGAGCTGGGCTATGTTGATCCTGTGGTGAACTTGTGTCGGTAGACAACGATGTGCATAAAGGTTAGGTGGTTGTGTTGCCGCCAAAACACGTTAAAGGGTGGAGAAATTCGGGAAAATTTCGAAAAACTACGTGTAAATGTATTAAAAGGAGTGGTTTTGTGGTGGCAGATTATGAAAATGAGGCTAACAATTGTCTGACGAAGAAATAATGACGTTAAAACCCGTGGGAAGCGGCTAAAAATGATCAGTGGTGTGAGAAAAACGGAAATGGAAATAAAGCAAAAGTTATTAGAACTAGCCGAAATGGTTGTTTAATAGGTGAAAGGAACTGTTTGTGAACTAGAAACGGTGGATTTTATAGTAGCGGTAGTGTTGAAAGCGGAAAAAAACTTATTTTGGTTGTGGTTTGGAAGTGGGTTACGTATTATTACGTATTACGTATTATTGAGTATATATCGTCGGGATAAAATTGTATAGTAGATTACGGTAAAAAGGAGAAGGTGAATACAAATTGAAACTACAGGCAAAAATAGAAAGAGAAAATAAGACGACAGAAATGATTTCGAAATGCAACAGTGACAATAACAAACGTAATTGTTGGGTTAAAATTAATGATATGAATATAATAGAGGGAAACATTCCACGTGGGAAGAAAATATATCTAAAAACAAAGATGATGAGACTTACCAAACAAAAGCACTGGCAGGTCGATAGACACACAAACAAACACAAACAAACACAAACATACACACAAAATTCAAGCTTTCGCAACAAACGGTTGCTTCATCAGGAAAGAGGGAAAGACGAAAGGATGTGGGTTTTAAGGGAGAGGGTAAGGAGTCATTCCAATCCTGGGAGCGAAAGACTTACCTTAGGGGGAAAAAAGGACAGGTATACACTCGCACACACACACACACATATCCATCTGCACATACACAGATACAAGCAGACATTTGTAAAGGCAAAGATTTTGGGCAGAGATGTCAGTCGAGGCGGAAGTAAAGAGGCAAAGATGTTGTTGAACGACATGTGAGGTATGGGTGGCGGCAACTTGAAATTAGCGGAGGTTGAGGCCTGGCGGATAACGAGAAGAGAGGATATACTGAAGGGCAACTTCCCATCTCCGGAGTTCTGACAGGTTGGTGTTAGTGCGAAGTATCCGGATAACCCGGATGGTGTAACACTGTGCCAAGATGTGCTGGCCATGAACCAAGGCATGTTTAGCCACAGGGTGATCCTCATTACCAACAAATACTGTCACTTTGCCACGAAGAAAAATGATCCTAATCCTACTCCGTCACAGTGGGACCCACCTCCTCTTCCTCAAAATCACAAGACAGCACAAGAGAGACACAAGAGAGCATCCTTAGTGACATTGTAGCAGGAGAAATTGCTGTATCTGATTCCAGATCCCATAAAATGCTTGTTCATTTGTCATGTGAATTATAAACACAGTAAGCAATGATACACTAACACAACCTTGTAATGTAATTGCATTAAATTTTCACATTTGCCATCATACACTCTTTGGCCATCAATATTAGTCATTTGCAACTTAATACTGCAGAGAGTTTTGTTCATAATTGCTTAAAAGTAAATCTGAGATAATTTACTTTCGATGTAGCATATCTGGTTGGATCGGTGTTTCTTTCATTATGTTTGCACTACTCCAACTGCTATTCACATCTTTTGACTGAACTGCTTCTACAGTTTGCAAATAGTCACTACTAACCTTACTGTCTGAAGCACAGTCATAGTGATCCAAGGACAACATTAGGGTTAAGTGAACGTAATGGACTGACTTTAAATGGCACATTTTTCTGCCTGCTGTGTTTTGTGCTCACTTTATATTTTTTGTGCATAATTATGTCCTTTTTTCGATACATGGTGAAGAAGTTTGCAGTACTGCTGGTAATAAACTTTCTAGCTATTGGTTGTAACTAATCCTCTTTAAAAATGAAGTTGTTTTGTCCTGGCACAAAATATGTAATCTTCCGCTGAAATTGTCCCTGATCCACTACAAAGAAAAACTGTGAGTGTCTCTTCTCATTCAGACCATAAATTTCGAATTGGAAAATTTATATACTGTTGTTGAGACGAATTCTTTTCGTATGATAGCATTGTACCTTCAACCAGAGAACAGTGCGTCTTCTTATCCAGTTTCACAATGTGAATAAAACTAAACTCAGGATGAGGGAACTGAAATGTGGAAACCCATGCCTTTCTCCTGCTCCTAATCTACATAAATGACATTTCAAGGGCTTTAACAGTTTATCCAAAATCTGTTATGTTTGCTGACAGCACTTGTATTCAAACCATACGACCAAACACAGAGACAGAAGACACAGATGAAACAAGGCATGGAAAGTCCTTCAACTGGTTCTTAGATGCTGTGTGCACACTGAACGCAATGGGGAAAGTGAATATAAGCATCCAGTTGGTTTAAAACAAATGGCTTCCTAGTGAAGGATAACAAAACCCACATCACATGGTTTTTAACCTGAAAGGCAAGCTTTTGTGAGATGATCCTAATTATGTTGAGTTTTTTGGGGTATATTTAGACGATAAATTATCTTGGGGGTCATCATGTACAATACATTAGTGGTCAGCTGTCAAGAATAATCTATTTTTAAGACAACTTATGGATTGTGTATCCCGAAAGCATGTTTCATCTAAAGCGTACTAACATGTGGTATCATTTTGTGGGGGATATCTAGTTATGTGCACAACATCTTAACTTTGCAGAAGAAAGCTATCAGGAGAATTATTGGTTCTTCTTATAAGGCACACTGCGAACCATTGTTTTGTGAACAAAAGATCATGACTGTAATAAACTTATACATATACTATGGTTTAATTTACACAAAAAAAGAAGTTACCAGAAACAAAATGGAGAAAAAATCTGGTACCGAGTGCCATGGGTTTCGAATCCACGCCACACAGCATGGAACTGAATGGCCACTAGAGGTCTCTGCAGCAGTCGTGCCATAAGCCATGGCTGCGAGCGCTCCTGGCACAAGACTTAATGTGAGGGCGCCACTGTGGTGCACGTGGTCCCAGCGGCCAATAGTGACATACCCTGTTGTGTATTTAGGCGACTGCCTCTCACTCAGCGGGTCAGTCTGGTGTTCGTGTTGAGTCGGTTGATATCTCACTTACAGACATCGTGTTTACATAGTGTGTGCTTACTTCCCATTTACAAGTGGACATTGTTTTGATTTTGTAAGGTTATCTCTTGTGACCCCGTTGCTTAATACTTTGTTCTTAATGTTGGTGTCTTGCTCGGTTGTCTGTCGTCATGCCTGTCCTTCCATTCCTGTTCGTCCATCTTGGTTGGTCGTGGGCCACTCCCGTTCGGTCCCACCACATTTTTGTTAGCGGCCACCCATGACCATTCCTGTCGCGGTTACAACATTTCTGGTGACGAGGTAAATGGCAGTAGTTGTTAGCATGGAGGCTAAGTTGGTCTGTCTTCTGGAATCAGCATGGTTTTCAAGCTGGGAGAAGTACCGAAACAGCTATACTAGAATACACAAAAGAAATAATCACTAAATTGGAAGAGGGAAATAGTGTAGTTGGGATAAATCTAGATTTGTCAAAAGCCTTTGACACTGTTGACCACAGCATACTTTTGAAAAAGCTTGAAGCTATAGGTATCAGAGGACCGGTAAAAAAGTGGTTTGAGTCTTATCTGGAAAAGAAGATGCAGGTGGTTGAAATTACAGCACCAAATATTAATCAAAAAATTAAACTAAGATCAGATCCAAGGGAGGTCACAGTAGGAGTACCCCAAGGAAGTGTATTAGGCCCCTTGCTGTTCCTCATTTACATTAATGATATTCAGGTGTCAGAGAGAAAAGCTAGAATCATGTTATTTGCTGATGATACTAGTTTAATAGTTAGTAATACGAAGCAGTCATTGCACAGTACTGTGAACCATGTCCTACAAGATATACAAAAATGGTTTAGTGCTAACAAGCTAACACTGAATGCAAAAAAAACTAATTATGTGCAATATGGAAAAATAAGTGAACAGAACGACCTGAATCCCACCATGGAGGGCAAACAACTTGAAAGAGTACAGTGTGCAAAATTCCTGGGTATGCACATTGATGAGAAGATTAATTGGAAGGACCATGTGGTGAACTTAGCACTAAAACTAAATTCAGCATGTTTTGTGCTTAGAATAATTTCAAGAGTTTGTAGTAATGACTGTACCAGATTAGTATATTTTGGCTATTTTCAGTCCATTGCATCCTATGGGATAGTATTCTGGGGAAAAACAAATTGTCATCTAAATGAGATTTTCAAATTACAAAACGTGCTATTCGGATAATGACCCACAGCCCACCTCAAACACATTGTAGGCCCCTTTTTAAAGCATTGAAAATTTCAACAATTCCATCATTATACACTCCTGGAAATTGAAATAAGAACACCGTGAATTCATTGTCCCAGGAAGGGGAAACTTTATTGACACATTCCTGGGGTCCGATACATCACATGATCACACTGACAGAACCACAGGCACATAGACACAGGCAACAGAGCATGCACAATGTCGGCACTAGTACAGTGTATATCCACCTTTCGCAGCAATGCAGGCTGCTATTCTCCCATGGAGACGATCGTAGAGATGCTGGATGTAGTCCTGTGGAACGGCTTGCCATGCCATTTCCACCTGGCGCCTCAGTTGGACCAGCGTTCGTGCTGGACGTGCAGACCGCGTGAGACGACGCTTCATCCAGTCCCAAACATGCTCAATGGGGGACAGATCCGGAGATCTTGCTGGCCAGGGTAGTTGACTTACACCTTCTAGAGCACGTTGGGTGGCACGGGATACGTGCGGACGTGCATTGTCCTGTTGGAACAGCAAGTTCCCTTGCCGGTCTAGGAATGGTAGAACGATGGGTTCGATGACGGTTTGGATGTACCGTGCACTATTCAGTGTCCCCTCGACGATCACCAGTGGTGTACGGCCAGTGTAGGAGATCGCTCCCCACACCATGATGCCGGGTGTTGGCCCTGTGTGCCTCGGTCGTATGCAGTCCTGATTGTGGCGCTCACCTGCACGGCGCCAAACACGCATACGACCATCATTGGCACCAAGGCAGAAGCGACTCTCATCGCTGAAAACGACACGTCTCCATTCGTCCCTCCATTCACGCCTGTCGCGACACCACTGGAGGCGGGCTGCACGATGTTGGGGCGTGAGCGGAAGACGGCCTAACGGTGTGCGGGACCGTAGCCCAGCTTCATGGAGACGGTTGCGAATGGTCCTCGCCGATACCCCAGGAGCAACAGTGTCCCTAATTTGCTGGGAAGTGGCGGTGCGGTCCCCTACGGCACTGCGTAGGATCCTACGGTCTTGGCGTGCATCCGTGCGTCGCTGCGGTCCGGTCCCTGGTCGACGGGCACGTACACCTTCTGCCGACCACTGGCGACAACATCGATGTACTGTGGAGACCTCACGCCCCACGTGTTGAGCAATTCGGCGGTACGTCCACCCGGCCTCCCGCATGCCCACTATACGCCCTCGCTCAAAGTCCGTCAACTGCACATACGGTTCACGTCCACGCTGTCGCGGCATGCTACCAGTGTTAAAGACTGCGATGGAGCTCCGTATGCCACGGCAAACTGGCTGACACTGACGGCGGCGGTGCACAAATGCTGCGCAGCTAGCGCCATTTGACGGCCAACACCGCGGTTCCTGGTGTGTCCGCTGTGCCGTGCGTGTGATCATTGCTTGTACAGCCCTCTCGCAGTGTCCGGAGCAAGTATGGTTGGTCTGACACACCGGTGTCAATGTGTTCTTTTTTCCATTTCCAGGAGTGTACATTCTGAAATGTCTGTTGGTGATCAAAAGAAATCAGGACAAAATGAAAGCCAATACAGACTTCCATAATTACGATACACGGCAATGTAAAGATCTCCACATACAAGCTGTAAGAAGGACCCGAAGCCAGAAACATGTATGTAATCAAGGCATCAAACTTTTTAATGCACTACCAAAACATATCAAAGAGCTGGAAAATGAGGATAAATTTAAAACTGTTCTAAAGAACCACATGCTTGACAAATGCTATTACAGCATAAGCGAATATCTCTGCGCAACTGTATAAAATATATGTTTAAGTTAATGTGACAAATGAAATTACATCAGTGCATAATACAATATGTTATAAAAACACTTATTAGTTGTATATTGTATTAAACATAAGATAAATTAACATGAATTCAGCACAGATACAAATTTTGTAAAGATATTATATAGTTGTTAAAATGTACCCTGACAAATCCTATATCACAAATGTGATCATTGGGATGATAATAAATAAATAAATAAATATATAAACAACAGCAGTAGCTCATGCAGCAGCAGCAGCTCCAGTTAGACATCTTACCAATGTCGATGTGGTTGCTAACAGACAAAGTCGATGCCCAGGACGCCTTACCACAACAACTTCCGAGTCCTTGGGTGTCTGAGGCTTTCCCACGTCCACCGTCGTTTCCACCATTTAATGACCCTAAAGAAGACTGGGAAACATACTTACATCAGCTGAAACAACATTTCACAGCTTTTCAAGTCACAGACGACCCCTTGCAGCAGTCGTTGTTTTTGTATTGGGCCTCCCCAGATACATTCTTTCTTGTCTACAAGTTGGCACCCTTGTCTGACCCTGTGGCTCTCTCTTTCCAGGGGATATGCCTTTTGCTGGCAAACTATTATTCACAACGCTTTCATGTTGTCGCCTCTCGGCCGGAGTTCCACCAGTGCCGTAAACAGCCTGTCAGTCATATCATTCCTGGGTCATGGACTTGCAGGATCTCAGCCGTGGATGCAAATTTACATACACCAATCAGCAGTGTAAGGCTTCATATGTGGACTCCCTGATCTGGGATATGGTGGTTCAGCTGGCTTCCGATCCTGAGGTCCGCACTACGGCATTGAAACACGATAATCCCTTGTTAGAAGAGATTCTCCACATTGCCCACTCATTTGAAATTGCTCAGGCGGCTAACGAGCATCTCATGGCGTGGCCGTAAGTGGTAGTGATGCGTCTCTGTGGGTTCCGGCCTCGCGACATAGACGTGGCCCAGCCAACAGAGGCCAGAGCCATTGGGACTCCTCTTTATCCAACATCTTGATGGCTTCAGAGCCTCCAGTCGCCCCTCGTCGCTAGTCGTATGGCCCGCTTCCATCTTGCCCACAGTGCTTTACCGCACACTCTCATGCTTATTGCCCCCACCGCTGGAAAACGTGCAAGCTGTGTGAGAAGGAAGGCAACATCCGATCTGTTTGTCATAGTCACTAGACTCGCTCCTGTCCTGCCCCTACAGGGCCTCGGGATACAGTACATGCTCTGCAATCGGTCGTCCTGCTGGAGGACCCATCAGCACGGAAGCTATTCCTCATGCTCTGCCTTTGTACTGAGGATGTCAGTTTTCAGATTGACACTGGGGCGGCCGTCTCCCTGATTAATGTTGCGACTTATACCCGCTTGGGCTCCACTGCATTGTCACCTTCCTCTTGGTGTTTGGTCGCGTACAGCGACGGTTCCATTCCCCTTCATGGGCAGTACGTTGTCTAGGCAACATACAAACATGTTCCCCGGCTCCTTACTCTATTTGTTGTCGACCATCCGTCACCTTCGAATATTTTTGGTCTGGATGTGTTTCAACTGTTTGACTTTTCAATTTCCGATGAAGTTAAGGTCATTTTCACGACTGTTCCTTTTCAGAACTTGGGCGATCTGTGCTCAGCTTTTGCATCATTGTTTGCAACTTCAGCCGGATGCGTAGCCTCACTTTTTCTGGGCCAGACCCATTCCCATGGGCTTACGGCCAGCTGTCAAGCAGGAACTTGATTGGCTCCAGGCTACTGGCGTCCTAGAGCCTGTGACATACAGTGCTTGGGCGACACCATTGGTGGTCATATGGAAACCCAGTGGATCCCTTCGGCTGTGTGGGAACTTCGGCGCTACTGTAAATGCTCAGTCCTTAGTAGACACTTACCCCATTCCCTGACAGGAAGACCTTCTCACCAAGCTTGCGGGGGGCGAGTACTTTTCTAAGATCGACCTGGCTGAGGCATACCACCAGTTACCCTTGAATGCTGATTCCCACATCATGCTTATCAACACGCCCTTTGTATTATATAAGTACAAACGCCTTCCATTTGGTGTCTCTTCGGCGCCGGCGATTTTCCAGTGGTTCCTGGAGCAGTTTACATAGCCTATCCCAGCCTGCGTGAATTATCTGGATGACATCTTGGTCACTGAGCATTCCTCCCAGGAACATTTGCACAACCTCAGCGCCTTATTTCATGCTCTGTAATCTGCAGGTTTACGCTGTCGGCTGGACAAGTGTTGTTTTTTTCAACTGGAAGTGGAATACTTAGGCCACTAGCTTAGCAAATATGGCATTCGCTGTTCGGATCATAATGTCTCGACCATTGAGGCCCTTTCTTGTCCCAGGGACTTATCTGAACTCCAGGTGTTTTTGGGCAAGATTACTTATTACTTAAAGTACTTACGCCAAGCTGCCTCTGTTGCTCAACCCCTCAATCACTTGCATCGCAAAGGGATGACTTTTGACTGGCCTCCTGCCTTGACCAGGCTTTTCTCCGTTTAAAGACGATGCTGAAGTCCGCCCCTTGCCTTATTCCCTTCTCTCCAGACCGCCCCCTGGTTGTGGCGGCTGGTGCGTCAGCATATGGCATTCGGGTAGTCCTCGCACATCAGAATACCGATGTCTCAGAAAAGCCCATTGTTTATGCATCTAAAACGTTAACCCCAGCACAACGGAACTACTCCCAGATTGAAAAGGAGGCCCTGGTGGTAGTGTTCGCCGTCCAAAAATTTCACATCTATCTTTTTGGGGCCAAGTTCACCGTCCTGACGGACCATAAACCCTGGTTATGATTTCGGACCGCACTTTCACCATCTGGAGCTGACGGTTCAACGTCTCCAGCGCTGGGCATTATTTTTACGGAATTACACTTACCACCGCTCACCATGCTAATGTGGATGCTTTGTCACGTCTCCCAGCAGGCCTCGATCCTGCATTTGACCAACTGGACGTCCTCTGCTTTCACATTGCTTCCGCGTGCCGGGATGCGCTGGATGGTCTGCCTCTTATGGCTGCTCACATTGCCACGGCTACATGCCAAGACCCTATCTTGCGGCAGGTTCTCCTGCTACGTGGTCCACGGTTGGCCCTCCTATATTACTCGTCGGATGCAGACCGACTTCAGTCCCTGGCACCTCTGTCCCACAGGCTCTCTGTGGTCAATGGCCTCCTTCTGTTGGCCACGGAGTCGGATGCCCATCGGGTGGTCATCCCTCCAGATTTTCAACATCACATGCTCAGTTTGTTACACTGCGGGCTCTAGGGAATGTCCCCCGTGAAAGTTTTGGCTCGCCGGCAAGTGTATTGGCCCAGCATCAATGGCGATACTGACCGCCTGGTCTGCGGTGTACTGTGTGTGCGTGTCACCCCCATCATTCATTTACACCATGGCCTGTGCCTCGTCTGCCTTGGGGTTGCATCCATC
Organism: Schistocerca piceifrons; assembly: GCF_021461385.2. Lineage (NCBI taxonomy): Eukaryota > Metazoa > Arthropoda > Insecta > Orthoptera > Acrididae > Schistocerca > Schistocerca piceifrons. The sequence continues at coordinate 238,140,560 of NC_060141.1, read as the reverse complement.
ACGATTTTGTGGGCCCATTTTTGGGGTCCATGTGGTTACTAATCGTTGATGCCCACTCCAAATACCCATATGTCATCCGCATGGTATCCATCATCATGGAGGCCACACTCACGGCCCTGGCCCAGGTTATCGCCATTGAGGGCCTGCCTCACACATTGGTCTCTGATAATGGCCCCAAATTCACAGCATCCTCCTGCCACGACTTCTGTCAAACCAATGGTATCAAACATATCCATAGCCTTCCTTTCCACCCTTCCTCCAATGGCGCAGCAGAGAGGCTTGACCACACATTTAAACAACAGTTGACAAAAGTGGTCGAAACATCTCCAACCATGTCAGTCCTCACACTGTTCTTGAGTACATATCGAACCATGCCTATTGATGGACATAGTCCAGTGGAGCTCCTCCATGGGCGACAACAACAGACCCTGCTTCATTTGCTGATGCCGTCACTCTCCCACCCCCACTCCCGGCTCTCTCAGCACTACACCCCCAGCACGTCCCTGTGGGCCAGCGTGTACAGGAGCAAGGCGGGTTTGGACGCAAGCCATAGTCGTCATGGACCATGGGCAGTGTGTGACGTTAGTGCACATGTTGAAAGGGTTGGAGCACCTCCATGATAACCAACTCCACCCGCGTACCGTGGGGGACTCCCGCCGCTGCCTCACCCTGTACTACCTCCTTCGGGTACAGACATAGTCCTTGAGTCACCACAACTGCCCCCAGTTGCTGCCTCCCCGTGAGCCTGCCGCTGGCCCTCCCCGCCCCCAGGAGGATTGGAGGTTCCTTTCGACACCCTGGCCTCTGGGACAGTCGTCGTGGTCATCTTGGATGTCCCTTCCTCCCTGACAACAGCAGTAGTTGCCAAGCCTGGGCTTCTCCCATCTGCCGACCGCTACCACACCGTCCGCGGCATTTTCACCCCTACACGCAAGTTTCAGGTGGGAGGGATCTGGTACCAAGTGCCACAGGTTTCAAATCCGTGCCAAACAGCATGGAACTAGATGACCACTAGATGTCTCTGCAGCAGTCGCGCCGTAAGCCGTGGCTGCGGGCGCGCCTGGCCCCGAGTCTAAGGTGGGGGCACCACTGTGGAGGACATTGTCTTAGTGGTCAATAGCGACATACCCTTCATGTATTTAGGCAGCTGCCTCTCACTCAGCGAGTCAGTCTGGTATTCGCATTAAGTCAATTGATATTGCGTATGCTTACTTCCCATTTATGTGTGGATGTTGTTTTGATTTCATGAAGTTATCTCTTGTGACCCCATTGCTTAATACTTTGTTGTTGATCTTGGTGTCATGCTTGGTTGTCTGTGGTCGTGCTTGTCCTTCCATTCCGGTTTGTCCGTCTTGTTTGTTCGCAGACCGCTCCCGTTCGGTCCCCCCATGTTTTCGTTAATGACCACCCCACAACTATTCCTGTCGTGGTTACAGCAGAAAATGTACATCGTTGTAATACAAGAGGGAACAGTTGCATTTGTGCTCCATATCACAGACTGTTAAAATCAGTGAACAGCTATGAAATCATGGGGCACAAATTATTTAATAAGATTCCACAATTTGCACATGAATTACCTGAACAAGCCTTCAAACAAGTACTGTATGACTGATTTGTTATCCACCCGTTCTACAACATAATATTTTGACACAAATAACAAGCCTGTTGTTTCTTTTAAATTATCAATTGTATTATATTATATGTGCAATGTCTTTTGCTGTAATGGCTGAACGACAATAAAATTATTATTTTTATATACAATTAAAGTTCAGATGGTTCTCTGTCTCATCAACTGCTCCTTAGTCTTTGACTGAGATAGATCTGCAGAAGCATGTGCAGTATGCACAAAAAGAATTATAAAAGCCATGGAAGCCACAGCACCTTGATCTTCACGCAAACCCTCATTTAAAAAGCTTCATATTCTTCCATTACCATGCTTATATATCCTAGAAACAATAATGCTTATAAGGAAAATTGTAGATTAAAATAGCAAGGTTGCTTCAAAAACCAAAATATCCATTTATACAACACAACGAATAATCAAGATTTACTTATGCAGTCTTCACATACAACACTAAAACAAAAAGGACCCTGGCAGGCAGGAAAAAAACTGTTGAATGAAGTACCTAAAAAAATTAAGGCAATAACTGGTGTGCATAAATTCAAAACTGCAGTGAGTGATTACTTGCTACAGAATTGCTACTATAGTGTTGATGAATTTTTATCCACAATGTAAATATGTGAAAAATTTAAATAGTTTTTACAATTAAGGCAAAAAAAATGTGTATATGTAGATTTATTTGTTTATTGTATGTGGTCTATTACATACATGTGTGTGTGTATCTGATAAGGCCAAAAGTAAGAAATGTGTATATGTAAGATTTATTTGTGTATTTGTGAAATGTTATTCACATACACTACTGGCCATTAAAATTGCAACACCAAGAAGAAATGCAGATGATAAACGGGTATTCATTGGACAAATATATTATACTAGAAGTGACATGTGATTACATTCTCACGCAATTTGGGTGCATAGACCCTGAGAAATCAGTACCCAGAACAACCACCTCTGGCCGTAATAACAGCCTTGATACGCCTGGGCATTGAGTCAAACAAGGCATGGATGGCATGTACAGGTACAGCTGCCCATGCAGCTTCAACAAGATACCACACTTCATCAAGAGTAGTGACTGGCATATTGTGACGAGCCAGGTGCTCAGCCACCATTGACCAGACGTTTTCAATTGGTGAGAGATCTGGAGAATGTGCTGACCAGGGCAGCAGTCGAACATTTTCTGTATCCAGAAAGGCCCGTACAGGACATGCAACATGCGGTCGTGCATTATCCTGCTGAAATGTAGGGTTTCACAGGAATCAAATGAAGGGTAGAGCCACAGGTCATAACACATCTGAAATGTAACATCCACTGTTCAAAGTGCCGTCAATGCGAACAAGAGGTGACCGAGACGTGTAACCAGTGGCACCCCATCCTATCATGCTGGATGATATGCCAGCATGGCGATGACGAATAAATGCTTCCAATATGCCTTCACCGCAATGTCACCAAACACAGATGTGACCATCTCGACACTGTAAACAGAACCTGGACTCATCCGAAAAAATGACGTTTTGCCATTCTTGCACCCAGGTTCGTTGTTGAGTACACCATCACAGCCACTCCTGTCTGTGATGCAGCATCAAGGGTAACCGCAGTCACGGTTTTTGAGCTGATAGTCCATGCTGCTGCAAACATCATTGAACTGTTTGTGCAGATCGCTGTTGTCTTGCAAACGTCCCCATCTGTTGACTCGGGGATTGAGACGTGGCTGCACGATCCGTTACAGCCGTGCAGATAAGATGACTATCATCTCGACTGCTAGTGATATGAGGCCATTGAGATCCAGCACAGTGTTCCGTATTACCCTCCTGAACCCACCGATTCCATATTCTGCTAACAGTCATTGGATCTCAACCAGCACGAGCAGCAATGTCACGATATGATAAACCGCAATCGCGATAGGCAACAATTCGACCTTTATCAAAGTCGGAAACGTGATGGTACACATTTCTCCTCCTTACACGAGGCATCACAATGACGTTTCACCAGGCAACGCCGGTCAACTACTGTTTGTGTATGAGAAATCAGTTGGAAACTTTCCTCGTGTCAGTACGCTGTAGGTGTCGCCACCGGCGCCAACCTTGTGTGAATGCTCTGAAAAGCTAATCATTTGCATATCACAGCATCTTCCTCCTGTTGGCTAAATTTCGTGTCTGTAGCACGTCATCTTTGTGGTGTAGCAATTTTAATGGCCAGTAGTGTATGTTGGACTTATATTGCTATATACTAGAAAACATACAATGGTTTTATGTTAAACTTTATCGCAATTATTTAACTTGTCCTATATCATTATGTACCCCTGTACGATGTATGATTCACAGGACCAATAAATATACAATACGATTTATGGATATTAATCGATTTATTTATCAAGTTGATAATATTTTATACTGTGCGCTAATTTTCATGTATCATTTGAGAATGTCCTAAATACAAAATTAGTGACAGAAAAATAAGGTAGGGAATAGTACAGTTCCAGTGCAACCATAGATTTTATTACATTTGTTTATTTTTTGTGTTTTCTGTTTCATTTATTTAGTATCAGGTCTGTCTTTTATAAAAATTCAATATTATTTCATTCTCACCCTCTGTTGTCAAATCATCTCAGGTACATGACTCAGGCTATGAGTCTATATGAAAAGAACTGGAATTTTTAATACCTTCAATGAAGCATGCATTTTTGTTGGAGATCGTATGCTGTAACAATATAATTGTAAATTACAACTTGTAATGTGTATACCATACTGTCAAATAATACAATAGGTAAGAAAAATGAAGGAAGGAAAAATAATTAGTACAGTAGCTCTAACTAATATTAATTTCAGGACAAAGTAGTTTACCCACTGAAGCTGCCATAGCAGAGCCGTACTGAGGGAGCTGCAAGTTAGGTTCCTGCGAAGAGTGCAGAGACAGATAAAATGAACAATTTCTTCTACTTCTTGTGTTCATATCTAGTGTCTGTGAGAACAGAGCTTCCCCTCGGCCTGTACTGTAAATGCGCACTGCTATAAAAAGAGTCATTTCCAAAGTGACAGTTCATCTATGTAGCATCATAAAGAAATGACTACTACCAAACCGACATTAGTCACTCAAATGTTTTACAGGACAACAGTGGGTTGAGTCACACACCTCTCTCTTTGCTATGCTACTGTAGGACCTTGAAGGTCAGTGAGTGAGTGCTGAAACAAATAATATTTTTCACCAGAGACACCTGATTTTTGCAGATAGCTGCCAATTTGAGGGCATGAGCAAGATGCAACAGTGAAGGAAGCACACAAAAATATGCAGGAGACATGAAATTTATTTGCCTCCAAAGCCAGAGCACTTTTGCTGCTCCCAAGTTTTGGTTGCTACAATCTGTTGTGTAAACAAAGAATTGAAGAATAAACTTTCTGTAGATATTTAATTATTTTATGGGAGTTGTTAATCATTGTATTATAGACAGCTATATTACATTCATTTAAGCTAAACTCTTGTGTAAATAAACATGTGATCTCCTATTGGTCATCGACTGCAGCCTTCAAGCATCTCATGCTATAAGACTACTGTATGTGGGCATTTACTTACATATTAGTTATTTTGATGTTGTTGCAGTGTGAATGAAACTCTGAAATGTTCTAAAGCATTGAATTTCTTAAGTGTCTTTTTTAATCATAGTGGTAAATGTTTAGTTCTTGCAAATTGGGAATGAAATTTAACTGTACACTCAATTCTGCTGTGCTTCACTTCTGTTAAACCTACTTATAACATTAGAAAGTCTTCTAAATTTGGATAGGAAAAAATAGGAGAATGGTAGTTTTATGTGAAAAGGGGAGTGGGGGGGGGGGGAAGGGGGGGGGATAGCGTAGGCAGTTCTCCAAGGGGTGCAGGATCATATCATTATGGCGTTGTACCACAGCAGATATGGGAAAAATTTTGAGTAGCCAACAGTTACAGCAATAATGATGAATAACGATTTTATAATTTTCACAGTACACAGCAACTGTGGTCCAAAACTGAACAAATCATGTTAGAACTAAGTCTGTCTAAAAATGTCCAGTATAGTATACATGACAGAAACTCAAAGATTAGTTATTGCAAAAGGAATATTACAGTGTTAAAGATTATGTAATAAATTAACTTTTGAAATATTAGTCTTTGCTATCATTAGCATTAGAAGCTTAACAAACAATGTTGCTCTTTAGGAAATACTGAATGTTTCTATTTTTTGCATGTCATGACTGACACTGGCTGTACAATCATACACAATGTAATCCTACAGCATCAAACTAAAATAAATAAAACAAAAATACTAGGAAGCAGCTGTTTGAAGGAAGAAATAAAATTACGGAGCAGACTGTTGTCTGTGACTTTACAGCAATGGAAAGTCCTTGATGGAATATAAATAATGGAAAGAGTAAAGGTGACAACTCTCTGTTTAATTGTGGTGTTAGGTTGTTGACAGGATCATAAACAAGTCTAAAACATAGCTAAGCCTTAGGACAAGTCCTCCTTCAGAGCTAAAATAATAAACACACATATATACTTATGATTACATTGTCATGGGCAACTTTATCGTGCTGACACTGGAGCCTGACAAGGGTGAGGAGTAGTACTGGGTGGAGTGGGTGAGGGGAGAAAAGCAGGAAGGAGGGTTGGAGGCAGAGGGAGCAAATGCATAGAATAGAAATATTGCACTGGTGAGCTTGGTCTGGCTCAAGCTGGTGAAGTTGTGCGCAGCATACCATGGAGTGGAGGAATAGATAGAGAGAGGGACATAGAATGGAGAAAGAAGGAAATTGTGGAGAGGAGTGAGTGAGTCCAGGATGAGTGAAGTGGTGGGAGTTGGGCATGAGAAAATAATTGGAGATGGGTGTTAGACAGAGTGTAGGAAAGATAGAGGCCAGGAGGATTGCAGAATCAAAGGATGTGTTTTAAGGACAATTCCCATCTACTTCATTCATAGAAGCTGTTACTGAGAGAGGAGGGAGGAGGTAGATGGCAATGGTCACGCGTGAGTAATCCAAGTGGCTAGGGGTTATGTGTACGTGCAGCATACTGGAGATCTACAAAATATGGTACTTGACCTATTCCTCTTCCTTATCTACATAAATGATCTTCTAAGGGCTTCTTTCCTTCATACAGTCATTCATTTACCCTTTATATTTTGCAGATCCTGCCAAGGAGTTCATATAGGGGTGATATCAGATCAAAGTTTGGGAGCAAGAGAGAGTAAATCTCAGAAATTTAAAATATATGCTATTATTTTAAGGGTTAAAGGTAGCAACTGACTGAATAGTTGGGCCACTGAGTCATTGATGGCATATAAACAAGAGTGAGAACTTTGCCAGGTTTTGGTCAATCCTCTTGAGATCTATGTAATACACATACACACACAATACACATCACATTTGCTTAACAGTAACCCTTTTTCTGAATGAGTACATCATGCCAGTACTGCAGTTTAAAAGGAGTGAGGGGCTGTGCAAGTTGGAAAAGGTGAGTGGGGAAAGAAGGTGGAAAGTGGAAGCGAGGACAGGGGACAGTTGTCTGAGGCCCAGGACGGAGACGTAGCAGGGGCACATGGTTGGAATGTGGCTCTGTAGTGTTCATTCTGTCTGCAAGCAGGGGAAGTTGTGCACTTAGTTCAGAGTAGATGGTACTGGAGGGGGATGGGGGAGGGAGGATCCAAATAGCACAGCTTGTGAAGCAGCTTTGCGGTGGAGCTAGCTGCGCTCAGCAGTTTTCTGTCACTGGGTCGTCAACTTTCTGTCTGACACAGTTTGATGATGACAGTTCATTTAGCTGGATGGCTTATTTGTGGCCCAACCCACATAAAAGGCTGTGCTGAAGTTACATCTTATGACATTACTGCTTTTTTCAGGTGGTACTGTCTGATAGGGCAGATAGGCTCTTTATGGGACAAGAGGGTGGGGTATCAGGTATGTCTTGGAACTGGGTCTTTGACAGGGGTATGATCCCTGTTCAATTTCTGTATTTCCCTAAAATAAATCAGTAATATACTCCTATGATATTATAACAAATAAAGCCAACAAATTAGGCCATGCATTGTTCACACCAAAAGTGACCAGTAAAGCTGTCAGGTTACTCATACCACTACTTTTAACTTATTCTTAAAACATTGTATCCTGATCTCATTAATGAACCTTACTGCTTTGTATGAGCCATAAGGTGCTACATTAGTTCACATTAATTGTGTATTGGGATCAGACAGTGCATGTTAATTCTTTCATCCTGAACACTGACTATAAAGATGTTGTCAATCACAGTACTGGTATCTTGCTGCACATGAGTTTGAAAATTCACTACTGAAATCAGATTGAAACTTCATCATGACATAATGCAGCCAATCAGATGCTGTCCTCTGGATATAAATGTGGGAGCCTCACAAGTTTCACAGAAGTCAGATGACAAAGATGGAGGCAATCACTGAAAGCTTGGAATTTTACCAAATTTGATGCCACAAGACAGCAAAGAACTTTTTACCAAGGACTCCATTGTGAAAGACTTTGTAGCAGTTTTCCTGTCAGAATGTCTAGAAATCTACATTTCAGTCTCCACAAACTACTAACCATTTCTTCTTGTCCAACGGGTTGCTCAGTAATGCATGTAAAGTTCACATAAGTAACTGAAAGTTTTATAGAGGTGATATGTAGATTGTTATGAGACACATATTCTGCAGTAGCAATTCACAAGCATATACTTCTAGGTTCTGATCAACACAAAGAGTGCTTGTTTAATTATTTTCGACTTGTGTCCAACATTTACATATGTTGCAACTCTTTCTCCTTCCATGTTAACTCTACCTGAAAATGATGTGAGCAGCTACCAAAGAGGATGTCAGTGAATTAAAATATCCAAAATATGTCAGTTTACTGATTTTTAAGTCCTCATAGTAGGTAATTATTCTTTTGGCAAAATTAAATAAACCTAAGCATTTTAGCGGGTCAACTACATGATTTTTTCAGTTTGTTTCCATCATTATATGCACACTAGGACTTGCACCATTTTATTAATTCATTCATTTATTCATTCAATCATACATGATCTTCCATAGATGCCATCAAGAAGGAGAACCTTCAGGGATGTGGAACAAGTCAAGATAAAGGCTACATTAACATTAACAATGGCACCAAAGAAACTCAGTCAGTATACTATATTAACAACAAAGGATCTCTATAGGACTACTGCTTAATGCCGTTCACACATATATCAGGTAAATTTAACAAAAAGTGAATTAGTAATTCAGCTGCTGCTTCAAAAAAAGCCGCTACCTCCTTAGATGTATTATGTAAGTACAGTTTATCTGCTATTAGTATCTTAATATTTACATAATTACAATGGTATTTTTCAAAGAAAATACTTTTTCTTCTGTTAGTGTTGAATCATATTTATAGCACATTATTATTTGCCATACAGCTTTATAGCAAATGCAGCTACCTGCCTTGTAGGTAATAGACATTGTTCAATCTCTGCATCTAGATGTTCATATTATTTGTAGAAAGAGTGGTTAATGATGCATGTTTTTAAGTTTCTTTTTAATTTTGAAACTTTTTTTTTGTAAATGCACAACATTAACTGCAGGGTGGGTCTTTTTTACAGTGCAAGAAAGGTGTGCTGTGTTTCTTTCAAAGATTAAAAGTGGCCCATATGTCCCAAACCAGCTAATAATGTATCATTTACTATTTTCTAAATTGATGCTTCTTTGCTCAGCATGACAATAATGCTTATATTATTATTATTATTATTATTATTATTATTATTACAGGATTAATCAATACAAAGATTAATTAATAACAACATCTTGTTGTTTTCCTGTTATCCTCCACCAAGCCTTTTTATCCAGTACATCTTCCTTTTCAACACTGTAGTGTTCCATTACTCCATCTATGTAGTCTGTCCAAGAATGTTGTGGTCTTCCATGCTTATGTCTGCTGGGTGGTTTCCATTCATAAACCTTCTTTGGCCACTAATGATCTGGCATTCTCATCATATGTCTGTACCATTTTAATGATTTTCTCTCAATCTATCACTGTATCATTTGTCTTCATTCTAGCTCTTACTTCATCATTAGTTTTCCTTTCAATTTTTGATATTCTGGCACTCCTACACAAATAATCCATTTCCACAGCTATTAGTCTTCTTTTGAGATCTGCACTTAAGATTATCTTACCTACTCATTTCTTATTGCTGTTGGAAATGTTCTTAACCCACCAAAAAGAATTCATACACCCTAACACTTTTCTGCTTTGCTGTATTCTATATTTTACAATCCATTTTTATCAATATGTGCCCCGAGATATTTAAATTTCTCTAACTGGCTCATAAATGCTTTGTCATTGATGTGTATTTCGAATTTAGCTTCACTGTTCACCATCAGATGCTCTGTTTTTGTTAGACTCATTTGTAGTCCCCATCTGTTGTACTGCTGATATAATCATCGTATCATGAACTCAAAGTCATAATCATCTTGTGCTATAATAGCAGAACTTAATGAGAATATCTGTACATCATTGACAGTGATTCCCATTCCTCTACAGCTGTTCTTCGAATTTTGGGGAGCCACTTCTACGTATAAATTAAACAAGATGGGTGATGTACTGCAACCTTGTTACAAACTTTTAGTGACATTAATAGGTTCTGATAACTTTGAACCTCATTTAATCTGTACTGCATTATCTCTGTACATTTCAATAATAATTTGTAAAATCTTTCATAGTTTCCCGTGGCTTAGATCTAGGGACTGAAATGCAAGCTTTTGCTAAATCTACAAAGGCAATGTGTAGCTCCTTCCCTACAGCTATAAATTTCTCCATTAGATGTTGTAAATTAAATAGGTTATCTGTACATGATCTTTTCTGCTTAAATCCAATTCCCCAATATGATGGCCAACATTTTGTCTAATTTTTAAGACATTATCTTGCCAAATAAGTGGCTAATTGTACAGTTGACACTAATGCCTCAATATCAGTTTCTATCTTTTCTATTCCCTTTCTTGAAAATACACTCCTGGAAATTGAAATAAGAACACCGTGAATTCATTGTCCCAGGAAGGGGAAACTTGATTGACACATTCCTGGGGTCAGATACATCACATGATCACACTGACAGAACCACAGGCACATAGACACAGGCAACAGAGCATGCACAATGTCGGCACTAGTACAGTGTATATCCACCTTTCGCAGCAATGCAGGCTGCTATTCTCCCATGGAGACAATCATAGAGATGCTGGATGTAGTCCTGTGGAACGGCTTGCCATGCCATTTCCACCTGGCGCCTCAGTTGGACCAGCGTTCGTGCTGGACGTGCAGACCGCGTGAGACGACGCTTCATCCAGTCCCAAACATGCTCAATGGGGGACAGATCCGGAGATCTTGCTGGCCAGGGTAGTTGACTTACACCTTCTAGAGCACGTTGGGTGGCACGGGATACATGCGGACGTGCATTGTCCTGTTGGAACAGCAAGTTCCCTTGCCGGTCTAGGAATGGCAGAACGATGGGTTCGATGACGGTTAGGATGTACCGTGCACTATTCAGTGTCCCCTCGACGATCACCAGTGGAGTACGGCCAGTGTAGGAGATTGCTCCCTACACCATGATGCCGGGTGTTGGCCCTGTGTGCCTCGGTCGTATGCAGTCCTGATTGTGGCGCTCACCTGCACGGCGCCAAACACGCATACGACCATCATTGGCACCAAGGCAGAAGCGACTCTCATCGCTGAAGACGACACGTCTCCATTCGTCCCTCCATTCACGCCTGTCGCGACACCACTGGAGGCGGGCTGCACGATGTTGGGGCGTGAGCGGAAGACGGCCTAACGGTGTGCGGGACCGTTGCCCAGCTTCATGGAGACGGTTGCGAATGGTCCTCGCCGATACTCCAGGAGCAACAGTGTCCCTAATTTGCTGGGAAGTGGCGGTGCGGTCCCCTACGGCACTGCGTAGGATCCTACGGTCTTGGCGTGCATTCGTGCGTCGCTGCGGTCCGGTCCCAGGTCGACGGGCACGTGCACCTTCCGCCGACCACTGGCGACAACATCGATGTACTGTGGAGACCTCACGCCCCACGTGTTGAGCAATTCGGCGGTACGTCCACCCGGCCTCCCGCATGCCCACTATACGCCCTCGCTCAAAGTCCGTCAACTGCACATACGGTTCACGTCCACGCTGTCGCGGCATGCTACCGGTGTTAAAGACTGCGATGGAGCTCCGTATGCCACGGCAAACTGGCTGACACTGACGGCGGCGGTGCACAAATGATGCGCAGCTAGCGCCATTCGACGGCCAACACCGCGGTTCCTGGTGTGACCGCTGTGCCGTGCGTGTGATCATTGCTTGCACAGCCCTCTCGCAGTGTCCGGAGCAAGTATGGTGGGTCTGACACACCGGTGTCAATGTGTTCTTTTTTCCATTTCCAGGAGTGTAGAAACCATATATGACTTTTTCCAGTATGAGGGAATTTCAATCATTTTACAACAGTTGTTCATCGGGCAGGTTATTCGTTTTTTCAGATATCTTCCTCCAGCCTTCAATAATGCAACAGGAATGTTTTCTGGACCAGGTGATTGGCCATTCTTCATTTTAATTAATGCACAGTTCACTTCCTCTATTTTAATGTTTATCTTTCGATCAGTTACTTCCATCATCTCTTCATTCCCTTGCGTGTAATATGGCTTATCTTCAGTTAAAAGGTCCACATAATGCTTTTTCCATTCCATTAGGGAATTAGGTTGTCTGCTGCTTTGTTTACTTGTGTTTTCTTAATACTGGTAATTGTCCTCCACACTTCTGTTGTTTCTGATCCATCTATTAGAGTCTCAATTTCAATACATTTCTGTTCCCACATCTTGTTCTTTTTTAATTAAATTCTGTTTCTCAATTCGTAATTTGTTGTATGGTAGTTTTGCCTGTCCTGTATTGATTTAGTTGATAACCATTTTTTGTAGAGATTTTTCTTTTCCCTAATGAACCTCTTCGGGTCATTAGACATTCATGGAAGATCCCATTTACCTAGACTCTTACTCTCAGTCCCTAGTACCTCTAGAGATATTTTTGTAAGTGCTTTTTTTAAATGTTTTCATATTCTACTTCAACATTGTCTCTTCTGGACTCTCTTTTAGTTAATTTACTAATCGACATTGAAATAAATCCTGATCACTGTTTAGTTTTAGCAAAGTTGACATACCCATTTAGGAGAAAACCATCAACAACTGGGCTTTGGCTGACCACAACAATCATGAGAAATTAGAGCAGGCAAGGTATAAACTCTTTCTCCTGAAGCAGTTCAGCATCAAGGATTTATTTCAAGGTAGATAATGCTGATATAACCTGCAAAAAAGCACTAGATCTGCGTCCAAATCCAAACAAAAATAGTGTAATATTGGGAGAGAAGGTTCCATTCAACTAGACATAGAGTACATATAATAGGAACACTAAACAAGCATCGTGAGACCCCACATATTTCTGTAGAAAACAAATTTATTTCACAAGAAATTGGTATCTAGTATAGACTATAATCTAGGTGTGAAACTTGATGAAAATTTTCTTTTTATTAAATTCAGTGTCATTGAATACCTTACACGTATTTATCCGATTCTGTAAATGTAAAAGTTTGCTTCTGGCAGGAGGTCATACGAGCTCAACTTGATAACAGTTTTCTGTGATACTGGATGGGATATTGAGACGTGACTTGTTCAAACAAAAAGGTGATCCTACAGGGCTGTTAAAGGACTAATGTTATACATTATGAGGCTGAGACAGCAATTTACATTTAGTAGTAATCTTCTCAGATTGATAGTTACAAGATTTGTGACAAAAGTTGCTACTTTCAAAAATGCTACTCTTAGCTCCTATTTTTATCTGCTAATTCATAAAAAGCATTTATATGACTTTAATTGTTTCAGAGAGATCTGTCAGCTGTCTCTACTGCACAGGAAAAGTTAAATGAATGAATGTATTGGATGTATGATAAGAAAGTCAAATATACAAAAAATATTTACGTATTGTGCATAGTGAAGTCAGAAGAAATAGAAATTATTGGTCTTATACTAAATAAAACTGTGGCAACTGTCAATACATGATAATTGCCTCTTCAGAATGAATCTGTTTTGATGTCAGCATTGGGATGTTTTGCTTTGTTAACATGTATGCGATCATGTAATACTGTGCTGTAAGTGCAAAAATAAAGTGTTGTTTGCTACTACTTGTATAGTGATTACTTTTAAAGCTTCATATGTAATTGCCACAGTAGTAAATGGAAATGAGCATTTGGCATCATTGGCCGGGAGGCCCCTTACGGAGCAGGTCCGGCCACCTCGGTGCAGGTCTTATTATATTTGACACCACATTGGGTGACCAGCACACCAGATGGGGATGAAATGATGATGAAGCCAACACAACACCCAGTCCCTGAGCAGAGAAAATCCGCGTCCAAGCCGGGAATTGAACCCGGGCCCGTAGGACAGCAATCTGTCACGCTGAGAACTCAGCTATCGGGGCAGACACCACAGTGATGACCCCAAATTGTTTCTTACCTGGGCTACCCTCACTACTGGTTTCTCAGGTTAGTGACTTTAACACTTTTTGTGTTTCATGAGCCATGCCTCAGACTTCTCTCACAACATCTCCTGCTGATTTGACTAGTGACTCTGTGCATCAGATTGTCACGATTACTAACAGTACGTTCCCCAGATTGCATATCACAGTAGCTGATGTGGATGTTCCAGTTCTTGGCATAGATTTATTTCACTTCCACAGCCTCTCCCTTGACCGTCATAAGGCAATGTTACTGCACTATTCATCGTGCAAGACTATCCACTATTTCTCCTGCCCCGTTAAAGCCTTTCCGTACTATTCATCTGAGCCGCTTGTTCGCACGTCTACTGAATGTTTATGCCTGGCTGCATCCCTCACAACTGTTCTTGCCAGTGTTGTGTCACAGTGCCATGATATCTCTGCTCTTTGCTCCAGCAATGACACTCTGTGTTGACAGATCGTCAGCATGATGGATAAATTGCAGCTAGCTCACTGGGTGACTGAAGAGTTCCTTCTTTCCAAGGTACCCTCCATCGAGGATTCTGTGCATTTGCCTTTGACACCCTCACCACTGGTTTCTCAGGTTAGTGACTTTAACACTCCTTGTGTTTCATGTGCATTGCCTGAGACTTCTCTCACAACATCTCCTGCTCATTTGACTAGTGACTCAGTGCATCAGATTGTCGCAATTACTAACAGTATATACCCTAGAATGCATATCACAGATGGACCCCCAGTCCACCACAGACCTCATCGTCTTAACACTACCAAATTATGTCATGCTAAGGTTGTGGTACAGAAACTGTTAGACGTGGGTATTACGCACCCTCCAATAGCACCTGGTCATCCCCTATTCATCTGGTGCTGAAAAAAGACAGCTTTTTTTTTTTTTGCCTCTGTGGGAACTACTAGAAACTGAACCTCACACATCTTTAGGCAGTTACCCTATTCCCCACATTCAGGACTTTCCCCAGAAACTTCACAGTGTGCAAGTTTTCAGTGTGATTGACTGATGCAGAGCATACCATAATATTCTGATGTTTAAGGATGACATTCCAAAAAATGCTTCGAGGAATGTGAAAGAATCTTTAACAGGTCCTACAAGCCCTTTCTGACCGTGGTGTGGAAATCAATAATGAAAAATCACAACTCCGATGCTCCTGTGTCTTGTTTCTTGGACGTTCTGTCTCACCTGAGAGTATCAGCCTGATGTCTGATTGCATTGATTTTATCAGTAACCTCCCTCTCCCTGAAATCTAACAAGAGTTGAGATAATTTCTAGGGATGGTGAACTTTTTTTGATGTCATATTCCCCATGCAGCATCTCTTCAGGTTCATGGCTGAAAAAACACTTGCAGGTCTCATAAGGTTCTGTGGTTTGAAGCCAAGAAGAGCTCTTTCCAAGACCTCAAGCTGGCCTTGCAAATGCAGTCACACTGGCACATCCTATTGCTGATGCTCACCTGTCCATCACTACTGATCTGAGTGAAACCTCCATTGGAGCTGTCTTACAGCAGCATGTTGATGACCTCTCTCAACCTCTGCATTTCTTCTCCAAAAAAACTTTCAGCCTTCCAGTATAAATGGTCTGCCTTAGACAGGGAGTTTCTGGCCATTTACAAGGCTATATGTTACTTCCAAGACGACATCGAGGGATGAGAAGTCACTGTGTTCACAGACCACCAACCGCAGGCTGACATCCTTCACAACCCCTCACCTCAAATACCCCTCACTGCTTCTGCCATATGGACCTCATATGTTAATACACGACCAATATCCATTACATTAAAGGGGTCAACAATGTCATGGCAGATTACATGTCATGTGTGTAGGCTATATCTTCTGCCATCAACCTGAAAAAAACTTGTGAGGCAACAGCCTCTGGATGTAGATGTGCAGGACTTGACCAATGACCCTTCTTTGTCCCTAGTCATACAATCCCATCATCTCCCTGACTCGACATCTCCGATTTTATGTGATGTTTCCCTGGGTACTCCCAGACCTCTCGTTCCCACATCTCTTCACTTTCAAGTCTTTTCAGCCTTATATTACCTGGCCCACCCTGGCATTAAGGCTACTATTACATTGGTCACAGAGTGCTTTGTGTGGTGGGGTGTTAACTGCCACACTTGGACCTGGGCCTTTCTCCCTTGCCAACATAGCAAAATTGGTCAGCATGCCCAGACACCACTAGGCCAGTTCGTCATCCATAAGGGCAGATTTCACCATGTTCATCTTGATTTCATTGGACCCTTACCCCCTTCAGGCAGTTGTCGGTACATACTATTCATTATCAATTGCACCACCAGAGGCTTGAAGTGGTCCCTTTACCTGATATTATGGCCAACTCTGTAGCTTTCATCAGTAACTGGCTCGCATGCTTTGGTTGCCCCTTCTCCATCACCACCGATCATGGGTGGTAATTCGAGCTGTTACTTTTCACTAAATTGTACAATTTGTGTGGCTGTAACAAATTCCACACAATGGCCTATCATCCTCAGAATAATGGTTTGGTGGAGCATTGACACAGGACTAAAAACTGCTCTTATGTGCCACAATGCCTCCTGGTTGGAGGCCACACCATGGGTCCTCTTAGGGACCCACACAGCTTTCAAAGATGATGTTTGGCCAAAATCTTGTGCAGACAACCTCTTGTTCTGCCAACTGAGCTTGTTGAGGATGATGCTCCTCCTTCTTTGTCTGAGCTGCCTACCTTTCTTGAGTATGTACACTCACACATAGCCCATATGCGACCACCTACTCTTAGTTATTGGCCTCCATATTTGGGCTCCTACAAGATCGTTGTCCCTGCTGCAAACACTATCATCATTTATCTCCAAGGCAAATGCCATATGGTGTTGCTCGATCACATGAAACCAACATGGATCCTGAATGTTTCTGTTCCCTTCCCTTTAGCTTCTTCCAAGCCTTTATCCATTGCAGACTTCCTGTCTCATAATACCAACCAACTGACAACGTGTGCTTCCCATCTCAGCAAAAGTGATGTGTGTTCATTTTGATGAGGAAACCCACTCAGCTGCTACCACCTTGGGTGTGCCTGCTGCCATGCCTCAAGAACTGTCACCCTCTTCCCCGCACTCAGACATCATGAGATTCATCATTGACATCACGGCATATCCCAACAATGATCTTTCTCTTCAGCTGTGAGATGGGCTGCTGTTCATCCTGTGATTTCAAGGTGTCCACCATAATGGTCGAGCCTCCACACAACAGATCTGATGATCCGGTGTCACCTCAGCCTTGCAAGACAGCAACCATGACACATGACTTTCTCCATGCTCAGCACTGCCGGGAGGGAAAAGGTGGAGGTGGGGGGGGGGGGGGGTGGAGGGCTCTGTGGTGACTATTGGTACATTATAGTTGCCTCTTTGGACTGAACCTCTTTGGACAACAGTTCCATTGGAATTTTTTTTGTTTGTTAATATGTGCACAATCATGTTACACTGTGTTCTAAGTGAAAAAATAAAGTGTCATATACTACTACTTGTGTACTGGTTATTATTAAACATTCATACATAGTTGCCACAAAACTATGTGTAAAATTATTTCCCATTCAGCTAGATAACAAGTCAAAATGTGGTCAACACATCTTTAAACTAACTGAGAAAATCATATCTCCACATTCTTCTCTTAGAAGTAACTCACACTGTGTTCATCTACAGACAAAGTTATTAGCCTATATTGTATATTTTCACTCCTTGTTGTCATATAGAAGTAACTTCTTGGACCATACACCTAAAGTAAATAAAATATTTAGTTAACAGAAGCAAGCAGTAAGAATATTTTATAAAGTCAATAACTGCACATCTTTAAGAATCATGGAATCCTTATGCTCATTTCCAAATACATTTACTCCTTAATGAGTATTTCTGGTGATGATAAAAATCAATTTCAACTGAACTGTTATCTGCACAGTCATGTTGTTGTTGTTGTTGTCATTGTTGCTTTTGTCTTCATTTTGCAGACTGGTTTGATAAGGCTCTCCATACTACTCTGTCCTGCACTAGGCTCTTTGTTTCTGAGTAACTACTGCACCCTACATCCATTTGTACTTGTTTACTATATTGTTTGCCGCCACTACAATTCCCCTCCACCCAAAACACACACACACACACACACACACACACACACACACACACACACACATGCACGCTTTCCACTTCCCTACATTATTAAACTGATGATTTCTTCATGCCTTAGGATGTGTCATGTGAATTGATCTCTTCTTTTAGTCAGGATGTGCCCTAAGTATCTTTTTCCCCAATTCAGTGATACAGTATCTTGTCATTAGTTACTAGTCCCCATATAATCTTCAGCATTCTTCTGTAGCACCAAGTTTCAAGAACCTCTATTCTCTTCTTTTCTGAATGGCTTATGTCTACACTTCACATCTGTAAAAGACTACACTCCAGACAAATAACGTCAGAAAATACTTCCTAATACTTCAATTGATGTTAGGTTCCACACCTCTTTTTCGGAGACACTTTTTGTGCTATAGCCAGGCTGCATTTTATATGCTTTCTTGTTCAGCCATATCAGTTATTTTGCTGCTCAAATAGCAAAACTCATTTCCCAATCTAATTCCTTCAGCATTACTTGATGTAATTCAACTACATTTCATTACACTTGTTTTACTATTGTTATATAACCTCTTTTCAAGTCACTATTCATTCTATTCACCTGCTCTTCCAGGTACTGCACTGTCTCTGACAGAATACAATATGATCAGCAAACATCAAAGTTTTTATTTCTTCTTCCTGAACATTACTTCACCCTCCAAATTTCTCCTAGGTTTTACTTATTGTTTCCTCAATGTACAGACTGAATAAAACTGGGGATAGACTACAGCCCAGTCTCATACTCTTCTCAACTGTTGTGTCCCTTTCATGCCCTTTAACTTTTACAACTGCAATCTGGTTTCTGTGTAAGTAGTAAATAACCTTTACTCCCTGTGTTTTATTCCTCTTAACCTTCAGAATTTCAAAGACTCATTTCCAAACAACATTATCAGAAGCGTTCTTCAAATATATAAATGTTATTGTGGTGTCACCACCAGACACCACACTTGCTAGGTGGTAGCCTTTAAATCGGCCGCGGTCCATTAGTATACGTCGGACCCGCGCGTCGCCACTGTCAGGGATAGCAGACTGAGCGCCACCACACGGCAGGTCTAGAGAGACGTACTAGCACTCGCCCCAGTTGTACAGCCGACTTTGCTAGCGAAGCTACACTGACCGATATGCTCTCATTTGCCGAGACGATAGTTAGCATAGCCTTCAGCTACGTCAATTGCTATGACCTAGCAAGGCGCCATAATCCTTTGCTAATTATATATAAAAACAAAGATGAGGTGACTTACCGAACGAAAGCGCTGGCAGGTCGATAGACACACAAACAAACACAAACATACACACAAAATTCAAGCTTTCGCAACAAACTGTTGCCTCATCAGGAAAGAGGGAAGGAGAAGGGGAAGACGAAAGGAAGTGGGTTTTAAGGGAGAGGGTAAGGAGTCATTCCAATCCCGGGAGCGGAAAGACTTACCTTAGGGGAAAAAAAGGACAGGTATACACTCGCACATATCCATCCACACATACAGACACAAGCAGACATGTCTTTCCGCTCCCGGGATTGGAATGACTCCTTACCCTCTCCCTTAAAACCCACTTCCTTTCGTCTTCCCCTCTCCTTCCCTCTTTCCTGATGAGGCAACAGTTTGTTGCGAAAGCTTGAATTTTGTGTGTATGTTTGTGTTTGTTTGTGTGTCTATCGACCTGCCAGCGCTTTCGTTCGGTAAGTCACCTCATCTTTGTTTTTATATATAATTTTTCCCACGTGGAATGTTTCCTTCTATTATATATATAATCCTTTGCTATATATATTGTGGTTATAACATGTACCACCAAGAGAGATGTCCTACAATTGTGGATTAAAATTAAGTATTACATCATCTACGTACTTTATTTGCAATTCTCAAGATATTGTCCTGTTCCAGACCTCACGCCAGTCAGCGTGTAATTAAACGCGTGCATTTCGGCCTCCTCTAGAAACACAGTGTTGGCTCTTCTGCCAACACTACAGTTATAAATGGCAGTTTTTTAACCTATCTTTAAGATAAGCCAGTCACTATTGATGCGTGTGTTCCTACATTTCTTCAGAATCCAAACTGATCTTCCCTGTGATTCCTTCTACCAGACATTCCAATCTTCTCTAAATAATTCATGTCAGTACACAATTATTCTTGGTGTTTGAGGGTGTTTTGCCTGTCTCATATATCTTGTAAACCAGTTTTGTTATTTATTTATTTATTTATTTTTATTCATCCATAGATCATCTCACAATGATATGGAATTTGTCAAGGTAATACAATGCAAATCAATGGCTCAAAATATACGACACACAGAATACACTATATGCTTTATGAGGCTAGGACAGGTGGTCTATGAGGGCCCTATTTGATTTACTGGTGATAATTCTGTACCAGTGGTGCTGATAACTTCTGCAGTGAGTGCTGCTAAACCCCAAACACACGCAAAATAACCTGCTCAAAAGTCCTTAACTTCCTGCCACTGACTTCACTAATTCTAACTTCAATCTATCCATTTCCCTTTTTAAATTTTCTAACTTTCCTGCCCCATTAATAGGTCTAACATTCCAAGCTCTGGCCTATAGAATGCTTGTTTTGTTTTTCCTGATGCTAACATTCCTACCTGGAGATACAAATGTGGAAGTATTTATCTCTGAAATATTTTATTCAAGCAGATGCCATCATCATTCAATCATACAGTAGAGCTACATGCTCCAGGGGAAAATAACAGCTGTAGTTTCCCCTTGCTTTAAGCCATTCATAGTACCAGCATTGGAAGGCCATGTTGCCTAATGTTACAAGACCAGACCAGTCATTCATCCAGACTGTTACCCCTGCAACTACCAAATAAACTACCACCCCCTTCAGGTGATGTAGGTTAGTCTGAGTCTGCATAGATACCACTTCATCATGAGAGCACCTACACTATCTGTGTTGTTGTGGCTCATGTGGCTCTCCAAAGCAGTGAAGCTGCTGGAAACATCTAGATTAAAGTTGGTTTAGTTGTAGCTTCTCTTAAACTTCATACCAGATTTTACAGGTTTAACCACAGTCCATGCACACTACCCTACTGTATCTACTTACTGCTGCCAACTATAGCTCATAATTGCTGTGATTGTGCCACGTCCACTTTGTGCCTTAAGATCAGCTTTTACTTCTCCAGAACTGTGGATGACAAGCATAATTACTAAAGCACCAATAGTTAGCCACAGCTCCATTCACCCTGGCTGCCTTGTAGCATGCAACATGAAGAAAGTGTACACAGTCTTCACACTAAATGAAATGGGAAGTCATTGCGTGGGAGAGATTTGTAGACCAGCTACAGATTTGGTGATTTTGTGAGATTGGAAACATCTGCAGTGATTTCATTGAGCTCTGGACCTACACAGATGTCAGTGCAGAATGTATCTGTGGGTGTCACTCCTGAAGTCAGAGAAACTGAACTCACAAATCCTCAGGAAACCAGAACAATTGATAATTGATTCCTTGGGAAAATGTAGCTACTGACAGAAAGTCTTCACGCTTTTGACCATTTATGACTATTCTGAGGCAGTTTCCAGAATGTGTCCAATGTGAGAATATTTTTTAATCCAGGCATCTTATTTAGTGATATATCTTTAATGAAGAATGGGGATTGTGTGACTTTTACTGCTTATTTATTCAATAATACTGATTATTGATGTTTGTTTTATGGAAGAAACATGTATGTGAAGAATATGTGCCACTGATTAGTTAAATGTAGGTAGTGAAAACGTTTTTCAACAACATATGACAGATTGAAATTATATTGAACTGCATTTGCTACACAAATAAGAGCAAACAAATATATTAGAAAGTAGCACAGTTTATTTATTTTCTTCTCATTTGATGTTTTCCACTAGAGGTTAGCTGTTTTTTTTCCTTCTAGTGTCTTTGCTACTCCAGTTGAAAGCTGTTGACCCCTTCTCATCCATTTCTTGATCAATATATAATCCCCATGCCAAGATGGCCATGCCTTTTTAGTTCTTCTCAGAAACCACATTAACACCATCTTAGGTCACCTACCATTACTCATTATTTTAATGTGAACAAGCCAGTGAAGAATTGTATTCCTTATGGACTGTTTCACTTCTATTTTTCTAACTTGTTTTGATCACAGATGACCTGGAAGTATCTTCTCATAAAAACAGTTCCATTGTCCTGATATTGCCTTTCTTTTATTTGTAAGTGTCCCATTTCTGCACCATAAGTAATTATCAAGATCACATAACTAATGAGGAGGTATTGAATAGAACTGGGGAAAAGAGAAATTTGTGGCGCAACTTGACTAGAAGAAGGGATCGGTTGGTAGGACATGTTCTGAGACATCAAGGGATCACCAGTTTAGTATTGGAGGGCAGCGTGGAGGGTAAAAATTTTAGAAGGAGACAAAGAGATGAATACACTAAGCAGATTCAGAAGGATGTTGGTTGCAGTAGGTACGGGGCGATGAAGAAGCTTGCACAGGATAGAGCAGCATGGAGAACTGCATCAAACCAGTCTCTGGACTGAAGACCACAACAACAACAACAACAACAAGTAATTACATCTTCAGTAATACTATAGAATGCCCTTTCTTTGGTCTGTTGACTACTACTGTCATTCCAGATGAGTCCATGGAGGAACTTCATTGCTTGTTTACCCATCGCTACTGTGCTCTCAGTAATTTTGTCACAGGTGCTGTCGCTGGATCACTGGATATAACAGAACCTAAATATTTAAAATTGTCACATTTTTTTAAAAAAATCATCTTCGATAATAAAGTCCATTCCTTTTTTACCAATACCCATCAATCTGTCTTTTTGAAATTAATTTGTTGACCCCCATCTTGTGTACTCTTTCAACAGTTTATCCAGTATATGTTCCATGTCTTACCTGCTGTTTCTAAAAATTGTTTGATCATCTGCAAAAAGCAGTTGCTCTTGCTTCTGTCTCTTTGTATATTCTCATAACTATATTAATCCATTTGTCCTGTACTTTTTGTCTGTTCATCTCTTCCTGGCATGTGCAGTCTCAGATCTTGATATATGTTGAATGCTTTTTCTGATACCAAAAAAATTGTTTACATTTCCCAGTTACTAGTTTGTTCTTTTCTGCTGCTAATTTATGATAGTGGATGTTACCCACACATGACCTACCAATCTTAAACCACCTTATTCCTCTAAGAAATTTGTCATATTCTCTTCAGCCTTTTTCTTAAGGATACTAGAAAAAAGTTTTGCTACTGAGGTATTACACTAATCCCCTGTAATTTGAACAAGACTTTTTGTCTCCCTTTTTTATAGATGTTACAAGACACATTGCACTCTCTAAATATATCCTCCCCCTCTTCTACTTTGTAAAAAATGACACACAAATATTCTACTATCTTTTCGCCTGCATATTTCAAGAGTTCCATTCTAACATTTCCTAGATTAGGAGCTTTGTTACTTTTTGCGCTCTGTAGAGCTTCCTTCACATCTTCCCTTGTTACTTCCTTCTCTGTCTTCTCACTTTTTAAAATCACTCCATTTGTCATAGAGTGCTGTCTGTATTCTTGTGACAGTCCAGTTTAAGGTTTGTTAATTTTATCCTCTACATGAATGAAAAGCTTGGAACTCCTCTGTATAAATAGCTATTTATAAAATATTGACTATTTTTAACGACAGCAACACAGTATTTGACTTTGCTATTTTTGGAAATTGGACTATTATCAATATTTGACAGGAGCATAACTCTCCCTTCCTACCCTTAAAAAAATTGATAAAAGTGTGCATGAAGTACAAGAATTTTAGTAGACATAGCAGTGACTGTCAGGTGGCCGTACTTCAGTTTTCTAAGAGTGTATCTGCTATAGCACTGTACGTAATACTTGGATATGCACTGTAACATCAGGCTGCTGGTGTATTACACTTTGAATACGCCACCAATGGCATCTGTGTGGGCCAACCACCAGAGGCTGTCTGCAGTGGGCCACATGACGTGTGCACATCACATGGCATCCATCATGCCATCTACCAGAGCTTTCCTTTTTATAAGTGCAATGCAATAGGCACTCGCCCTCATATTGTGTTCATACTTCTTTTCAGGAACTGCTTTTATCCATACCTAGATTGTTTCTGTGTTTGTGCTTATGTTCTCAACTGTTGTTCTCTTGTATCTGGAAGAAGAATAAACTTTAGTTCAATGTGCCCCCGATGTTGAATGTGTCTTACAGTATGATGTGGTATCATTTAATGTTAATATGTAGGCTACTCTGTAAACTCACCTGTGTTTTTAACAACCTGTACTGATTATTAAAAATTTTAATTGTAAAACTAACAAAGTCTATTTTAATGAGAGCTGATATGAAGACATTCTAACTATTTATGTATCTTATATCCTGGGACATTACATATAAAGCAAATAATGTGTTTATTAAGTAGAAGCTAACAGTAAAATTTTTGTGAAGAGCAGATAACCATTACTCTTGCAAAAGCCTTTTTAAGAATCTTGGAATTCTTACACTCAACTCTCAATAAATTAACTTCTTAACATTTTTTTCTGCTGATAATAAAATAAAATAAATTTCTGACAAACTGTGATTTACACAGTCACAATACAAGACACAGAAATAATTTTCATGTAGACTTTGCCTCCTTACCTAGGATTCAGAACAGAGTCATGTGCTCTGGTAGGAAGATCTTCAGCAATCTCCAATCCAAGATAAAGCAAAAAATTGGGGATACCTGTCAGTTCAAATGGATATTAAAAACATATCTTCTTAACCACTGTTTCCACTAATTATTTGAATATATAGATTCAGGAACTGAAAAATTCTGTTAGCTTCATGGTAAGTATCAGAGCTCATTGTAAAGCTGCAAGTAAATGTACTGTAAACAGAACTCAGTATTCACAGATGTAGTATATATTTTCTTTGAAAGATAACATTTTATTAAGTAAATATAAATAGATAGCAGATAAACAGCAGCCCTGTAGTATAGCTGAGGAGGGATCAGTTTTTTCAAAGTAACAGCTTTCTTTTTAATTTAGTCAATTACATTTAGAAGCTTTAAGTGTGAATTACATTAAGCATTATAGTAACGGTCATAGTTAACACAGCATATAGTTTAAGTTTCTGAGTTCCTTGCCTTTTGTTAATGTATACCTTCATTTGTCCCTCATTCTTGAAAGTTCTCATTCTTTATGCGATCAACAGAAAAAAACCTGAATGGATGGATGGATGAATGAATGAATGAATGAATGAATGAATGAATGAATGAATCAGTCAATCAATCAGTTGTTTCTGGATCTTACATTATAAGATTTCAATTTCAGCTTCACTTAAACAAAATATTTAAACATTTACTAATTCTGCGAGTCACTTCTATAATTATGTAGAAACTTGCTACAAACCGCAATGCAATGTCATTGTGCTGCTCTGCATAAAGGAAGTGGGATTTGCTTTTTCTTGCATCAGTTTGTGGCTTCCTACTCTCACCATAGCTCACTATGACATCAGCCATGTTAAAGTGGAAGCACCATACATTTTCTGAATATTAGATAGCGCTCACAATGACATTCTCTGATGGCCCCATTATCTCACTTTCTTTTGAGTTTGTCTCCTCACATTCACTAACTGGTCATCTAGATGTTTTCTGAAGCTCACTTGCACCTGTGTTTGGCTTAATAACACTGTACTTAAATGCCCTGGGATATTAAAACAGTGCGTCAGTCTAGGACTCAAACCAAGATGTTTGTCTTGTGATATTTTTCCTAGAAACAACCCTCTACAGTGTGACTAATCCACTGCACTATATTTATCTCAGATCCAAACTCATACAATAGACTACTGCATACGATTAATGAGATAAACATACTGTCTCAACAAAAATGTGAAGTAACGCAAAGGAGAAGAGGAAACAAAATGAAACTTCATGGGTCGAGAGGGTATGTGCAGTTGTTTCAGTAGTTATAAAACTGAGTGAAATTTTCAAAGTACTTGGCCATAAGAGTCCATTTATCAGTATGATACTGCACACCTCTGGCCTGAATGCGTTCACCGATTTGTTTGGGAAGGGTGTCATGGTGCTGTTGTATCTTCTTCTGAGGCAAGCTGGCCCCCAACTGTTGTAACTGTCCTTAATATCACATATACTGCACAGAGAAGCAGCTTACATCCAAGCTGGTCCCATACATTCTATCAGGATTAAATCTTGGGATCTTGGTAACCATGAGAGTTTCTCAACACCACACAGACAGTTCATAAAGACATGTTTCACATGTGGATGAGCATTGTCCTGTTGAAAATTGGCACCATGACACTTTCAGATGAGAGTAAACATATGAGGACACAGGATGTTGGTGACATACCATTGCGCCATCAGAGTTCCATCAATCAGTACCAGCTGTCAGCTGAAGTTATACCTCGTGGCTACCTACACCATGATGCCAGGAGGAACACTGCTGCACCTCTCCAAAACATTGGAAGAATGGGACCTCTCCCAGGTCATCACCATACTCACTGACAATGGTCATCTGGGACAGTGCAGAACTGTTATTCATTGCTGAACACTATGTGATTCCATTCAAAAGTTGTCCATGCTTTCCAGTCATGACACCATTTCAGAGGCAGCCATTTGTGTTGTTGTGTTAATGGCAGTCTATGCATGGGATGGTAGTTCCCTAGTCCAGCTCCTACTAATCTCTGACCACGGGGTGGGGCACAACAGAATGTTGCACAGAGTCCATTACTTGTTCCTGGATGGCAGACACAGATGTAAAGGATTGTGCACAATACAGGAATCATCCCATATTATGGTCATACTTGGTGGAGCAGAGCCTTGACAATGAGTTTGCCTGCTCTCCTATTTGAGGCAATCCAACCTCAGGCCATTGTCACATCTGAATGCCCTGAAAAGGTGGATATTGCATGATTTGAGCAGCTGACAAAATGGAGACCCACAATAAGGCTACTTTCAAACTCATGTCAGGCACTAGTAACCCTGTCTCATTTTAGTACGCAGCAGTTCTGTGTCCTTCACAACAATCAGTCAACATTTGATGCTATTCGCACCTACACTATGCTATCAGGCTCATTAACAACGCTAAGAATGAAAAAACTAATGCACTCTGGTGGCTATTGTACCTGTTATAGAGAATTAAAACTTTAATCATTTACATACCTGCCGATGGCATGTACATATACAGAGTTGTATTGACATCTGGCATTGTCTTGTGGATGCTTAACCTCTTGTATCAGGCAGTGTAAATGAACAAATAAAGTAAATCCTTTCTTCCAGGAATGACAGTTCGGCAAGGTATGGATGAGATGTTTGAAATTTAGCAGAGAGGTACTAGGAGAAGTGTATCTGCGGGGGTGAGTCGTGAGCTGTGCATGAATAGCTCAGTCACTAAGTCAAGATTTCGTGTTTGAGTCCCCTATTAGCACAGATTTAACATACCAGGAAGCTGAGGGATTAACTCCAGAAACAAAGCATATTTTTCTTGTTTTTAATTTCCACTCAGTTAAAAAACCAAAGTACTTTCAATAATTGGTGTGATGCAGAGTATGTGCAGTGGTGTGTGTGTGTGTGTGTGTGTGTGTGTGTGTGTGTGTGTGTGTGTGTGTGAAAAGGGCCCATTTGGTGGTTATTGAGTTATTAATGTTTTAGTTCTCTATGACATGATTTAGTTCTCTATGACATGATTTAGTTCTCTATGACACAGTGTGGTTTCAGTTGCCTGAGACTGCAGTCATGTGTGTGAGTTGCATTTGCATGAGTGTGTGTGTGTGTGTGTGTGCGCGCATGTGTGTGTCTATTGTTGACAAATGCCATTGGCCGAAAGCTATAAGTGTGAAAATCTTTTTGTTGTGACTCAGCATCTCTTCTATATGGTGAATAGCAACTTTCCTTCTCATAATATTGTTACATTCCACCCTGGATTTTCCATTGACTGAGTTTTGTAGATTAGCATGCTCAAACAGACAGGCCCGATGGCTTTACAGTTTTACTATTAGTGTTGATGTACTGCAAGACCACTGTTTAACCTAAGTAATTTATTACTCTTATTTATCAGTACCACGTTCCAATTCAGTGTCTAAGATCATTGTACACTCTCATTATCCAAAATGATAAACATTTTTACACAGCAGGGCATACATTCAACTGTAAGATTTACGCTGTTTGTTCAGCAAACTGTATTTTTGTGTTTCAGAATTTAATCACTGCCAAGGGTTGAAGCCAAACTCAAAGAGTTTTGTGTAGCCAATGGGAGAATATGTAGAGGTAACCAATAAAAAGGTGATACTTTTGAACGTGGAAAAATAAATCATTTGATACTATTTCCAGAAAATAGCAATCATTTTATATTATTTGCAGGCTATTTGTGGTTTTGCTGGGTTGTGAGTGGTTGCCTTGAATTTCCACCATCACACTTTCCATTTTTTCTATGTTATTGGAGTGAAGACTGATTACAGACTGATATGTAGTGCAGCCTATGTTCTAGGTTAAGTTGGAAGATTGTGATATGGCTCATAACCACACTGCACCCAGCAAGGACAGATAGCAGCACCCTGTTTGGCTTGCAGCAATTTTCATGTGTCATTTTGTGATTCCAACGACTGTGCACATTTAGGGGCACAGTAATAATTGAGAATTATAATGAAGAGTGTGTCCAGAATCTGAGCTGATGCTGATGATGGGGGAATTCATATGTCTTTGGATAAATGGTGTGGAGGAAACAAAGAAAAATTTCTTACAGGGTAAAACTCAAACCTACCAAAAAACTCTGTTTAATGGATCACCAAACATATTACAGCTACCACTTGATAATAGATATGTGGATTTTCTGTTGATCTTGACAAGATTCCCCACAGTTATGATCAAACACTCTTTATTCATACATAATAACCAGAAAATCAGATACATCGAACGAAAACAAACCTAGTCCAAAACAACATCCAAAGCTCACTGAACCCGAAGGTAGAGCACTCTTTGTTCTAGAGTCATTGTCAATTGATGGTTGCCACAGACACCTACTGTGTGTTTGTAAACTGCTCATATATCATAGCAAACAGCTGCCTACCCCACTGACTGTAATGGTACTTTCATAAAAAAAAAAAAAAAAATAACAGACAATCAACTGTGAATTCTCGATGGTGGAGTTTACCACTGTTTATAGCTCAAGACTGCTTATCAAAGATGGAGCAATACCTGCTACAGGAACTTGCAGACATGAATTAAGTATACAGTGGGGCAGGATGTAGTGCATGGAAAGTGGGATGAAAGTACAGACAAAATGTTCCCACAACAGTGATCATACTAATTAGAAGAAATTTATTACAGTGGGTAGGGAATTACGAGAAACTATGTCGTTCAAGCCAGAGAAAGCTAGCCATACATGTAGACAAACGTTTTTCCTCACTTTATAACTTGGGGAGCTATATTGAGATAGTAACAGAGAAGATTAGTCAATAAGTACTTGTCACCTTATCCTTGAACTGCACACTTTAGAGAACACAGTGCCAATAGTGTCATGTTACCCCTCCCCTGACTGTGTTATAAGTGATTCATTTAGTATGTCTGCCTCCTGAAAATTGAGATGTACCAAATCATAAGAAGAGGTAAAAAGTATTTTTGGTATTGAAATGAAATGCCAGAAAGTGATTACAAAGAAGGGAATACTGGTGGAGTAGCAGTCATATGGCTTTCATAATCAGTGTGAGCAGGTAATGGGGCCAAGTGATTTTCAAGCAAGCTTTTAGTTCTGACAATGTATTATATTGAAGGCATGCATTAAGACTGGTGATCATCATTTTCAGTTTGCTGTGATGGTGGACAAAGGACTGTTGACCATCGCACAAAAGACGAAGATTGTGTTAGTGTTCATGGCGACGAACAGCATTACATTGACACAGAGAAGGTTTCGTGCTCATTTTGGCACACGCTGGGCTCCCAGCCCTCAGACAATATGCAGATTACCTAAAAAATTTGAAGGTACTGGATCTGTTTTGGAGCATCAGCAGCCACTTGCACATATCATACGTTTGCCGCAAAATATTGAAGCAGTTCAAGTGGCTTTGATTCGCAGTGTGAGTAAATCAACAAGAAGAGCCAGTGCCAAGTTGGGAATTTCACACTGATCTGTACAAATACTTATTCAATCCGACCTTCACTTGTGTCCATACAAGATGACTGTGGCGCATAAGCTTACTGCAAGACATAAGGAGCAGAGACTTCAGTTTGTTAGGTGGGCAATGGAACAAGACATGGTTTTTTGATGAAGCTTTTTTATATGTGAACAATGTTGTGAACAAACAGAAAGTTTGATTCTGGGCACATCAACCTCCATGAATAATCCACACGAAAGACACCTTCGGAGAGAAAGTGTTGGTGTGGGTTGCAATGTCAAGCCGTGGAATCATCAGTCCATTCTTCTTTGATGCTACAGTAACCGGTGAATGCTATTTACACATGCTGCGAAACCAGTTCTTTCCTCAACTCATGGCCTCATGTCTTCCATTGCAGACACAATGGGTCATGCAGGCTGGAGCACGCTCCCAAAAAGATTTCCAGAGCATTATGCAGGAGGAGGAATGTGGCTGCCCCACAGCCCAGACATTAACCCATGTGACTTCTTCCTTTGGGGTTCCTTAAAGAGAAGGTGTACCACAGAAAACCTGAAAATGCAGTGCAACTTAGGGCCATCATTGTGGAGTTAGGCTGCACCATTTCAGATCTGTGTTGGAGAGTCATCACAAATGCACATGTGCGACTTGAAGAAGTTGTAAACCAAAACTGCAATCATATTGAACATGTGATTCATTAGGTTGTATTTCCAGGCTGTATTCTTTACTTCTACATCAATAAATTACAAACCTTGTCAACAACAAATGAAACAAGTCAGGTGACTTATCGTGCGCCACCCTGTAGTTCTGTTAATATAACTGAAAATATTAGTGAAAAATGTGCCAATTGTAAGAAACTAATAATTCCAACCATTTACTTTCTTAAAAAAAGAATAGACCACCCTTTGACTGTGTATTGCTGTATTTTCCTTCTGTACTATCTAGATTTCAGCTTTTACACATTATCAAGCACAATGCTACAGGTTCTTAGACCATTAACATGTCATATCTGGTAAAGTCAGCACAAAGCTGGTGGTTTATTCTTTCAAAAAATACTACAAGTCTGTGTTCAGCATCATCAAAAACTTTTCAAGCATTTACTGTTATGCATAGTCGCTAAACTAACCAAAGAAAGGAGTACGGAAGGAAGAAAACGGATATTTGAAATCACATTTGTGGCAGCCATGTTACCTCATGATCTGCTGAACAGAACTGAATTAGCATATTCAGATGACTGCTGCTGCAAAAAAATATGTTACTAAATGTATCATTTGTAAAAAGTGTAAAACAGTGTGTCATTATTTCTGTGTAAATACCAGTCCCAATTTTCCACATCTTTCTAGTGTGAGCCATGCCATCCAAATGGAATACAGCAGATGTGGAGCTGTTAGGTGCTCCTACTGCAGTGGATGTGTTGTGTGGGGTACTTTTTACAAAGGGATCTTATGTCACTCAGTAAACACTGTCAGTATTAGCTTGTTAAATACGGGTAGCGTTCTGGTCAAAATTGCCTAACTGTGGTGGGTGCACATCATGTGCTAGCATGTAAATTCGCTGCCAATGACATCATGAGAGTGGCAGTGAGCGCAATGACCAATTAATTGTTCCTTGTGTAAAGTTTTCACATTCTGAGTTTCCTGAACACTGAACTTGCACAAAGACAGGGTCTGTGGAATTCTCTGTTTTCATCGGAAAACATGTTATAGTACCACACTGTGTGCTTTTGTATGTCCTTAACTTTCATTTTATTGCTAGCATTGTTTTTATGGGGCATTTCAAAGGATACATGAGGATTTTATCAATGCATGCAATTTAGGCACCGACATTGAAACAAAAATGACCTCCTCAAAAGTCATGAATGGAGTCTCTGTACAGGAATAATACACCAGAGGTGCTGCAGTAGCTACACTACCATGAGCAGTCAATTGAAACAAGAAAATCACCCATGCAAAAGTGCCTTTAAATCTTTGAGACTTGAAATGGCAATCTTCAAGGCTTCCACAGTGTATAATTCATTCCATTTTCTTTTCCTTTAATTTTGTTTCTTTAATTTCTTGTCATTGGCATAGATGTCATTTGATAAGTAGACAGTATATGTTAATTACTTTATTGGTAGTGAAAGACTGACCCGTTTTATGGGGCAAACCTATAGAAAAATACAAGATACTATACACATGAAAAATATGGGGACTGATGTGTTCAAGGGGCTGAATAGATCAATTAAAATGATTTATTGTACCATTTTCAAAAAGATGTTTACATTAAATAAAGAAATAACAATCTTCCCAAAAACTGTTTTTAAAAAAGTTGCCAATTTATGTCCCAACTTACCTAAAAAATAATCCCTTGTCATGCTCCTCAAGAAACTACAATTTATCTCGCTTCTTTTTATATTTTTTTTCCTTAACCATATTAAAAATTAAAACATTAAATTTTACTTTTGAAACTACTGAATTAATCATTTGCTTATTCCTCTGTTCCTGGAACAATTACCCAATGAATTATGATGTGCTGACTAAAAAACAGAATCCACACCAGCTTTTGAATTTTCCTGGCAGATTAAAACTGTGTGCTGGATTGAGTCTCGACTTTGGGACCTTTGCCTTTCGCAGACAAGTGCACTGCCATCTGAGCTACCCAAGCTCAACTCATGACCCATCCTCAAAGCCTTATTTCCACCAGTATCTCCTCTCCTACCTCCCAAACTTCACAGAAGCTCTCCTGCCAACCTTACAGAACTAGCACTGCTGGAAGAAAGGATATTGTGGATACATGGCTTATCCACAGCCTGGGGGATATTTCCAGAATGAAATTTTCACTCTGCAGTGGAGTGTGCACTGATATGAAACTTCCTGGCAGATTAAAACTGTGTGTCAGACCGAGACTTGAACTCGGGGCTTTGAGTCATGCTTGGCTAGCTCAGATGGTATAGCACTTGCCCATGAAAGGCAAAGGTTCCAAGTTTGAGTCTTGGTCCAGCACACAGTTTTAATCTGCCAGGAAGTTTCATATCAGTGCACACTCCACTGCAGAGCGAAAATTTCATTCTGGAAACATCCCCCAGGCTGTGGCAAAGCCAGGTCTCTGCAATATTCTTTCTTCCATGAGTGCTGGTTCTGTAAGGTTGGCAGGAGAGCTTCTGTGAAGATTGGAACTGCTACTCCAACATGCTGTGAACATGTTTGAGTGACTGAGTGACTAAGCATGTATGGAGAACATTCTGTAGGCAAGCAGTTTAGTAAAATGGTCTAGTGGATGAGATCCAGAAAGTTGGATAGTCATCAATCAAGTACCCCCCGCCCCCCCAACTCACTCACAACTGTTTGAAAACCATCTTTTTAACAGAATGCAGACTGTCTTCATACTGCTCTATCTTTGGGGTCATTGGTTTCTTGTAGACTAGTATCATGGCTCATTGGATTGATTATAGAACAGTCAAGTTTGTTACTCCTTACAAAGCACAGAAGTGCTTTTAGAATGTAAAACATCCCCTGTACAAAGATAAACCAAGGCAACATCAGCCACAGAGTTGGGAAAGGCAGTGACAATACCAGGGCTTTGAGGGCAGGAGTAAAACAGTAAGTAAAAAGTATCAGTTTATGAATACAGAAACAGTTGATTTCTCAAGCTATAAGATATATGTCATGTTCCTTAAACTGAAAACAGTAGCAGGAAGGTACCACACTGCCTGCACTTTTGTTGCTGTAGGTCTTTTTTATCTTAGATGAGTATTGGTACATTTCCTAATAGAAAATTGAAGCAACTTTCTGATAAACTCAGTGCAGAAAATTACTCTGCTGGGTCTTCAACTGTGACCTCTCTGAAGGTGCGTTTGCACTATGCAAAAAAAGAAAAAAAAACCTCATGCAACAATTTTACAGGGCATTTCTCATGCAGTGTGAATGTGGTCACTATTGGAAAGGCATGCATCAAAGAGCCTCTCTTCTCTTGTAAACACTGTCACTTGTTCTGTGAGATTATGAACTTGGTCTATATGAGACTGTGAACCAGGAGAAAAGTAGCTATCCCCAGGAACTGTACAAAGGCAATTACCTTTTCTGGGGTCCCAAAGAAAAAGCCCATCACAATATATTTATGAGTTTTATTCCCGTTTATTAACAAAAACAAAACTTG
The DNA here is from genome assembly GCF_021461385.2 of Schistocerca piceifrons. Lineage (NCBI taxonomy): Eukaryota > Metazoa > Arthropoda > Insecta > Orthoptera > Acrididae > Schistocerca > Schistocerca piceifrons. The sequence continues at coordinate 238,106,054 of NC_060141.1, read as the reverse complement.
TTAATAGGGAGTGAGAACAGATATGAACCAAAAAGGCTTTGCCAAAAGTACTTTGACTTTCTAAAGAACACAGATAACGCAAATCCAATGTTAGAAACAGCTGGAAGCAAAGTAAGTACGTGCTTTAATCAACATCTGTTTTTCCATGGCTCTGTAAGTGGTGTCCCGATTTCATTTTCTTTTCCTTTTTCATCGCCATGAGGATGATTGCTGGTGCTGTAGCCAAAGATATGATAGATCATGTCGCTGTGTTTGTCTCACTCTAACAGTTCACACATTTCATGCCTGTTTTTTGCAACCAACTGTTTGGGAGACAAATCTGTTGTAATCTTAACACACCTAAGAAGCACACTGGATGCTCCGTGCTCCATCAAATCCATTCTACTAATTAATTTTAAGGCCATTTTCTCTTCTTTAGATTCTTATCTCTTCTTCCCCTCTTTCAGGATATGCTTCGCTGCAAGAAATCTTGCTCGAGTCACCTGTGCTCTCTAAATCACCACGCACACACCAACATAATCCCAGGAATGCAACTTAATCCTGTCACTGTAGAGGAAATTAAAAAATCAATCAAGTCACTAAAATTAAGAATTCTGCGGAATAGTTAATGTGTGTAATAATTTATTGAAGCATTCTTGCTTGTAGATAAGTGTCATTCTCTTAGTATTGTGAATGCTTCACATCCACAAGTTTCTATTACCAATCACTTTGAATACTGATTTTTGATTGGCTTCTCTAAAGGAAGAGAGTGGGCTGTTTGAGAGCTCTTCAAGCTCTTTACAGCCATAGGTTTTATATTTATTTTTATGGTTTTTTGTATTTTCAGTTTAAATTTTTTTCTTGAAATCAATAATTCACCAATTTGCATTCTGGTGCAATGAAATGTTATATTCTAATTACACAAACTTTTACCGCTTTTTTGCAATAGTTTATTTTGACAATTCTTTTGATTACATAATCCAATATATATTGCACCACAGCAACTACAGACAAATCCAGGCGATACTTAACAAAGCTAGAATGGTGAATGGGCAACTGGAAAGTCAAAACAAAACCAAATAAAACACAAATGGTCTCATTCTGATACTTCTGCATGATTCATAAGAAGCACCAGGAAGATACAAATATCCAACTCTCACTCTGGAACAGCCCACTGAGACTCAACAACGTAGCATGATATCTAGGGATCTGTCTGGACAAAAACCTAAACTGTAAAACACACTTAAATTCCTAATAAAAAAACACAAAACAGTAAGCACTGATAAGGAAAGTCCAAGATTCATCATGATGGTGAAAATACAGACCAACACTGCACACCTAAAAAATCTTAATGTGGCCAGTTCTAGAATTTGGAACAACCATCATGGGAGGCATGACTGAGACTGTAGCAAACTATTTGCAATAGAAAAGTGTCTGATGAGAAGTTTTAGAGAGAAGTGTCTTAGCCATTTGAAGTAAAAAGTATTGTTAGACAAGGGTTTTGTTTATCACCTTTACTGTTTACCTGCATTCTAGAAAAAATAGTAAGTATCTGGAAAAAATCACAGAACTGAACAATAATTCTAGGAAGGAAAACAAATGGAATTAATGTTAATTGTGTGGCTATTGTGATTCTTTCAGAAAATTTGACAGATCCAGTTATTAAAATAAATCTTCTGGAAGAAATAGCAAATCGAACTGTTCTCAAAATATCAGCTGAAAAACAAAATTCATGACAAACATAAAAAATGCACCAAAATTCACAGAAGCACAAACAGGTAAAATAGGGCAAGTAAGTACTTTTAAATGTCTTGGAAAAACTTACAACAGAATGTAGTAGAAACATTTGCAGTAGATGTCAGAGTTAACAAAATGGAGAGAGCATACAGTTTGAAGAAGAATACTTACAAGAAGAAATACTTATGTAGAGAGAAAAAATGCTGCAATGCTGCTAAAACACTACCAGGTGCAGAATTATGAAACCGGAATTTCCCCATAGATGGTGTCAGCCATCAGTATAGGACCCATGAGACCGCATCTGCAGTGCCATCTGCTTCCTGTAATGACTGACGATGAATGTCAACACACAGTTACCCTAGTTTTATACATCAGTATATGTTTCAAACCTGTAAACATGTCGAGTTTTGTACCTACAAACTACGATTTGTCGACAGCATTGGTTTCCTGTTATCATTTGAACAAAACTGCTGCAGAATCACATCAAATGCTGTCAAAGCTTTCAGCAAACATGCTCTTGGGAAAAATAGTTTTTCGAGTGGTTCAAAAAATTCAAAAGTGGTGATTTTGATGTGAGAAACACCAAGTGCTTGAAACCACCAAAAAAGTTCAAAGACAACGAATTGCAGGCCTTAGTGGGTGAAGATGATGCTCAGACTCAACAGGAACTCACAGAACAATTTAATGCGATGCATAAAGCTGTTTCTCTTCAGTTGAAAGCTATGGGAAAGTGGCAGAAAGTGGGAAAATGGATTCTGCACGAACTGAATGAAAGACAGGAAGCAATTCAAAAGACCACTTGTGAAATGCCGTTTTCCAGACACAAAAGAAAGTTGTTTCTCCATCGAATAGTGGCAGTTGATGAAAAATGGATATATTTTGAGAATCCTAAGCGTCATAAATCATGGGTGAATCCAGGCAAACCATCAACATCCACTGCAAGATCAAATCATTTTGGAAAGAAGACAATGCCCTGTGTTCAGTGGGATCAGAAAGGTATCATCTATTATGAGCTGCTAAAAGCTGGTGAAACTTTTAGCACTGATCGCTAACAACAGAAAATGATTGATTTAAATCGAGCATTACATGAAAAACAACTGGAATATGGAAAATGGCAACACAAAGTCATATTGCTCCATGATAACGCCCCATCACACACGGAAAAACAGGTCAGGGAAAAGATCGAGGCATTCAGTTGGCAAATAATAGGACATGCAACTTATTCTCCAGACTTGACTCCTTTTGATTATCACTGTTTGCATCACTGGTACACTCTTTCACTGAACAACTCTTCAGTTGTATGAAAATGTATGAAAGTGGCTTGCTTACTGGTTTGCTTCAAAAGGAGAACCGTTTTTTTGGCATGGCTTTCACAGCCTGCTGGAGAGGCAGGAGAAATGTATAAATAGCAACAAAGATTATTTTTAATAAAATATTTTTCATCAGCATCAAACAACAGACATGTAATTAATTATTGCAACCAAATTCTGGTTTCATACTTCTACACCTTGTATACTGCAATGGTACGATCAGAATGTTTATATGGATGTGAGTACCTAACAATGAACTATAAGCTGGACAGAATAGAGGTACTTGAAAGACAGATTATCAGAAAAATAATGGGTGCAATACAAACTAGAGCTAGCTGGAAAAATGAGAAGAAATGAGAAATCTACAAAAACATAGAGAAAATATCAGAAGTAATGGCTAAAGGAAGACAAATCTTTTTTGGACACCTCTACTGAATGAATGAGAATAGGTTAACAAAACAGATATTCCTGAATTTCTGGAAGAAGAAATTGACACTAGCATGGATTACAGAAACAAGGAAATAACTATAAAGAAACAATACAATATAATTGGAAATAGCAGACAGATACCATTTTATGAATAAAACATTAAATTTAGAAGGCTTTCAATGCAGAAGAAATATGAAATCAGGAACAACATAGACAGAAAAAAGGAAAAGACAACAAGGGTAGAATATGAACAGGTAATGGAAAAATAAGAAACGACAACAAAGAAAGAAGCAGAATTGAAATTGTTACTTGATCCCAGGTGGTCAAAATGAAAATGAAAAACTTGTCTACTCATATTTTGGATCTCTGTAAGAAACTGAGTTCTGCTACTTTTGCTTTACCATAAAATGGGGTTACTTTGAACAGTGGTGTAACATTGAACAGTTTTCTAGAAAGTTATATATACTATTATAAATACTGTTGAAACAATATTGGAAGATAAATTTCTGTTTTGGATATTCGGATATTTATGTCAAACATGTTGTGTACATTTGTATATTCTGTGGCTGAAATTTGAAATGGTGCCAATACTTGCCTAATATTTTCACGTGTGACCACTTTTATATGCATTCAGGCTAGCATCGGCTTCAACCTTCTGAAAATATTTGTATAATAGGCTTTAATAAGTACTGTAAATGTGGCATGCATGAGTTATGCATTGAATTTGTGTATTTTAATGTTATGTCAGAAAATATTTATTGGGGAAATTTATAACCTAAAATGGGTTAACACTGAACACTTTTCAATGTTACCCCACAATTTAAATTATCTACCACTTATAATTCCTCTAATTTTGTATGAAGTTAATTCTTACTTTACACTGAAATTAGTATTTGTAGTTGTTACATGGTGGGTTTTGTATATTTCAGTATTAAAATGCCAAAGATATACATCCATAAAGCTGATTCCCATCCTTAGAACAGGCACTCTATGCAGATCGTGGAGCACACTGTGAATGCAGTAACAAATGGTAGATGACTATGAGAACAGTTAGGAGATGTTTTTACATTCCCATTAAAACTCTTAGCAATAAATTGAGAAACAAACACATCAACAAATTGGGTGTCCATTGGCATTTTCTGACAGGGAGGAAAATAGCTTTTTTGATCATCTCTGAACTGTATCTGACTGAGGATTTCCATTCGACCTGCTAGACTTTCAAATGATGGTAAACATCTAAATGACAGCACAGGGACGTACATTACCTGCATTTAAAAATAATGTGTCAGGTACAGATTAAGATCTTGGGTTCCTGAAAAGACACAGGGACATAATTTCATGGTGCATGAGTTGTAACATTACAACAAAGAGAGCTTCCTTATCTGCAGGAACTATTAAAGATTACTTTATCAAGTTGAGTTTCACTCTGAAAAATGATGATGACTCTGACGCCCCACCTGATAATATATTTAATTATGATGAGACCAATTTGTCGTATGATGCTGGCTAGAGACACTGCATATATAAGAGGGAAGTGAAATACCCAGATAGTATTATGTTACCAGCTTACATCATATTTAAGGCAGAGCACATATGGTCTACATGGAGAGCAGGCAGTCCCCCAAATACACAGTATAATTGGAGTAAGAGTGGCTAGTTTGATATAGTTATGTTCAGTGACTGGCTCAAAACAGTTTTTGTTCCTCCTGTCAGAAATATTCCAGGAAGAAAGGTGCTGCTATGTGACAGCCTCAACAGTCATTTCAACAAAGATGCTCTGAAACAAGGACAAGAAAGTAATATTACATTAATATGTCTACCAGCAAATGGATCTCATTTGCTGCAACCACTGGACATTACTGTTTATGGACCATTAAAACGTCACTGGCAAAACGTAGTAGAAACTTGGAAATCACCCGGACAAAAGAAATCTCAATCAGTCAGCAAGGATCAATTTCTGTAATGGCTCAATCAACTTTACATGAATTTATATCCAATACAACATGGAACAAGTGAAAATCTAGTTTCTGGTTTTGAGACATTTGGAATACATCCTCTCTATGCCAGCAAGGTGCTGATGCACCTACCAAATAGAATTCACAGCCATTCCTCCAGCACTTCTCAAAATGGGGAAATAAATTCAACATGGAAGCCTGTGTCACAAGTAGTAGTTGACATGCTGAAGAAACTGAGGTGTTGATGAACCAATGAAGATGCAGAGAAAGAGAAGAATGAATGGTACTGCTGGGAGAAGTATCAGTGCTTAATATGTGTTACTAACAAAATTACCCATGAAAACAAGACTCTATGCAAGGAGACATCTCTAACACTACGAGTGCTGATGAACATGAGAGAGAACTCCTGGAACTCAGTGACAATGAGTAGATACTGTCAGTCGGCAATGATTCCACATTTTTTACAAACTTTATTTTCAAATTTTAGCTAAATTCAGTTAAATCGCCATTATATTTCATCTTAATAAAGTATTATTAAATCACTAATTTCATTTAAAAGCAATAGTGTTCTACAGAGTTATCCTCACAGACTCTGGACAGCAATACAAAAGTATTGTGTGTTCAATGTTACCCCTGTCTAAGGGTACCTCTGAACATTGCCTTTTATTTTTATTACATGTAGTAAACTCATGTATGATCATTTTTGAGATGAAAATCTTTTGAGGCTCCTGGTACTATAGCATAGCTGCACTCATTACTTTAAAATAATAAAAACTGTCCTGGAACAAAGGTTTTCATTATTATTGTTCTGCAAACAAAGATACAAATTAGCATCAAAATGAAGTTGAAGAACTGACTAAAAATGTTTTTGTAGTTAAGATAAATTGCTAGGTAATTTACTAATCTAATGACATTTAATACTATAATTATTGTGATTTCAATTTTATCCAATAATACAGGATTTTAAAATTATTCGCAATAGTCTGGTCACCAATAATGTTATTTACCTGACACTCTGTATCTGTTCCACTGTATAGTTTTGAAGTGTCTTTAAAAATATAAATTTAATGTAATTATGAATCCAGATGTACTGTAAATATCATGCAATAATGAAAATAATTGTGCCACAAAAAAAAAATAAATAAATAAATAAATAAATAAAAAATAAAATAAAAAATTTAAAAAAATAAAAAGCTTGCTGGCAGTGAGACCTATGAAATACAAAATAAAATAAAATCACTCTACAACAGTTGAAATTTGAGTGCCAACCAAACTGTGTGCAGATGCATATTTACTCTTCTCTCTCTCTCTTCTTGCGTTATGGCCTCTGTAGGACCACGGGTAACCCCTTCATGGACTGTATTCTCCTCTTCTTCTCCCAGAACCCCTTCATTCTTTCTCTTCTTCTCTCCCGCTCTTCTTCTGAGATCCTCAGTGTCCGTTTCTCCTATTGGCTCCACTGGTGATACTCTAATCTTTTTCTGTATTCTTCTCTGTCATTGATCTCAAGCATATTGGTCGGTGTATATTTGTTCCTGCAATTATCCTTTCCTTCAACCTTGATCCCCAATTCCAACCAGTCCTTCCAAAGTTCAACAACCTACTTGGTTCCTGTCTTTCCCCTTGTCCTCCTTGTTGTTTCCCACACTATCTTCGTCATTCTGTCCATACTCATCCTAACTACATGTCCAGCAAACCTTGCCCTTTTGAGTCTGATTTCCCTGGATATTGTTCTCATGTTCCAGTACAGTTCTTCCCTAGGTCTTTGCTTCCACCTCTCTCCACCACTTTTGGGACCTAGTATTTTTCTCATTATTTTTCTCTCTTCTTTCTCTAGTTCTTCTGCCCCATTTCTTCCTAGTGTCATCGTCTCAGCAGCATATAATACTGCATTCCTTGCATTGTAGTGGCTTATCTTTGCCTCTGTGGATATATTCTTTTTATTGTATATCTCTCTCGTCATACAGAAGGCTGACCTCATCTTCTTTATCCTCTCTGTTATTCCCTCCTTGCTGCTGTTCCTTCCTGTTATAAATTCTCCCAGGTATTTAAATTTGTCCACCATTTCCACAGTGCCTTCCAGTGTTTCCCAGAGTGCAGTGGTATTTAATGACTTTGTCTTGTTATAGGCTATCCTCAGGCCCACCTGTCTGGCTACCTTACTTAAGTTGTCCAGTTGTGTCTTTGCATCTCCTTCCATCTCACTTACTATTGCTATGTTGTCTGCAAAGGCTAGGAAGTCCACTTGACCCCTGTTGTCCTTTTTGTCCCCCACATGGGTCTTTGGTATTCCCATTTCCTCGTTTATTGCCCTCCACTGCCTGATCACTTCGTCCAGTGCTATATTGAACAACAATAGTGACAATCCATCTCCCTGTTTAACACCAGTCTTGATCTCAAATTCTTCTGACAGTGCTCCTCTGAATCTCACCCTTGCTTTTGTGTCTGTCAGAATTTCTTTTATGAGTTCTTGAGTAGTCCCATCAAGTCCTCTGTCCTTCAGGATCCTAACAAGAGTCTGTCTGTCGATGGAGCCGTATGCCTTTGTGAAGTCCACAAAGGTTATTACTGTCTTTTTGCTTTTTATGGCCCTATGTTCTATCAGTTGCTTCAGGATAAATATCTGTTCTATACAACCTCTTCCCTTCCTGAATCCCGCTTGGTAGTCGCCAACTGTACTTTCTACCTGTTCTACTCTCTTGAGCAATAGTTTTGACAGCACCTTGTATCCGGCCTCTAGTAGCAATATTCCTCTGTAGTTGTTTGCATCTCTCTTGTCTCCCTTCTTATGAATTGGTACTACAATTGCATTCTTTCAACCTTCTGGCAACTTCTTTGTTTTCCAGATCTGGTGAATTATGTTGGTCATGTTGTCTATTGCTTTGTTGCCTCGGTTGCTATACCATCTTCTCCAGTTGCCTTATTATTCTTTAGATCGCTTATGGCATGTGCAACTTCCTCCCTGGTTGGAAGGCATGGCTCTCTCTCTTCTGTGTCAGTCCCCAGTTCCAGCTCTTTTTCAGGTGGTTCACAGTTCAGCAGGTCATGAAAGTGCTCTGCAAAAATGTGACAGTTCTCCTTCGCACTAACAGCCAACTCCCCTTTCTTATCTCTTATAAACAGTTCTCTACCCTTGTATCCAATCAGACTCTTTTTGAATTTCCCGAAAAAGTGTCTGCTGTTGCTTGTCCTGAAGTTGGTCTCAATCTCTTCCAGTTCCTGCTTCATCTTCTGTCTTCTGGTCCATCTTATTGTCCAGGCTGCTTCCTTTCCTGCTCCTAAGAAAACTTCCCATTTTTCTGGGTCCTTCTTGCTGCTCCAGTCTCTCCAGGCTTTCCTGTGAGTCTCTATCGCTTCCTTACATTCCTTGTTCCACCATAAGTGCTTCCATTTCTTTTCTTCCTTTCCCCATAGTTCAGCCTGTTTCACCATATTTCGCTTCATGTCGTCCCATTCATTGAATGATTCAATTCCTTCCTCATATCTGGATCGATTGTGTCTTAATTTGTCTCTGTCTACCTTTATGTTTTCTGTTCTTCTATTCATCTGTGGCAGTCTGTCCCTGTTTGGAATCCAAAGGCACCTAACTTCTGTAAGATAGTGATCTGAATCTATTCTTGTGTTCTTCCTGACCTTTGGGTTCATGATCTCTTTAGCGTTTGTCCAGCTATGTGGTCGATTTGTAATTCCCCAAGGCGGGTGCGTGGGTTTGCCCACGTCTTTTTCTTACACAGTATGGCCCTGAAGTGTGTTGTCATCAATCTCATTTTGTGTTCTCGACATAGTTCAATTAGTCTTTCTCCATTTTTGTTTGTCCGCTGGTGTGCAGGGTACTCTCCCACTACTCCTTTATGTTGTTTCTCTCTTCCAGTCTGTGCATTATAATCTCCTACAAGTATCTTTACATGTCTATATGGTATGTTTTTCAGTGTATAATCTAGCTCTTCCCAGAAACTATCTGCAACTTTCTTGTCTTTCCTGTTCTTGTCATTTGTAGGTGCATGTCCATTAATTATTGTATACTTTTTGTTCCCTACTTGAAATGTCAGTGTTGATATCCTTTCTGACCTGCTCTTCATTTCAGTTATGCCATCCTCGTATCTCTTGTCTATTATGAACCCTGCACCAAAGCATCTAGGTGCATGACTTTCCTTTCCCACTCTAACTCCTGGTTTCCCCTTCAGTATTATGAAGCCTTCTGACTCCACTGTATCTTCGTCAGTGTATCTTGTTTCTTGCATCGCTAATATTCCAGTGCTTCTCTCTTTCATCTCATCTATTACCTGTTTAAGTATACCAGTCTTAATCATTGTCTGTGCATTTATGGTTCCAATTCTGAAAGTCTTTTTAGTTTTAATCTTCTTTGAGGTTCTTGGGAGCTCCAACTCTTCCCTTATGTACTTTTTGGCAGGTCCCCCAGAATCCGAATGCCTGCTTGCGTCGACCTTGTTCACCGGGGGATCATCCCCCTGGGGTAATCTCGATTCCATAGTGCGATCCATTCCATCAGCTAAAAAAATTTTTTGGTGGGACGGCTCGTGTCCGTCCAGTTATACAACTGAAGTTGCTAGCCCCTGACATGGGGACACAGATGCCTTTGGTAGCCACCCCTAATATAGAGTACAGCTGCTATCTGATATGTTTTAGTGGCTCTTCCGCTCTCTCTGCCATTGGGAAGCGACATTCCTATTCTGCCTTCGAGACCATTGGCCGGGCATGCATATTTACTCATTCACATTTTTCTCGTTTGGTAGAGCTACATCAGTCATTGACTTGTTTGGTTAAATTACTGACCTAGGTTTAATCAGCATTTTAAGCCATGCAGCTACACAAAGCTGTTGCTGCACTATGTTGCTCTGTGTTTGTTCCTGCTGTGTGTTTGACTTTTGATCAACTATGTTGCCTATGTTGTTTATGAGTTTTATTCTTCTGTGCTGCAAAATGACTTTTCACAATAGAAACAGAAAGTTGTACTGCAATTTTGGATTCAGATAATTCTGTACAAATAAAAGTATATACAAAAGATGTAGTTTGCTTACCTTCAACAAGTTATTAGTCTTTCCTCTGGTACTACACTACTTACGAGTTGTGTATTTTCCTTTGTTACATATGGCCTCAGTATAGCAAATAACTTTTCAAATGATGACATTAGACACTTTTAAGTTAGTGACAAATTTTGATGGGCTTTGCCTTAACCTGTTAAAAATTGTGAAAGAAATCTATATTTTTCATGTTAGCTCTGAATTAATTCAGTACTTTTGTTGACATCAGGTGTTTGTGTTTCCTTTACAGTATCATGGCAAAAAGCCCAATTCTGCCTTCGAATCCATTTCACAACTGCTCTTGCCATGCAGATTCAGCTGCGTGTACCTGATGCAAAGTGTATTCTAGCAAATTCCAATTTCGAGCTGTACAAAGCTCTCTTCATATTCTGACCAGAAGGGAACATACTCATCAGTCAAAATGACTGATACTTGGACTATTTTCTTTTATAAAACTTTCATTTAACCAGGAAAATACATCAGTCCTCATGATTTACCACCTTATTATTGTTGTGAACTAAATTTTGAATCTATATTTTTAAATATGGTTCATGTGAAAGTTGTATACATTGGAGATGACTATATAGATATGATCACTAATGTTTATTCACCCTAGTCCATAGCCAAGGTCACAAACACGTGCCTTAAATACATTAGTCCTCATGATTTACCATCTTATTATTGTTGTGAACCAAATTTTGAATCTATATTTTTAAATATGGTTCATGTGAAAGTTGTATATGTTGGAGATGACTATATAGATATGATCACTAATGTTTATTCATCCTAGTCCATAGCCAAGGTCACAAACACATGCCTTTGTGGTGGTGCTCAACTTGCAGATAAGTAGGTGCAAATTCTGATGGCGGAAAATGTTCACTACCAGCATCTGGCCAGCAGGGAAAGAAGAGAGGTGGCATAAAGATCCTGATCACCAGTCCATGTGCCAATGTCCTGGATTACATGCCAAACCTCTCTGCAGTGTGGGCATGTGACATTTTTGATTGTGAACCATCCATCAGATGGGGATGTTAAACTTGTTGATCACCTCATTACTATTCAGTGGGAATAGGCTATGTGTCAGACCTGGGTTTCACCATCTCCCTTCCCCTCATCCTAACAACAGAAACACAACACAACACAACAAATGGTTCTGAGCACTATGTGACTTAACTTCTGAGGTCATCAGTCCCCTAGAACTTAGAACTACTTAAACCTAACTAACCTAAGGACATCACACACATCCATGCCCAAGGCAGGATTCGAATCTGTGACCATAGGGGTCATGCAGCTCCAGACTGTAGCACCTAGAACCGCTCGGCCACTCCGGCTAGCTACAACACAACACTACACCCTTGACACTTCATAACAAGTCAGAGGAAGGCAACAGCTAACCACTTTGTAGCAGTCCCTACCCCTTCCTACCTAATTAATTAAAAGGTGTAATCAAATGAAAACCTTAAATGTGTAATTAAAAGTCGACATTTCATGCCATTGATCTGTAAGTTGGTGGTACTGTTACCAATTCTGTAAGAAATGCCCTACAGATGGCAGCATGCTACAGACAAGTGAAACATGGCCGTAATACCAGTCTGAAATGGTTGCCACACTTGCCACATGTGCCAAGAAAGAACAGCATTATATCACACACTTTCTTAGCAGTGTTGGTATGGAAGCTATTGAAATCCATCGTTGAATGAAGGACCAGTACAGTGATGCACTGGCCGGAGTGGCCGAGCAGTTCTAGGTGCTACAGTCTGGAACTGTGCGACCGCTACAGTCGCAGGTTCGAATCCTGCCTCGGGCATGGATGTGTGTGATGTCCTTAGGTTAGTTAGGTTTAAGTAGTTCTAAGTTCTAGGGGACTGATGACCTCAGAAATTAAGTCCCACAGTGCTGAGAGCCATTTTTACAGTGATGCATGTCAATATCTATCACTGCAACAAATGTATGAGTGGAGTAGGAAGTGCCTGGTTTAGGCACACCATGTTGTGACACCAGAATCAACTGCTGCACTTGAAGCCATTGTGATGGAAAATTGCTGTGTGATGGTAAATGAAATAGCTGCAGATCTGAAAATTAGTTGTGGCTCAGCACATCACATCGTTCAAGAAGTGCTTAAGTTTTGCAAAGCGTCTGCAAGATGTTTGGACCACTCAAAGAGATGACGAGAGGAAAGCAATTTCATTCTGATGAAGAGATCCAGCAGGTGGTGCATGAGTGACTGCACATACAACCAAAAGAATTTCTTTAGAAGAATCCATGCAGTTCCTATACTCCGGAGGAAGTGTGTTGAATGGCAGGGAGACTGCCAAAAAATGATACACTTGTGTTCTACCTCCATTCAAAAACAAATTTAAAAAGTGTTTAAGGTTTTCATTTGACTCCCCCTCATAATTAAGGTTATATATGGATTATTCCTGCCATGACACATTACTGCATTGGACATGCTGATAGCAATAGTTGTTCCTTGTGAATAAATGTGTGTGAAGGGCTACACTGACCAGTTCATAAAGAGGAGATCCAGCACACCTGCAAGTTGCCTGTTTCACCATTAAGGTGTTTGCTTACCTTGTGTCTTGTAAAGTTGTCTTGATGTGTCAACTAGTCTCCTTCCAGTACAAAAGTTGTGGCTCTGCACAAGCCTTTAATTGACTGTGAATTAGGTATTGGCAAGCAGGAAATCCTCAACACTATGTTAAATGAAAAGTGTCAAATAGTGAAATGCCATGTCGTTTTAATGAAAAAACAAGGAGAAAAAAAACAGTTTTTAGAGCCAGGCTAGTGGTAATACTGGAATGAAAGTCTGCAAATTCTAAACTTCACTTATCAAGTACCATATGAAGTTTATAAACTTGTCACCACATGAATTAATCACAGTTCAAAGTCACATACTTGTGATTTTGTACATAAACATCCTCCAAGGCATTTGTTTGTAAACCAAATAATCACTTTTATGCCAAAACATTTTTGGTTCACTGTGTGTGTGTGTGTGTGTGTGTGTGTGTGTGTGTGTGTGTGTGCAGTGCAACTCCAAAAACTAGTCTGAGAGTGTGTAGTAAACATTTCCTGAAGCTGATTAATACTTCAACTTAGTCTGAACAATATAAAATATTCACTTGCAGTGAGTAGATATTGTCAGCCTGAATAATGGTTGAAGGCTGCTTAGCAAGGTGTAATCATTTTGTGTTCAAAACTTTTTCCTTGACCGCATCTACTTCCTAATATGTAATAAGGCAGAACCACATTTCCTTATTACATATTAGTAAATTATCTTTGGTTTTTTATGCCTGCCTACACAGGGAGAATTTCTGATAGGTCAGATTAATCAGCCAATGATAGAAAACATTAAATCAAATTCTAATTAAAATATGAGCTTGACTTTGGAGTTGTCAAATTTAGGAATCTGTCAATGGGGATAATGCTGACAGCATAGTTGGAGTCATATATAAATATTTCAACAGCTAACATTAATAAACAAAATTATATGTTTGCCACTAAGAGTTACAAAGTGATTAGCCATACTCTCTATACACTCTAGTATTACAAGGCTCCTGCTCATGTCTCCTTTCTCATGCACTGTGACTAGCTATCATTTTATGGGATGGGGCTGCTACCAGTCCTAACTGCTCACAGGAGCATAGCAGCAAAGGCTTTCTACACTGTACTATAAAATCTAATGAAATGTGGGTTGACGTGGGATATAAATGCCATGATCTCTACTGGGTCCTCACCTAAAACAAAAGTGCAGGATTTCTGCACCTGCTCCCTTACACTCTTTCCCTGAATATGGGACTATGATATAATGTTTATTTATGGTAGTTGCTACACTTAATGTTCCTTTCTTGTTTGCAATAATCATTTTTTATTTAATACAAATACCAATTACCTGTTCAGTTTAATACTCTAAGTGGCTGAACAGCCAAGTTTCAGACAGCCCAACAAAATAAATAAAAGTAAATTTCATTAGATATCTTTGTAACTGAACAGCTACAGTTAAACTGCAACTGTAAATGCAGCCTAAATCCTGTGTTACATGAGTGGCTTTCATGTCTGAATCATCTGCTTGTGTATGTGTGTGTGTGTGTGTGTGTGTTTTGCATGACATCATGTAAATCAGCCACCAACCATTGAAAAGTGGTTCAGTGACGTCAGTTAGCCAAATGTAGAGTTCTAAACAAACTTAGAGTCTTAAAATGCCAAGTGTGCTGCAGAGCGCACAAGTGGGGGATGATTATGTTGTCTGCTGATATTGGAAGGTAAGAAAGCCTTGCATTTCTCACTCATGAAATAGTTATAAATAAAGTTCCTTCTAAATCTGTACTTCATTGTTTGCTTAGTTTTCATGGCACATTCCAAGGCTTCTACAAGAACTTGAAATTTTCTGGCGAATGTTCTCTTGTGAGAGAAACCAAATATCTGAAAGAAAAAAATTATTTATTTTTACAATATCTAAATAAAGACAAATAGCCTACTAAGGAGACAAATAAATATAATTTTTAATGAAAACTGTTACATCATCATCATCAGTTATCTGCTATATTAGCAGGTCCTTTGCCTCTCCATTTTCTGCGATTCATTGCTTCCTTCTTAAGGCTGCTGTATGTTGTACCATCCATCATGTCATCCAGTATCTGGAATCTCTTCCCTCCTCGCTTCCTTTTCCCTTCTACATAACCTTCTAAAACTGTTTTTATCAGTCCATCATTCTTTCTTAATATATGCCCAGTCCAATTTCTTTTTCTTCTCTTTATTACGTCTAGTAACTGTCTTTTCTCTCCCACTCTTCTCAGTACCTCTTCATTTTTTGCTCTATCCATCCAACTTATTCTTTCCATCTTCCGCCATGTCCAGATCTCAAAAGCCTCCAGCATTTCTCTGTCTTTTTTCCTCATAGTCCATGTTTCAGCGTCATATAGAAGAACACTCCATACAAGACATTTTATGAGTCTCTTTCTGAGTTCTCTGTCCAAACCGCTGCAGAAGATTCTCCTTTTCTTATAAAACGCCTCTTTTTCCATTGCTATCCTTGTTTTAATTTCTGTGGTGCACTTCCAGTCGGTGTCTATCCTGCTTCCAAGATACTTAAAATTTTGGACCTGTTCTAGTGTTTCTCCATTCAGCACAATTTTTATTTCCTTATTTCCTCCTATTGCCAATGCTTTTGTTTTATTTGTGTTAATTTTCATTCCATATTTTTTTCCATTAGTTGCAATGGTGTCCACCAAATCCTGTAATTCTTTTCCCCTGTGGCTAAAAGGACCATGTCATCAGCAAACCTCAAGCACCCTACTCTTCTTCCTCCAATTTCTACTCCTTTGTCATCTAATGAGCATTGGTCAATCATATTTTCCAAGTACAGGTTGAAAAGAGTAGGTGATAAACAGCATCCTTGTCTTACTCCTTTCCCTAGTCTGATCCAGTTTGTACTTTTTCCTCTCACTTTAACTGAAACTTTTTGATTAAGGTATAATGAGTTTATAAGTCTTCTGGTTTTCCAGTCCACTCTCTTTTCCCTCATAATAGCCGCCAGCTTGTCCCAAACCACATTGTCAAATGCCTTTTCTAAATCGATGAAGCACATATATAGGTCTCTTCCTTTTTCAATAAACCTTTCTCCCAAGATTCGTAGGAGCCCTATTGCATCTCTGGTGCCCGTATTCCGTCTAAAGCCAAACTGCTCCTCGCCGAGATTCTCCTCTATTACTTTTTCAAGTCTTTTATTAATTATTCTTAACATCACTTTGGCTGCATGTGAAATGAGGCTGATTGTCCTGTGCTCGTTGCATTTCTTGGTTCCTTGTTTTTTCGGTAATGGAATCATTACTGTTGTCAAAAAGTCCTCAGGCCATTCACCACTGTCATATATTTTATTACATAACCTCAATATTTCTCTTACTGAAGGAAACCTCCCCATGATACATGAACCTCACGGAAGTGGGGTGTCTTGAGTGCCTCAGTGATACAGATAACTGTATGGCATGTGCAACCACATTGTAGGCATATCTATCATGAGGCCAGACTAAGGTATGGATATGAAGTGTGGCATCAGCATTTTGCAGGGAGAATAGTCTGAATGGTTGACTTGAGTTCCTTGTATAGTGAATTATGAAATTCTGTTGCTAGAGTGGGGAAATTTTATGTTTCATTGTTTGGAATAGCTTGTTCAAAATCTTCAACTTTTATAGTCCTGTCTTCCTCAGTTGCATGTAATATTACGGTATATTAATAATTTTTACTTATGGACCGTCTGACAGCAACTGAATAAAACACAATTTTAGTGCCATACGCGTTTCGCCTTTATTTTCTGCAAGGCATCATCAGTGGCAGGTTGCGTGGCCAATTTCCTACATTTTATGCTCCTTTTTATAAAAAAACTGTACTTACAGGTTGCGTGGCCAATTTCCTACATATTACACTCCTGTTGCATTTTTGCTTTAAAACAAGCGTTCAGTGCATAGTGTTGTGGAATGGGGAAAAAACCGCAAATTTGCGTTCATAAGAAGAAGAACAACACCAAAAATGCAACAGGAGTGTAATATGTAGGAAATTGGCCACGCAACCTGCCACTGATGATGCGTTGCAGAAAATAAAGGCGAAATACGTATGGCACTAAAATTGTGTTTTATTCAGTTGCTGTCAGACGGTCCATAAGTAAAAATTATTAATATACCATAATGTTCAAAATCTACTTAAAAGTTTGCTGATTTTGCCAACAATTTGGAAGAAACAGTTAATTCCTTGGAAAACTTCAAAAGTAAACAACTTTTTGTTTCATCTCACTTAAGAACTCACAGAATTATATCAAACATTTGAGAAAGTGAACAAATTCCTGCAGAGTGGAAATGTGCGTTAATTCATCCTCTCCACAAAAAGGAAACGAATAACTATCCAAATAATTACAGGGGAATTACACTGCTGCCTGCTGTATACAAAATTCTTTCAAAAACACTGTTAAGTCCAGTACAAGAACAGGCGGTCCAATTAACAGGAGAGTTTCAGTCAGGGTTTCACAAAGATTGATCTTGCACGGAACAGATATGGAACCTAAATGAGGAGGTGCAGTAATATTGTGGTAACCTCTGTCAACTTTAAAAAGTCTTATGATTCAATGGATAGGCAAACATTGTTCCACACTTTAGAGGAATTCAAGATTGATGGGAAAACAAGATCAGTTATCCAACAGACATTAATAGGTACAACCTCCAAACTTAAATTCAAGGGACAAATGTCAGAAGTATTTCATATTGATACTGGTGTTTGCCAAGGAGATAGCCTCTCCCCTTCCCTTTCTATTTAACATGGTTCTGGAAAAAATTGTGAGGACATGTGAAAAGAAAATAAAGAAAACTCAACTCAGGATTAAAAAAGAGCAGAGAACCAATGTGAAGTGTCTGGCTTTCACAGATGATCTTGCCATTCTATAGAGCAGAAGCCAAACTTCCATTGGAGAAGCTTCACAAAATCTCACAGAAAACTGGCCTACAATTCTCCTACGAGAAGACTCAATAGATGGAAAGAAAGCCTACAGATAATCTCTCCCTTTCATCTCAGTACAGGAGAGAGGCACAAGTTGCGCACTTCAAATATCCAGGAAAGATAATCCAACCATCAGGACTGAACTCAATAGCCAATCAAGAAAAAAAATCTCCATATTACATAAAGTATATAAGCTCACTTAGAATCACTACAATAAAAAAATCTATTTCTGTCAATGCAAAACTATGGCATTACAACACAGTGGTTCTATCAGAAGCACTCTACACTGCAGAAATTACGGTGGTTCATATTCATACCAAAATCAGAGAGATTGAAAAGCAAGAAAGAAAAATTCTGAAGAAAATATATGGACCAGTGTTTCATGAAGGAATCTGGATAAAGAGGTCAACAAGAGAGACAAAGAGATAGAAACAATAAAGGACACCTCTAGAAAGAGAAGGATGAAATTTTATGAATGTATCAGCAGGATGAACAAGAACAGGTTCACAAGGTAAATCTTTGACATAGCAAACACTAGCAAGAACAAGGCAAAGTGGATTACCGAAATAGAGGTAGACATTAAGGAACTGGGAGTCACACAAGACAACATAAACAACCAAGAACAGTTCAGGAACATCATAAAGAAACATACACTTAAACAAAAACACACTGAGAAAAGAACAGGAAATAAATGGTCAGAAGAGTGCAAGAAAGAGCACAGCAAGTGTATGAAGAGAATTTGGGAAGAATAAAGGAAGAAGAAGAAATCATGAGTACTCAAATTCAGTCACTCTCTTAAAAGGGAATAATCAGAAATAATAATATAGCAAATATCAAACAATGGAAACTCCAGGATGGAATGTAACAATGTTATGAGAAGGAAAGTTGCTACTCACCATATAGCGGAGATGCTGAGTCGTGAAAGGCACAACAAAAAGATTCACACAATTATAGCTTTTGTCCATTAAGGCTTTTGTCAGCAGAAGACACACACACACACACACACACACACACACACACATTCACGCAAACGCAACTTGCACACACGTCTGCGGTCTCAGAGTACTGAAACCACAATTGTGTGAATCTTTTTGTTGTGCCTATCATGACTCAGCATCTCCGCTACATGGTGAGTAGCAACTTTCCTTCTCTGGTATTGTTAATATAACAATTATGATTGATAAATATTATAAACAAACTGCTCTGATACGCTACATCCAACACAACAGCAGTTTTTACTTACATAATCTGTATTTTCAGCTATGATGAAAATAAATTTTGCTATTTCAGAGACTCAGTTACCTCATCTGAAGATTTTGACAGATGGAGATTCACTTCTACAGCAGAGTTCATACAATAGATTTATATATCAATTATGAAAATGAATGTAGGGAGACTGGATTTTTTCATTCTTCTTAACTGTCTTATTGTAATAGTCATATGGTAATATATATAATTTATTTTCTAAAGCAATTGTTCCACTATTGCTTTCTGCACCATTGGGTATTTTGTGTGGATCTATGGAACAAAAATTACACCAAAATTACACATCTCTATCATACATATTTCATGTTTTTCACTTCTCATCAAGTTCATTTTTGCTAAATTCTTTATTACTAAATAGACACCTCAAAATAACTGCAACTCAAAGTATCTTACTTGCTTGAGTAGCAATCTATGACAGTATTATGAAAAGAATAGATTACAACTTGCCATAAAGTGGAGGTGTTGAGTCCCAGACAGGCACAAAAAAAGACTACTAAACAAGTAAACTTCTGGCTGAAAGGCCTTCTGAATCAGACAACATACACATTCACGCAAACACAACTCACACACACATGACCACTGTCATGTCTGAGCCTAGTCTCGGCAGTCAGAGACAGTGGTCATGTGCGCATGTGATTTGCATTTGCATGAATGTGTGTGTGTGTGTGTGTGTGTGTGTGTGTGTGTGTGTGTTTTATTATTCCATCCTGGTTTTCCATTGTTTGAGTAGCAATCTATCCTTTTCATAGTACTGTCAATAGCTGTTTATTCATTTTCAAAATTACTCATTTTCAAAATTGTAGCACACAATGTCCTAGCGCTCTACAATAATCTGCAGGATCTAAACTATCTGGTTTTATGCTCGCTTCTCTGAAGTTTCCAAATGCATCAGATAATAATAAAAATCATCTTTATGTACAAATTAAAATTTTCTCCAAGACTCTATATATAACATTTTTGTGTACTAATTCCTCATCATTATAATCTTCATCAGTTATGCCACATTCATTAAGTCTGCTATAAAACTTGTCTTTTGCTGGTAATTGTGTTTTTTAAATACTTTCCAATTGTCTGTACAGCCACAGGGGTAAACGTATTTTCTTATAAGTAAATCTACTTTATCCTTAAGAAAAAAATCTTTTATATTTTCCATGTGATTTATTGATAACTTAAAAATAAACTGTCTAAAGAAGAATCCATAAATCTAGTAGCCTCTATGAATTTCAGTTTTAAATTACATTTTTCTTTCCAAAGTTGTCATATTTCTCTTTGTGTCGGGAAGTTAAAACAATTTCTTTTCATCATATCCTACTTGTTTAACAAACAGGTGAAAATCATTTCCAGTTAGCTACAAAGTACAGTGATCATCATCATAAAGTAAACAACGTAAACTAAAACGTGGAATTTACAGAAAACGTGGAACAGTGTGAAAATTGTGAACTTCTTGAAGGCTCAACTGGTTGTGTCTATGGGAGTTGTATTTCTGTGAATCAACTATAAATTAGCAATAGATTGTAATATATAAGCATAACCGATCTTGTGTACCTATTTTATTATGATTTTATACACATTGTCATTTATCTAAGTATTTAATTATTTATTGCCCTTATCATTGACCTAACTACATAGTGCATATATCTTATAAGTGATCTATTGTGTAATAATTTATTGTTATTGTCATTTACTTAATTATGCTGTTTATCTATCCTATATTATTTTTTGTACTTATTAACATTGACCTAATTATTACGTTCAGTGATACTCACTGTTGATAAAAATGTACAAATATGAATAAAGTATTCATACAGCTGTTGTAAAAATTAATTGTTGCTAGAGTGCACTACAATAGGGGAGACAGTTGTACCTGGAGGATAGTGTACCTAAGAATACATGGTTTTCTAGTTAGTATTTCAATATAGTGATTGACTTTAGATTTACATAAAGGAATGCACATTAGAAACTCCCATAAGTGGTTTCTGGCATTTTCTAACCTTTTTTTGTGAGGTGTGAGGTTGTGTTTTGCCAGCATTTGTTAATAATAAGAGTTCTACATATTTAAGTGCTTTATAAAATATTAAAGCTGTTTGGAGGGTACTGTTAATTCTTCAGTTTAAAAGTTGTATGGTGAGTAATATTCTGTACATTTTTGAACCTAGTTACATAAAGTGTGGAAGGTTAAGCATACCGGTACTTTGCTGCTCATCGCTTGGAACAGAAGAAGATGCATGCTAATGAGCTGAGCGTCTTTAATGTCTCAACAGTTTACCCTGTCTTGAAAATGGAAATCTGTGTTAGTTGCCAATAACTCCTATTTCAAAATATTTTTGACTTGTAACTGGTTTTTCATAACACTACTACATCATTCGATTTCACATACTAATTATTGGTGCATATTAGGATAATAACATAAAACATAGACCATCAAATACAGTATTGACAACATTTTCTCATTTGGAACACTTTTAAATTTGAACATGTTATACCTTAAAACAAGTCATTAGATTTGGGAAAACATTATTTTTGTGACATAATTTTTGTAATTTTAGAAAAAGACTGTAGCAGACATAAAGTGAATGCTATCATTTCAAAACTGAATAAGAAAATATATTAAACTTCTTTTATGTAAATTTAAGGTGGAAGGAAGGAAAGGAAAAGGAAGTAACTAACGATATCAGCTGCATTGGGATTTTGTGTGGCATCAGCAGCATTGAGTGAAAATGTGTGCTGGACCAGGACTTGAACTCAGGATCTTCTGAGCAGTGCTACCTGGACAAAGAGTTTATCACAAAGGTACGAACTACGTCGGCATCCGACTCACATTCCCACCTACCACCACTGATCCACAGTCCTCATCCATGTCCTCCATGTTCGCTAATTTTAGAGTTGTGCTAGAGGTCAAACATAAACGTGCATCCACACTGGAGGTTTTGGATTCATTGTCCATTGATGTGAATCATTTATATGAAAGTGTGCTGCCTTTTCTTTCAGAAATGTGTGAAAGAATAGACACCATGCATCTGTATAATATTAAATTTCTATTACAGGACTGGCTAGAGGTGAAAATGTGACTCCTCTCCTCCTAAACAGGTCATGAAGGCCCAACAGCACTGACAAGCCACCGTGTCATCCTCAGCCCATAGACATCACTGGATGCGGATATGGAGAGGCATGTGATCAGCACACCGCTCTCCCGGCTGTATTTCAGTGTCCGCAACTGGTGCTGCTACCTCTCAATCAACTAGCTCCTCAGTTTGCCTCACAAGCACTGAG
Source organism: Schistocerca piceifrons (assembly GCF_021461385.2). Classification (NCBI taxonomy): domain Eukaryota; kingdom Metazoa; phylum Arthropoda; class Insecta; order Orthoptera; family Acrididae; genus Schistocerca; species Schistocerca piceifrons. Next base: position 238,083,587 of record NC_060141.1, on the reverse strand, counting down.
TGCATGCCACATGCCAACAGCGCTCGGCAGACTGGATGGTCACCCATCCAAGTGCTAACCCAGCCCAGCAGCGCTTAACTTCGGTGATCTGACGGAAACCGGTTTTACCACTGCGGCAAGGCTGTTGGCGTGAAAATCTGAAAGGTGATCAAAAGCACCAGGTGGTTATAATTAAACTTTTACCCTTTAACGTGTAATAACACAGAAACTAATTATCGTATGAGTACCAAAGTTGGTAGCATTAATATCCAGAGAATGGGGTGCATGATTTCCAAGTGTCACATTGCCACAGTCCAGTTCCAACTATTGCCACCAGGTGCTGTGATCAATCATCGTGATTCATAGTCTCACACACCTGATCATTCACAGTGCACTTGTTGATTTATCAACACAAGCTTGGACAAAAGGAGCAGGGCATTATTGGTGAAGTTCTGTTATCAAAACATTAGTAATGCTGCAGCTGCACTTCAAGAATATCACTGGCTGAAAGGATTACAGAAGGGTCCTCTCTCTCCACCTGCTGTGTGGAGCATGATGAAGAAGTCTGAATCAACTGGAGAACTGGGCATCATTCTGGGAAGAGGCTGATGACTGGTTGCACCACAGGTGGTTGATGAAATCGCTGTTGATGAAATCACTGTTGCTATGGCAGACAAAACTGCATGCAATTCCTGATCGTCAGGCAGTACGTGTGCTGTGTCACAACAGTTGAACATCCCCTCGTCCTCTGTACGGAAGGTGCTATGAACCATTCTCAGATGATACCCGTACAAGATCCATATTGTACAGCAACTTGCACCACAGGATGCACAGCGACATGTTGACATTGTTCTACACTTTCTCGCAAGGACTGAAGTTGGCCCTGGACCATCCTATGGACAGACGAAGCTCGTTTTTCCATAACGGGTGAGGTGAACACACACAATTGCTGAGTGTGGGTATCTTCACCTCGATTCACTGTGCATGAAGTTCCTCTATATGTTGAATGTGTCACAGTATGGTGTGGATTCACAGCTACGTTAATCATTGGCCCATTCTTTTTTGAACAAGTAGACCAAAGACGAGCAGTGTGACTGGACAACGTTACTGCGATATGCTTAGCCAGCATATCATATCTGTCAACAGTTTTCAAGAAAGATGGGGCCCCACCACACATCGCTCATAAAGTTCACCTGCTTTTCCGAAACACATTTGGAAACAGTCGAATTATCATCCGATCATTTCCAGGTGCTTGGCCGGTACGATCACTTGATCACACTCCCTGTGATTTCTGGTTGTGCTTAGTTCTGCTGTGCAGATTGCAATCCTGCGCTTTCAGACTCGTTTGGACACTGATGGGCGCCATATTGAGCCCTTTTTGTGGCAGTAATGTTACCGGTACGTAATGGTATAATGTACCGTAGCAGCACGTTAAAAGTATTTCAGCTGACTTTATTATACATTATTTCTCTTCCCAATGTCCTTGACATTAATGCCACCAAGTTTGGTCCTCGTACGGTAATTAGTTCCCGTGTTATAACGTGTTAAATAGGGAAAGTTTAATTTTAACTAGCCGGTAAAAACGCTTTCCGCACTGTTTGTCTCCATCTGACAAGAATTTACCAAACATTTAGGTGTGTTACGCTACTTCCGGATGCAAACAAATTCCTCGTTAGATAATGATGTTTTCTTGATAAAATGTGTTATTTGTCAGAATTTTGACGTGTAGTTTAACGGTTTTCGCCACTTCTGCATTAGACAGAAGTGTGAAACGCAAGTGTTTTAAGATGTAATTGAAAGGCACAAAAAATCAATACAAGTCTCCCTCCGGCACTCGAGAATTTGACCACTCTGGTAAAAGATTTGCAGCCTCTCGCAGTATGTCTGTATTCAATCGTGTAGAAGGTTTGAGACAGCATGTATATTGAGTGTTGTCAAGTGTGAGGGCACAGTATTCGTTAACGCTAGTGACTATTACGCCATACTGCTACTACGTTTGACCCGATGTGGTAGACATCATATTAATATTGGCGTATTTTATTGTTTCGTATTACAACTTGCAATACACCATTTCAAGCCAATGGTGCATTTAAAAATTATCACCATTTCACCCTTATATTAAACGTCAGTCGATAATGAATCAGCAATATAAACCATCAAAAGTCTCTATGATAACCCATACAAAAGACGAAGATGGATGTGACTTTGGCATAGCGTAATGGATAAAATAATAGATTACGGCATAGAAGGAAGTAGGTTTGCGTGCTGCTATATGCTGAGGTTTTCTTCTTCCATTTTAGTGGTGTGACCACAGGTGTATGTAGTAATATTCTGTAATATTGGATGTTATTTACATTTTCGTCTGATTATAAACTGAGGGATAAAATAAATATTTGGCTGAAACTTCCTGGCAGATTGAAACTGTGTGCCGGAGGACCGAGACTCGAACTCGGGACCTTTGCCTTTCGCGGGCAAGTGCTCTAACAACCTTTTTTTTTAAAAAAAAAAAAAATCTCATTTTGTTCGCTTTTGTTCGTCGCGACTGCTCGGGGCGGACGTCGGAAGGTAACCTTTTAAGTTCGTTATTGATCGATTTTTTTTTTTTTTTTTTTTTTTTTTTTTTTTTTGCAGAGGGCACGTAACCCTCTGACCGAACACGCTGAGCTACCGTGCCGGCGAAACTTTTCACTCGAGGGAAGACTTGAACCAAAGACCTCTCGTTCCGCAGCTGCACACGCTAACCACGGGACCACGGCGCTCCTGTTCAAATGGTTCAAATGGCTCTGAGCACTATGCGACTTAACTTCTGAGGTCATCAGTCGCCTAGAACTTAGAACTAATTAAACCTAACTGACCTAAGGACATCACACACATCCATGCCCGAGGCAGGATTCGAACCTGCGACCGCAGCGGTCGCGCGGTTCCAGGCTGAAGCGCCTAGAACCGCACGGCCACTCCGGCCGGCCGCTCCTGTCCAACTGAGCTATCCAAGCACGACTCACGCCCAGTCCTCACAGCTTTACTTCCGCCAGTACCTCGTCTCCTACCTTCCAAACTTTCAGGAGTACCAGTCCTCCATGGTTCGCAGGTGAGCTTCTGTTAAGTCTGGAAGGTAGGAGACGAGGTACTGCCGGAAGTAAAGCTGTGAGGAGGGAGTGTGAGTCGTGCTTGGGTAGCTCAGTTAGTAGGGCACATGCCCGAGAAAGGGAAAGGTCCCAAGTTTGAGTCTCGGTCCGGCAAACAGTGTTAATCTGCCAGGAAGTTTGATATCAGCGCACACTTCGCTGCAGAGTGAAAATCTCCTTCTGGAATATTTGACTGTTTATTTCCGAATATATAGCTGTTTCCCTGTGAGTGGTTGGGCAGGAATCTAAACGGTCAACTGAAATTACTGCGAGTAAAATGATAAGCAATAAAATTCAGACTGTTTCTTTTCAAAAATATTTGTCTTTTTATTTCCTAATATTTGGTGATTTTCGAGTGTGTGGTTAGGCAGGAACCTAAGAGGACAGCTTAAATTTCTGCGATCGTATTCTTCCTTGGCATAAATAATCGCTTGTTTATTTCCTAGCAAAAATGGCTCTGAGGACTATGGGACTCAACTGCTGTGGTCATAAGTCCCCTAGAACTTAGAACTACTTAAACCTAACTAACCTAAGGACATCACACACATCCATGCCCGAGGCAGGATTCGAACCTGCGACCGCAGCAGTCGCACGGTTCCGGACTGCGCGCCTAGAACCGCGAGACCACCGCGGCCGGCTATTTCCTAGCATACACAAAGATTACGAAGAGACAGATATTGCCCATGTTATAACCAATGGCACTTCCGGCTGGTATATTTCTGACGCTAGCTGGTGCAGTTGCCGGCGTGGGCGGCGCCGCTGTAGAGCGACCAGTGCGGCAGCTTCTTGACCAGCCGGTAGGCGAGGCTGCCGGGGCTCTGGTTGTACTCGACCTGGCAGAGCGCGAACAGGCGGTACTCTTCGCTGACGGCGCCCCGGCGCACGCCCTCCTGGATCAGCGCCCGCAGCGCCGCCATCTGGAGGTCAGAGGGCGGCCGCAGGCCCTGCGTGAAGCGGCCGGCCAGGCTCAGCGTGACGCTGTTGTCGGTGAAGGGCGGCCGCCGCTCGGCCGTGTAGTTCCAGCCGCGGCCCTCGTACACGTAGCCGTCGCCGCCCACCACGAAGTTGTACGCGATGTCGTAGTAGCCGCGCGCCGACACGTGCAGCCGCTGCAGGTCGCGCAACAGCTGCACGCACTCGTCGTAGACGGCGCACTCCTCCGAGAACGTGTGGCTCACGATCACGTACCGCACGGGCAGCGACAGGCCGACGCGCCGGTCTCGGATGTCCTGCGACGACCACTCGCTCTCGGCGATCACCGTCAGGTTGCCGCTCGTGTCTGCAAACGTGACGTCATCATCAGCCACTCACCCGTCACACAAATAAAGCTGAGTTCACACACACAACGAAAGTCTCGCCACAGCTAGTGGCATTATGCAGCTGCCTGTGTGAACCCACTTCTGTGGCGCAAATTAAGAGACGCAACTTTCTCATGCCACAAAAAGTTCAACCTGGTTGTACTTTGCCACCATCTTTCTACCAATGACCCCTGGTGGCTGTATTTCGAAACACGAGTATTCTGTCGCAGTTAACACAGGTATAATTACTGCTGTACTCCATTCGATTTCAGTGTGTTTTCATTTTATTACTGAAAAAAAATCAAAAATCTGGTCTCCTGGTACACTTTCGCAGCTTGTGAAACTACAAGAACAACAGCCTATGTTTAATTTTCTGTAGTAGTGTGCGTGTGTGTGTGTGTGTGTGTGTGTGTGTGTGTGTGTGTGTGTGTGTGTGTGTGCAATATTTGCAAACCAATGATGTTGACCTATCCCATAATCTTGAAAGTTTTTTTTTATGAATAAATACGAGAGTGAGTCAAATGAAAACCTTAAATTTGTAATAAGAAATCGAAATTTTGCGCCGTTATCCTGTAAGTTGGTAAGCGTGCTACAAACAGCATGCAGAATGCCTGTGGGTGGCAGCATAGTGCAGAAGCACACATACCGTTGCAGTATCAGTATAAAGATGGCCATCCCACTTGCTACTTGCTCCAGGGAAGAACAGCGTTCTGTTATTCGGTTTTTGCGTAGTGAAGGTGGGAAACCTATTGAAATTCATTAACGAATGAAGGTTGAGGATCGTGATGCACGTTTGTCACAGCAGCAACTCTACGAATGGAGTAGGAACTTCGCAAATGGTGTGACTTCAGTGGAAGATGCTCCTCATCCAGGTCAGGCACAACGAGTTGTGACCACATAACATTGCCGCAGTTGAAGCCATAGTGAAGGAAAACCGCCGAGTGACACTGAATGATATTGCAGCATGTTTACAGATTAGTCATGGGTCAGAACACCACATTGTGCATGATGTGCTCCACTTCCACAAAGTGTCTGCAAGATGGGTGCCACGGCAGCTGACTTCTTAAATGAGAGAACGACGTGCTGATGCTTTGAAGAACTTCTTCAGCGCTTTGAACGAGAAGGTGATGGCTTGCTCGCAAGAATCGTTACGGGGGACGAAACCTGGATTCACTTCCACCAACCCAGACCTTGCCCCAAGTGATTTCCATATGTTGGGACCACTCAAAGACGCAATGTGAGGAAAGAGGTTCCGTTCTGATGGAGAGGTACGCCACGTAGTGCATGAGTGGTTGTGCGGACTACCAAAAGAATTTTTTTCCAAAGGAATTTATGCACTTTGTAAACATTGGAGGACTTGCATTGAGCGTGGGGGAGATTATGTTAAAAAGTGATACAGCTTTGTACCACTTCTGCACAATAAATAATATTTTAAAAAATATTTAAGGTTTTCATTTGACTCACCCTCGTAAGTAAAGTTAACATGTAACCAGAAAAAGAGTTGTGTAACCTTTATTGTGAGACCAAGCACTGTGTAAGTTGTGGATTACTCGCGGGAAAATAGTCCCCGAGTGTGATGTGACAGCTGTTAAACTAAAAATTAATTATTCGAAATGCCTACATCAATGAATACCATAAGATTCTAAAATCTCTAAAGAATGGCGCGTCTGCAGATGATATTTATACGCCAGCTGTTGGTTACTTTGCGATAGCATTTTCATCCGTGAGTGTTATTTCTTTTGTAAAGTGTGTTTTGTGACACCTGAGTTATTCTTGCGCAAAATCTATTTTCAGATGTAACATTTGGGTCTCATCTTCCTTGTATTTAACTCTTGTCACAGTTCCAGTACCATAACCTGCACTATAATATTAATACTCACTCATACGATTGCAGTTGATGCCATGCTGAAAGCTGCACAACTATGTAGAATTTGCGGCGTCCTGTGTGAACGGTAACTCACGTTGCAACCACAGAAAGCCACAAGATGTGGCGTCATGTTAGTTGCATGTGTGAACCCGGCTTAAGACACCATTTAGGTGGGAATTGTGTAGATCGATTCAAACTTGACATCTACTACTCCACAATGCATTTCAGATAAGGTCGTTCACACAGGTCGCCTACGGAATGAAATACAGAATAGAATGGACGTCAACGTCAAGTTTGCAATTTCCTCGGGGAGAAGATTCCGTAGTTGACGCTAGGAGGCGGCCAATGGCATCGTTTTCTAACATCGGAAGTTAACGTAGTCTCGCTCATGTTACTGTGGTGGATTTTAAGTTAGTCTTCTTCTCACTGCTGGCTTCATTTTCATGACACACTGCAATGCTTCCATGACTCTTCGTTATTATTCTTACGAGATGTTTTGCACAAAATTGGCCATGCATTTGTAATGAGAAGAATGTTTTACGATTTATAATACTTGGAACAGAGAAATGGCCTACCGTTAGATGAAATAAGATTTTAAATTGATCTTGTTAAGGGTGAAAAAATCAGCGTTGTTGAAAGAGGAAAATACAGTTGGTTTTTAATTATTTAAATAATAAAACACTGCACCAGTTACGTTTTTTTTCATGCATAGCATTCAATAATTTATTCCCATTAATAAGTGCAATTGCATTGGTATTTTTTATGATCTTTGTGTGTGTGTTGTTCTGCCTCCCTTGCCCTGTAGTCGTCTTCTTAAGGTTTTATTGCAGTCGGAAGATACCTGCGTAAATCTTGTAATTTTTGAACACTAATGTTAGAAGATAGTATTTTTGTCCATCTACTTACAGCTACTGTAACTCCTTCGTTATGCAGAAATTCATACACACGAAAATCATCGCTCACACTGGTTGTTTATGTGAAATCAAAATATGATACGAAGAGTTTGAGCATTCCTCGAATCCTTGGGATCCCCTCCACGTAGGATTAAAGGCATAGAAGCATTTCTGAAGCGAGGTGCTCGAACAGTTACTGGATTAACACGCAAATATTACGGGGATGATTCATGAACCCAAATGTGAATTCTTGGAGTGGAGACGGGGTTCTTCTCACGAAACGCTTCTGAGAAAAGTTAGAGAACTGGTAATCTTCCAACGCAAATCTCGCGTTAGAGACCATGAGGATAGGAAATTGGGACACGCACAGAGGCATATAGACAGTCATCTTTCCCTTGCTCATATTGCTAGTGGAATAGGAAAGCAAATGAGTAGTCGTGCTACAAGGCACCCGCCGCCATAATAACACACTGTGATTTGCGGAGTATGTATGCAGATACAGACGTAGATGTAGGCAGAGGAGTTCCATTCTTCGTGAAATACATTATTCACATCAAGTTGCCACTTATAACTTCTATTACTAACACTAGTGACTACTTAAATTATCAATTATGCTTTATCTTTTATTTTAGTTAGTCAAAAAATACCATTTTCTAACACTAGTTTTTAAAAATCACAAGATTTATATTTTCAGTGAAAGCATTTTGACGACTGCAAGGGAAGAGAGCCAGAACAACTCACATGCAAACATCATAAAAAAGTATCAGTGTAAATATTACCAAGAGAATAAATACCTGAAACACATCGGACTATGCATGAGGAAACGCAACTGGCACAGAGTTTTATTATTTAAATAATCAGTAGAGTAACACATTTGCAGGCTTTCTAAAAACATTGATTATGATGACTAAAATTAAATGCAGTTGGTTTTGACATTAATTTGAACTATTAAAAAAACATTAAAGATAGAGCAAAAATGTTTTGTTTGTTGTCTTCTCAATATTGAATTGCGCATATTTTTGAATTTTTTGCGCAACATTTTTCCTACTCTTTCAGTTCCCAGCAGTTAACCACATAAACTTTGTAAAGAACACCCATTGTGAATTTTGTTTTGATGTATTTCATCTTTGCTAGTTCCTTAATTCTGATACAACATTCCAACTAGTTGCATAGCAAATGATATTTCATAACCTCACTTTTACCGTTTCGTTCTGGGATATATGAAATGACATTGTGCTGACGTTTTGTCTAGTGTGAAAGTACTGCGATACGATGGTGCAGTCGAACACTGAAGGGCAACAGAATGGAAGGCGACGGCACTGTCATATCGTAGTGCTTGTGTTTGTGGTTTTTATTGGTCCCGTAAACTACCTTTTGTACAGCTACGTGCTTGTAACACAGGAAACGTCATTATGCTTATAATCTAGACTACACAGTAAATACATATAATAGCTTGCATAGTATTTACATAATGCTACATCATGCTCAGTCATTTACAATACATACACTGGAGTTTAAAAATACAATTTTGTGACATAAATCTTTTATTGTAAATGAGTCGTTTTAAATGTAGTTTACTTTCTAATATAATTTCTAATTCTGTTTTCTCTTACTGTGGTATATAAAATTTATCACTGACGTCACGATCTTTTCTACACAGTCTGTTCATGTACGGAACTCTTCTTCTGTTAAAATCTTCTTTAGGATTTCTGGAAACATACGTTTTGAGATTTCGTAAGTATCTTGGCAGTGTTTGGATTTACTTTCTACCGGAACATTTACATCCTTTTTCGAAAATTTGAAGTCTATGTGAATTGCACCGAAATTGTTTTCCATTCTTTGTATGGGGATGAACGGATGAACAGCCTCATTAGTCTCCAGTTTCTAGGATCTTGTAATGTTCTCACATTGGTCTTTAATATATATAGTGATGGAAATGTCAGAATATTAAGATCTTTGAAACAGTTTCTATAAGATTCTTTTTGCTTCTATTTCAACATAATTCAAATGGTTGTCTTTCCTGTAGTTCAAATATTCTGTCCATTCCTGTGATGGTTATGTTCCCCCTAACTGTAATTTCATATTCCATGGATGGTTCAAAAAGTCCATGACACGTCTTGATGTGCACAATGAGCAAGTTGTTTCATTACAAATATCACTGAGTTTAGCTAATTGGAAACAGTATTATCTACCTCTACCAATTTAGCTCATTATATCGCAAAACTTAACTGATATTACCTCTTCCAGTTCTTTTTCACCCAGAAAACCATGTATGTAGTGTTCTTTTTGTCGCGCTTTGAAAACCATGTACGTAGTTTTTACTGATTAATAATTAACTTTCCATGAGCCACTGTACTTTATTATTGACTGATATGAAAGGATTTTTCTCAAGCGCTTCAAAATCATTGGAAAGATTTAGTATAGTTACATGAACTGCATACAGTATCATTTTTATTTTCGTATGCTTGTACATGATTTACAAATAAACTGAAGAGCATAGGTAACATTACAAATCCTTGAAGAACACCGTACTTAATACTCCTAACTTCCTATCTGTACACTCTGTTAATGGTTACATATTATCTCTTGTTACTGAGATAAGATGTTATCCAGTTGGCTGCTTGTCCACAAATACCAGAATTCTCTGGATTCTTTCCTTGGACTGCGTGATTAATTGCGTCAAACGCCTTGGCTAAGCCAAGAAAAATTCCAGACAGTACCATCCTGTTCTCCAAGGCCTGTGCAATAAATTCTGTTAATGATTCAATTGAATTCCCAATTATTTCCCTTTCTGGTATCCATGCTGTGTTGGAATTACTATAATATACAGGGTGGGGAAAATAAAAGTGGCCCGGAGGTGTGGATACGATTGGATGTGAACGTATGCATTAAGCACACCCTGTAATGTGCACACCACAGGTATGTCTGTCGCTTGAACCACACTGATTTAGATCATAGTGCAAGCTGCGTCAGTGTGAGTGGAGCAGTGCCATGTGGATCGTACTCACAGTGGAGCGGTGGGTGTTAATTGTGGGAAGTTTATTGGTGTCAAAGTGCCAGCAAAGAGTGCTATGCAATGCTTAGTCTAAAAAAGGGATCAGACAGGATCTGTTTTGAACAAATCAAAGAACATTCCGAAACATGCCTGCACACCACAAAATGTGGCTGCAGTTCACAAGAAAATACTTTAGAGTCCTATCAAATCAATCCGACGCCTGTCACAAGGGACTGGCATATCACACAAACATTTCACCTGTACTTGCATTGCATCCCTACCGAGTGTCTGTTGTCCATGCATTAAAACCAGCAGATGCTCCTACATCTGTTCTTTATGTCTGACGGAGCCTGGTTTCACCTGAGTAGTTATGTCAACTCACAGAATCACAGGTTCTGGGCAGCAGAGAATCCGCTTAACTCCCACAAAACACCACTGCATGATTAGAGGGTTGGGGTTTGGTGTGCAGTGTCTGCACGTTGCATTACTGGTCCCATCTTCGTTCATAAGATAATGACTTCGGCACATTTCACTGCCAACATTTTGAAACCATTTGTGGCAGCATTAACGGAGGAGGAAAAGTCCTACAGTTACTATCAATAGGATGAGACAACTGCCCACACAGCCGGCCAAACCTTTGAACACCATCTTCACGACTGACAGAGTTGTTAGCAGAGGTCAGTCTGCTTGCGGCCTCCCTGGCCACCCATGACACCTGATCTGTCTGTGTGCAGTTACTTTGTTGGGGGAGCCCTCAAGTCTAACAACCCTCATAGTCTTCAAGAACTGCAGCAGAACATTTTGGATGAGACTGCAGCAATGCCCCAGTCTAGCTTCAATCCGACTTCAGCAATTTGCTGACCATGACCCAAAAGTGCCAAGAGATGAATGATAGTCACTTTCAACATCTACTATGGCCATGTTAGTACTGTACTTCCTTTATTCTCCTACATTTCTTTGTACCCTGGAACTCTGTTCTCTGGGGCACTTTAATTTGTCCCCACTCTGTACTTTTCCTGGTAAGCAGTTAGATTTTTGAGCACGAGCATTTCGTATATTTTGGAGAAGCCTGATACTATGGATAATGGTCTGTAATTGTTAGGATCATCATCCTTTCCCTCTTTGTGTGTAGGTATACTTTAATTAATTGAAGCTGATCAGGAAATATTCGTTCTGAGAATGACCAGTTGACAATATATTAAAAAAATTATTTAATGAAGATGGATTCATCAATTTATGTTCCTATTTAAGCATAGTGCAAGAATTTCTACGACCAAGTACTGTAAAAGCTAAATCATTTAAAATTTTCACACATATGGACATTTTGTGGAAGGACACTCATAAGAAAAATACACACGTCGTCATGAAGCCTTTGCAATGCACCATGAAAACGAAATAAACATTAAAATAAAGCCTGAGAAGAAACAAAAGCATAAAATTCGCTACTAGAACATGAGTGATTCCCATGTTAGAAAATGACGTCACTATCCCCTCAACAATGCAAATGGCAAAACTAAATTCCCAAGAAACTGTTATTTCTTGTTCAGTTAAGTTGATAGCCTGTGTGGGCTGCCATTTGAAACGCATCGTGAAATGTTTTGCTGTTATATTCCATTCTGCTCCCTCAATCTGGAATCAATCTTCATGTGCCCCAAATCGTATTTAACAAGATACTCAACCATCATGCAGTCAATCATACTATAATTTCGAGTTACAATTTTGCTTCACATAGTGACCATGTTATGTATCACACATGAAATATAAAAAATTAAAAATGTGATATTTTGTTTGCACAAAGAAAACAAATTACAAAACTACAGACAGGAAATTTAACTGACAGAAATCACACTTCCTGCCACTAGATATTTTTCTAACATACATGACAACAAATAATTATTCTTAGACATATATTTAAAAACCAATAAAAAGAAAATGAAGAAAAGAATTTTAAAAAGTCACTAATACTCTCATTTACTAATACATTAATTAATACAATAACATGAAATGAGATAAATAACTATGATAACAATAACGTATAAGTCATGGGGATAATTTTATTTCTTATGCTTTTGTACCCACACATTCTGGGACTGACTCATGCAAAGATATAGAATATGTTTGTAGTTAAATTCTTGTGCTCTTATAAGTGAGATAAAGAAAAATTAATTGAATGACTACAATAATGCTGAACTAAACATGGTTGTAATGACTGTCATAGTATTTATGCTCTGATACTAGGGTCCATTTCGATATAGTTATGAATATTATTAATGGAATTTTATTGACATTCACACCCAAAACATTGAAACGTTTTGGTGGATAAAATACAATGGGTGATTTTAAAGTTTTAATTATCACTCCCTCCCTCCCCCCCCCCCCCCCCCCCCCATGAACCATGGACGCTGCCGTTGGTGGAGAGGCTTGTATGCCTCAGCGATACAGATAGCCGTACTGCAGGTGCAACCACAATGGAGGAGTATCTGTTGAGAAGCCAGACAAACGTGTAGTTCCTAAAGAGGGGCAGCAGCTTTTTCAGTAGTTGCAGGTGCAACAGTCTGGATACAGACTTCAAGAAGAATATAATAATTCCAATCCCAAAGAAATCAGGTGCTGACAGGTGTGAAAATTACCGAACTATCAGTTTCATAAGTCACGTCTGCAACATACTAATACGAATTCTTTACAGACGAATGAAAAAACTAGTAGAAGCCGACCTCAGGGAAGATCAGTTTGGATTCCGCAGAAATGCTGGAACACGTGAGGCAATATTGACCCTATGACTTATCTTAGAAGATAGATTAATGAAAGGCAAACCTACGTTCCTAGCATTTGTAGACTTAGAGAAAGCTTTTGACAATGTTGACCGGAATACTCTCTTTGAAATTCTGAAGATGGCAGTGGCGAAAGACAGGGAGCGAAAGGCTATTTACAACTTGTACAGAAACCAGATGACAGTTATACGAAATGAGGGGCATGAAAGAGAAGCAGTGGTTGGGAAGGGAGTGAGACAGGGTTGTAGCCTATCCCCAATGTTATTCAATCTGTATATTGAAGCAGCAGTAAAGGAAACAAAAGAAAAATTTGGAATAGGAATTAAAATCCATGGAGAGAAAATAAAAACTGTGAGGTTTCTCGATGACATCGTAATTCTGTCAGAGACAACAAAGGACCGGTAAGGGCAGTTAAACGGAATGGACAGTGTCTTGAAAGGAGAATATAAGATGAACATCAACAAAAGCAAAACGAGGATTTGGAATGTAGTCGAATTAAATAAGTTGATGCTATGGGAATTAGATTAGGAAATGAGACGCTTTAGGTAGTAAATGAGTTTTGCTATTTGTGAAGCAAAATAACTGATGATGGTCGAAGTAGAGAGGATATAAAATGTAGACTGGCAATGGCAAGGAAAGCGTTTCTGAAGAAGAGAAATTTGTTAACATAGAGTGTAAATTTAAGTGTCAGGAAGTGTTTTCTGGAGGTATTTGTATGGAGTGTAGCCATGTATGGATGTGAAACATGGACGATAAATAGTTAGAAGAGAATAGAAACTTTCGAAATGTGGTGTTACAGAAGAATGCTGAAGATTAGTTGGGTAGATCACGTAACTAATGAGGAGGTGCTGAATAGAATTGGGCAGAAGAGAAATTTGTGGCACAACGTGACTACAAGAAGGGATCGGTTGATAGGACATGTTCTGAGGCATCAAGGGATCACCAATTTAGTATTGGAGGGCAACTTGGAGGGTAAAAATCGTAGAGGGAGACCAAGAGATGAATACACTAAGCATATTCAGGAGGATGTAGGTTGCAGTTGGTACTTGGAGATGAAGCAGCTTGCACAGGACAGAGCAGCATGGAGAGCTGCATCAAACCAGTCTCTGGACTGAAGACCACAACAACAACAACAATTATCACTTCGAAAAAATATAGTGACTTAATTAATTTTAGGTACATGCCTGCAGTCATGGTACGCATTGAAATCCCTGTAGCACAGTATTATAGCAAGCTGCTAGAGGAGCCAACACAAAATGGCACAGCTCACTGATAATGTGGAGTAAGTGCGGGAATTCGTTGCCTGCAGCAGCCGACAGTGAGCTTTAATATATTTTTGTAAGTGTGTCAGAGTAGAGTTTAAATTAAACACTTCATCACTAAATAGTTTATTAGACAGTGTCCTGTTTATAAAAATAAAAATTACCTAATGTATCAGTTTTCAAAGAGTAATTATTCTTTTCAGTAACTTTACATTATTATTTTCGTTTGTTATGCTGTCAGATTGAATGTGGGAGTGAATGAAACGTGTATGTGATCTATTAACCTTGAAATCTGTTAATAATTAATGATGAATGAGCATGTGAATCATGTAGTGTAACTGAGCAGTAAGTCAGATTCATGGCTGTTATGCGTAAACGAATGTAGCTAATTTAAGGATCCTAGGAGTAAGATCTTTACTTCTGCACTTAAGGCATGTAAAAATGAGATTATTTAGAGTTAATTTGCTTTTTGGGAAATACAGAGTTTAGAAACTGTTTAAAGTAAATTCGGAATTGGAGATTGATCAAGTATAGAAATTACCTAAATATCTGTGAAAAGCTTGTTGGCCAGAGTATGTTCCCATCAATCAGAACAGACAACATTCAATCATTATGGAGGGGAGAGAGAGTTGCATGCCCTTGTCTTGAGGAGCCATAATTCAGTTCTATAGTGAGTTTCAAATTAGTTGTGACTGTTGACAGTTCAGTACGGAGCAAGTGGAGAGAAGCACAGTCGCCAGCGTGTGCTGAACGTATTAGGAAGTGACAATAAAGCCAAGTTACAGAATTTATCAAGCTCACATGACTGTATGAGTAGCAATCCAGTCGATCTGCAATCATTCTCAACGGATTTTGAAGGAACGGAATTTGATTCTCGCCCACTTTTATAGCTTTATTCATCAGCTTCATGATGAATTGCTTGTCATTTCGGTAAGGGAGATTTCGATGTTAGTAAACTACTGAAAGAAATTGTTCAAGTTTGTAATGAAAAATAGGGGTCGCTACGAGTTTGCGTTTAGTGCGTGTTAGGTCATACGTTGCTGCACACGAAATTTAGATAACATATTGAATTATTCTTTAAATGTGGAAGGATATCGCTATCTGTCTCCAGTGTCGAGAAAATGGAAGGTATGTAAAGGGCTCCTTAACAAACGCATGCGCAGTGATTAAACCAAATTGAAACATTGATTTCTCCACTTAACATCTCATAAGCGGTCTGCGATAACAAAACAAGAGTTTGGAAATGATAGCACGCAAAGAGGAGAGTATTTTG
This sequence comes from Schistocerca piceifrons, assembly GCF_021461385.2. Classification (NCBI taxonomy): domain Eukaryota; kingdom Metazoa; phylum Arthropoda; class Insecta; order Orthoptera; family Acrididae; genus Schistocerca; species Schistocerca piceifrons. The sequence goes on along the minus strand of NC_060141.1, from coordinate 238,068,124 downwards.
CCACTGAGTAATATGCGAAACTTCCATATCTACCGTGACATTCGAGCAACTACAGTTTTCTTAAATGAAATAATGTAATATTTAAGGATCGTCAGTAGTTGATGAAACGAGAATTCCAGTGAGTTTTGCAGCAATGTAAGTGAAGAATAGTTTCAACAGTTTTCGTGTGTGATCTTTGACGTTCCTTGGACCAATTTTTCGTCTATCCTTTTTTTTTTCTGCCTGCAACGAAGTACATCAATTATCACAACAACGGCGTCTTTTTCGTCCAACGTTCCGAACCACAAAAGTATTGCACAATGTTATTGAGCAGTCTAGGGAGGACGTTAATAATATTGCGCAATGTGATTCAACCTGAAAAAGCGGTTTTAAAAGACAGGCTGCAATATAGATGTCAGCAATGTTCATAAAGTGTTCCGTCTCCCGCTACAAAGCAGGTTCCCTATAATAGGTCTGTCTGTGGCTTCTAAATAAATTCGTATAAGCTGTCTGTCCTATACTATTCTTTTAATAATATACACGCTGCTGCCAAGTCCGCCATAACACAGCTAACAGAAAAACACATTTTGTTCATAATTGGCATACATGCATATACCTGATTTTTTCAGCAGTAGGCAGCCCAAGTATAAAACTCGTGACCTAGTATCTAAGGAACTGCAACTTTTAATAGCCAATAAATAGTAATAATTCTCAATACTACCCAGTTCACCAACATTCAGTTGTCGGAGCGGAACTTTTTAGCTCATTGGACAAAAGTCACAAAATTCTCAAAAATCCTCGAAACTTCCAGAAATGTTGTTTACGTCAAATTTCAATCTTTTCTGGAACTCTCTGCTTTTTAAGGAAAGTAAATTTCAACGTTTTTTGGTAGAACACCTAAACGTACATGATCAGCAGAACATCATGACCACCGATCTACGATCGATTTATGCCCGTCCATTCGATAGCAGCGTCACCTGGCGAGGAGGCCGAGCGGTTCTAGGCGCTTCAGTCTGGAACCGCGCGACCGCTACGGACGCAGGTTCGAATCCTGCCTCGGGCATGGATGTGTGTGATGTCCTTAGGTTAGTTAGGTTTAAGTAGTTCTAAGTTCTAGGGGACTGATGACCTGAGATGTTAAGTCCCGTACTGCTCAGAGCCATTTGAACCATTTGAACCTGGCGAGGAATGTCTGCTAGTCAGACACACGCACGGTACATGTAGTATCAGTGAGCGTGCTGTCCGTGTGTAGAATGGGGGAAGACGCGCGATCAATCCGAGTTTGACCGAGGACAGATTGTGATGGCCCGGAGGCTCGGCAAGAGCATTTCGGAAACTGCACGACTTGTCGGGTGTTCGAGGAGTGCTGTGGTGAGTGTGTTCAACATGTGGCGAAACCAAGGTGAAACCACGTCCAACCGTCATGGGGTTGGGCGGCTACACATCATTGCAGATATAGGACGTCGTAGACTGGACAAACTGTTAAAATCTGACGGAGATTACATAGGCCTACGAGAGAAGTAATGTGTCAAAAAACAACAAGAAATTTACTCTCTGTGAGGTAGAAATGCTGACAAAAGAAGTGGAACTGACATCACACTTAAGTGCTGAACAAACAGTGCATCAAACACTCCAAACGATGGGCCTCCCATGCATGTACCATTGTTAACACCACGACATCGGCAACTACGACTAAAATGGGCACGTGACCATCGGCAGTGGACGTTGACGCCGTGGGAGGGCGTGAATCCTTGAAACCTGTACTGTGGTACGGAGACAAGCTGGCGGCGGCTCCATTATACTTTGGGGAAAGTTCACGTGGGCATACATGGGTCCAGTGGAGGTCGTTCGAGGCACCATGACGGCCAAGGAGTATTATTTGCTGGCTGCAGACCACGTAACCCCTTCATGACGGTAGTGGCATTTTCCAGCAAGATAATGCGCCATGTCACAAGGGCAGGAGTGTGGTAGAGTGTTTCGAGGAACACAGTGGCAAGTTCCGGTTGATGTGCTAGTCCCCCCAACTCGCCAGATCTGAACCTGATCGAACACATCTGGGATGTGATTGAACGTGGAGTGAGAGTTCATCGCCCACTATGCGGAATTTACGGGGATTAGGGGACTTGTATGTGCAGCTGTGGTGCTAACTCCCTCCAGCGACCTAACAAGGCCTCATTGGTTCCGTGCCACAATGTGTCACTGCTGTTATCCACGCCAAAAGTAGACCTATCAGCTATTGGGTCGGTGGTCGTAATGTTTTGGTTCATCAGTGAAGTTCCACACGTTACTATAGTGTGTTTAAAATTAATTGCGACTTTTGACGTTCTGATCACCGGAGGGGACGTGACGCCATTGCCCAGGTAGCACCAATGGCGAGCCGGATTTCCCTACCATCCCGCCAGCAGTTCGGTTGGTAAAGCGCCCTGTTGCCATGCTGTGGATAAACAGTACCAAGTGATGTCACGCATTAGATGCACCTTCGTTCCTTAGCTCTCATTGTAAAGTGGTATTTTCTGGCGTTGACGTTTTTTGCAGTAGTCAGGTATTGTGAACAAATGTTTTGTGTTGGCTTTGCATTAATAATAACAGTGCAGCACGTCTGAACGCGAGATTCGCAATAAAAGTGGTCGTCCAAGAACACATTCACCGGCTGCAAGGATAATGTACCGCTGCAAAATATTCCTCCGAGTTCGACAGTGGTAATGGAGAACACGCCATACCCTTCCATTGTGACGGATAAAGCTCCAACAATGCTGGAGGAATCGGATATTTTGCTTCGGGTCCTAATAAATGTTGTATTGGATAACGTTGAATCTAGCTTTTGTAAGGCGGAGTTATGGGAACTTATAGTACCTTACAAGCCAAAAACTCCACACTGCCATGTCGACGAACTGGCTAACGCTAAAAGACATAATTTAATCAGGCTTCATCCGTATCATGCTCATTTAAATCCGACTGAGAGTATATTGGCCTACGTGAAAAGTAATGTGGCAAAAACAAGACATTTACGCTCAGTGAGGTCGAAATGCTAACAAAAACCCTACTGCAATCGTTACACCACGGGATTGGTCTTGAGTTGTCAGCCCTACCAAGAAGGTAGCTGAGGAGAAGTGGATTCATGAAGGACTGTGACGAATTTCGAGTAATAGGTAACATCTTTTGTTGCCATTTTAAAAGGTGATTCTTTTGTCTAAACACAGCCGAGTTTACAAATATTCATTTCGCTAACATTCTAACGTAGTTGAAATTGTGACAGACTCCTAAAATAGAGTGTTATTAAACTAGCAGTTGAGGGCACGATAGATCAAAATTATGAGAAAGCCCATTAAAAATGTGAGAAAGAGTGTCATAACTTTTTGTGTGTTGATGATCCAAAATTTGCTACATTACTGGGAATGGTTCTCGACATACATTGTTGGTCCCCATACGTAGGCACTTGTCCATCCCCCCCCCCCCCCCTGCACCCCACCCTTCTCACAGCAGACAATTTCTGCGGACAACCATATCACCATCACCAAGAGACAAACTCATACAATGAAAGACGTGTTCCACCAAGTTAACGCTTATAAAAACGTCTTCCTTGACAATCATTCCTTATATTTTCTCAGCAGCGAATCATACGATTCGTCGTTGGTTGTTAACACTTTTGTTTTTGTACTCATCTGCCCCAACATACCGCAATGCTGGCAGTGATTTGTATATTTCGATGCTCTCTAATAATAATGGAATTTAGTCTTGTTTTGAACACTTTTCCGTACAGCAGCAGACCTAACCTCCTTGGCCTGCGTAACGCGTGAGAGCCTGTCAAGGATATTGTCAATACTGCGCACAGGCGGTACAATATTTCCGGGCAGCGCAATATATTTAAAAAGTTTTTGACGTTCTCAAAACCGCTGCACAGCCTGTCAGTCTCACCCTTATAAGTTCAGTACCATTGCGCATCAGGAAATTTTGCGCAATATTATCGACCTCTACGAGGTGCTTAAGGATAGTTGGATGGTTGATTTGCGAGAGGAGACCAAACAGCGATGTCATCGGACCCATCGGATTAGATAAGGATGGGGAAGGAAGTCAGATGTGCCATGTCAAAGCAATCATCTGGCATTTGCCTGAAGCGATTAAGGGAAATCACGGAAAACCTAAATCAGGATGGCCAGGCGCGGGTTTGAACCGAATCCTCCCGAATGCGAGTCCAGTGTGCTAACCGCGTAGCCACCTCGCTCGATGTTGTTTAAGAAAAGCCACAGAGACATGTGCCGCGCGGAGTGGCCGTGCGGTTTAGGGCGTCATGTCACGGACTGCGCGGCCCCTCCCGCAGGAGGTTCGAGTCCTCCCTCAGGCTTGGGTGTGTGTGTGATTTCTTAGCATAAGTAGTGTGTAAGTCTAGGGAACGATGACCTAAGCGGTTTGGTCCCTTAGGAATTCATATTTAGCCTTTCCTGTCTTCTTAGTAGTATATATTGCTTAAATTTCGTGCATGTTTTTGTGCTTAAGAGGTTCAATCTCGCGTTTTATAAGTGGAAATCAAGGTAGTCTTGCGCAAAATTTCCTGATGCGCAATGGGATTTTAGAACATGTTTTTTGCTCGAGTATCATGTCGTTTTTGGAAACCCAGAATCTACTATGTAGGAATCAACATGGATTCCGGAAACAGCGATCGTGTGAGACCCAACTCGCTTTATTTGTTCATGAGACCCAGAAAATATTAGATACAGGCTCCCAGGTAGATGCTATTTTTCTTGACTTCCGGAAGGCGTTCGATACAGTTCCGCACTGTCGCCTGATAAACAAAGTAAGAGCCTACGGAATATCAGACCAGCTGTGTGGCTGGATTGAAGAGTTTTTAGCAAACAGAACACAGCATGTTGTTATCAATGGAGAGACGTCTACAGAAGTTAAAGTAACCTCTGGCGTGCCACAGGGGAGTGTTATGGGACCATTGCTTTTCACAATATATATAAATGACCTAGTAGATAGTGTCGGAAGTTCCATGCGGCTTTTCGCGGATGATGCTGTAGTATACAGAGAAGTTGCAGCATTAGAAAATTGTAGCGAAATGCAGGAAGATCTGCAGCGGATAGGCACTTGGTGCAGGGAGTGGCAACTGTCCCTTAACATAGTCAAATGTAATGTATTGCGAATACATAGAAAGAAGGATCCTTTATTGTATGATTATATGATAGCGGAACAAACACTGGTAGCAGTTACTTCTGTAAAATATCTGAGAGTATGCGTGCGGAACGATCTGAAGTGGAATGATCATATAAAATTAATTGTTGGTAAGGCGGGTACCAGGTTGAGATTCATTGGGAGAGTGCTTAGAAAATGTAGTCCATCAACAAAGAAGGTGGCTTACAAAACACTCGTTCGACCTATACTTGAGAAATTGCTCATCAGTGTGGGATCCGTACCAGATCGGTTTGACGGAGGAGATAGAGAAGATCCAAAGAAGAGCGGCGCGTTTCGTCACAGGGTTATTTGGTAACCGTGATAGCGTTACGGAGATGTTTAATAAACTCAAGTGGCAGACTCTGCAAGAGAGGCGCTCTGCATCGCGGTGTAGATTGCTTGCCAGGTTTCGAGAGGGTGCGTTTCTGGATGAGGTATCGAATATATTGCTTCCCCCTACTTATACCTCCCGAGGAGATCACGAATGTAAAATTAGAGAGATTAGAGCGCGCACGGAGGCTTTCAGACAGTCGTTCTTCCCGCGAACCATACGCGACTGGAACAGGAAAGGGAGGTAATTACAGTGGCACGTAAAGTGCCCTCCGCCACACACCGTTGGGTGGCTTGCGGAATATAAATGTAGATGTAGATGTACTGAACTTATAAGGGTGAGACTGACAGGCTGTGCAGCGATTTTGAGAACGTCAAAAACTTTTGAAATATATTGCGCTGCCCGAAAATATTGTACCGCCTGTGCGCAGTATTGACAATATCCTTGACAGTCTCTCACGTGTTACGCAGACCGAGGAGGTTAGGTCTGCTGCTGTACGGAAAATGTGTTCAAAACAAGACGAAATTCCATTATTATTAGAGAGCATCGAAATATACAAATCACTGCCAGCATTGCGGTATGTTGGGGCAGATGAGTACAAAAACAAAAGTGTTAACAACCAACGACGAATCGTATGATTCGCTGCTGAGAAAATATAAGGAATGATTGTCAAGGACTAGTCTGCAGCTCAGTTGTCATTTCTCCTGAACAGCCAACCAGGCAGTTCATTAAGATATCAGTGGCCATTGATGACACGTCACGAAGGTAACATCTTGCATATCGGGGTGTCTGTCAGCTTTTATAGTTTACTTTTTCAATTAGTCTTTCTAGGATGGGCAGGGTGTTTGTGTGCCGTGTGTGGACGCGGGAACTGGCTGTAGTTCACGAACGGATAAATGTGGTTTTGGCTACGGTCAGCAGTCTTCAGGCTGCTGTCTTGGGGTGTAGCAGTGATGGAGAATATGGCGCACCGCATGGGACACCTCAGGTGTCGCTTTTTTCGCCCACAGGCTCTACTGCTGGGGCACCTCCTAGTGTACCCGACGCGGTTGATCCGCTCTCACAGTCTGGCCTTGCCTGGTCGCCCACTGAGTGGACACGTGGCCCTTTCTTCAGTAGGATCCAACTTTAGTTGCATTATGGAGTCCTTTCGGAAGATAGCGCTCAGGGCTGGAATGAAAGGCAATGTGCACACTTTATGTCTGTCCGGGAGCCCCATTCGAGATGTGGAGGCAGCCTTGCCCGCGGCTGTCGAGCTTGCAGGATGCAGTCGTCTGTAAGTTGTGGTTCACGTCGACATCAACGACGTCTGTCGCACGGGCTCTGATGGCATTCTCAGTTCTTGCAGGCTGCTGGTGGAAGTGGTGGAGGCTGCTGGCCTCGCACACAGGGTGCAAGCGGAGCTTCCAATTTGCAGCATTGTTACAGAGTTCATCAGGATCCTTTGGTATGGAGCAGAGTGGAGGGTCTCAACCAATGTCTTCGTCGACTCTTTGACAGTCTTGGCTGCAGATTTCTAGATTTGCGTTATGGTATTGTAACTGTAGGACTCCCCTTGATAAGTCAGGGTTGCACTACACAAAGGGAGCAGTTGAAAAAATGGCTCTGAGCGCTATGGGACTTAACTTCTGAGGTCATCAGTCCCGTAGATCTTAGAACTACTTAAACCTAACTAACCTAAGGACATCACACACATCCATGTCCGAGACAGGATTCGAACCTGCGACCATAGCGGTCACGCGGTTCCAGACTGTAGCGCCTAGAACCGCACGGCCACTGCGGCCGGCATATTTGCTAGTGAACCGATGTTTGTAAATAATAGTCATGAATGTAATATTAATTTTTAAGAGCAAGTAAAATGTTTCATACCACCTCTTCACCCATTACTAACGTGTCCAACTTTTATTCCCGAAGTACCCATCTGTTTACAGAATCTTGCGACAGCGGCAGCAGACAACAGGGAGAGGCTTTCACTCAACGCATCCCACCACGTTCTAACTCTCCAGTAGCAGACTCTCTACTCTACACAATTACGTACTGTTGCCCAGTTTGAGAAATGATGGTTAACGTAATGAAAAAGCTTCAATCATTACTAGCATATGTTTCTGCGGATGGACGTACGTGTAGAACATTACGAACCACCCAACGTCCCCCAACAATGTAACAACTACCAGCGGTTCGGCCACTCGGCCCTCCGCTGCGGCCTGGCAACTCGTCGCCGCGGATGTGAGGGCAGTCACAGATCCAACACCTGCACACAAACACAGTCAAACCAGCGACGCTGTGCCAACTGCGGTGGGCCCCATGCGGCCAACTTCAGGCAGTGCAGTGCATACAAACAGGCGCTGAAGCGTAAGCAAGACAAGAACAGGGTACAGTACGACATCCCACGCCCAAGGCCAGCGCCGAACCCAGTAAGGAACGGCGTAACGTTTGCCACGGTTGCACGCCCTGGCGAAACGGCACAGGCCCCGGCACCTCAGCGCCCTTCACACACACGCGAAATAACCGCTGCAACAGCTACACAACAGCCACAGACAACACCTGAAAACCAACAAGCATCGGAACCAACACCTATGCCCCCAAACAACACGACCCCACTCCCGGAAGTCATGTGCTGCGAAGAAACGCACGCTATACATGAAAACACACCCACACAAGAACCCCCAGAACCCCAAGCCCAGAGGAGGAATAGACGTACACGTAAACACAGGGTGGGGAACACGAAATCACCACAACAGGCCACCCAGCAACAACAGACCAATAACACACAGGAAAACAGTCAACAAGACATCGAGACTGTAACCCACACTACCATCCCCCGCACCACAGAAGTAACACAGGCGCCACAACCTCTGTCACAAAACATACACACAAATGTCACTCCTAACAACACACCAATACCCGCACAAGCGGCCACTAACTCCACAACAGCACCTCAGGCTGCCACACCCAACACCAACACATCACCTGGGGGAATACTGGAAACACTATTCTCTCGACACACGACCGTTCGAATCCTTACCAAGGTACTGATGGCCGTCACTACACTCTTCATCCAGCTCATGAGCGCCGAACCCGGGCAATACTAGGCTGTCATTCACACTGCCATAACAACACTCTTTCACACTCTTACATGACTAATATACCACACCCGGCCCATAACACAAACCCACACACACTATCACAGATCCTGTTCTGGGATGCAGACTCGATCCCCAACAAAAGGGCAGAATTTGCCGCGTTCATGGAGCGCAAGGGATCCTTGTCGCGCTACTGAGGGAGACTAAGCTTAAACCGCACAAACAATTAAAGTTTCCTGGCTACTGCGTCTATCGTACCGACCGACCGGACGACGCCGTGGCAGGTGGAACTGCAATCGTCATACACAAGGACATTAAGCACACAAACATAGAGCTCCCTGAACTGGAAAAAATCGAGGCTACGGCCGTCAAAGTCAAGTTCAACGGAGCCTACACCACACTGATATCGGTATACAACAACCTTGTAGGCATTTCAACACGCGATATCAGCACACTACTCAACATTTCACCGCGAGTAATAGTCGCTGGAGATCTGAACGCAAAACACCCAGAATGGAATTCACGCATACGAAATCCCAACGGCAAAAAACTGTACGAACATTCACTAGACAGAAACTACATTATACTAGCGCCGACTGAACCGACGCACATTCCCTATCAGAGGGGACACAGGCAAGACGTGATAGACATGGCCCTCATCAAGAGCATTATATCGACACTCAACGTTGCCGTTGAAAACGATCTGCCCTCAAACCACCAACCTGTAATACTATACATTGAGGAAACACTGCAGCACATGGAACAACGCAAGATGTTGGACTACGGGCGTGCGAATTGGACATTCTTCAAGCAAACGCTCGATAGGCACATCCCACCTATACACGAAATTAATGAAACAGCACAAATTGACGAGGCAGTAGAAACCCTCAATAACGCCGTCCAGGACGCAATGGCAGGCACCATACCTGATCGCACCTTACAACAACACAGTGTGGGCCTGCCCCAGGAAATCTTGGGCCTAATCTCAATGAGGAATCGCCTCAGGAGACAATGGCAGCGCACCAGGCGTCAGTACTTCAAACGACACATTAACAGGCTACAGGGCATCATACACGATAAAATACAAACACATAGAACACAACAGTGGAACCAAAAACTCGAAGGGCTGGAAACCGCACGACTTGGCGTGTGGCAACTAGCCCGACACTTCACCAGGGAGAAAATATACACCCCAACGCTTCAAGGGCCTGACGGACCTGCATACTCAGCGGAAGAGAAAGCAGAACTAATGGTCCGCACACTCGCAGCGTCATTCACACCGAACCTGGTACCATCAGATCCAGTGTTCACACTTGCTACTGACCAAGAGGTTACACGCATTCTAGCCCAACCATCGCGCGACGACATTCGGCATGCTAGCACAGCCAAAGTCTCCTGGGCTATAATGCATTCCGCTGCTAGAAAAGCCCCTGGTCATGATGGCATTCAAAACCGTGTCCTCCAGGAGTTCACGGATAAAGCAACTGAGTACCTAACACACATAACGAATGCCATACTAAAACACCAACACTTCCCCGCCTTTTGGAAGACGGCCAAGGTCCTGATGTTCAGGAAGCCGGGGAAAGACCACAGCCTCCCACAAAATTACCGACCCATCAGCCTTCTGAGCTCGCTCAGTAAGATTGTTGAGAAGGTGATTCTCAAACGCATCACTAGGCACTGCATAACAAATGACATCCTGAGACCGGAGCAATTCGGCTTCAGGAATCACCACTCCACAACACAACAACTCTTATGGGTCGTTGAACATATAACACATGGCTTCAACATAAACAAAGCTACAGGGGCGGTGTTCCTGGACATCGAAAAGGCTTTCGACAGTCTATGGCACAACGGCCTCGTTCGCAAACTCAGCGACGCGGGATTCCCCGACGGGCTGGTGAGTCTAATACATTCATATCTCACAGACAGGAGTTTCAACACTGACGTGCAGGGAAAACAATCAACACGACACGGTATACACGCGGGAGTACCCCAGGGAAGCATCCTAGGGCCCCTACTGTTTAACCTCTACATAAACGATCTCCCAACCACACACAACACAACGATGGCAATCTACGCGGATGACACAGCCATCCTCGCGCAAGATTGGAAACCATCAAACATTACGTCACGGTTAAAGACTGCACTCAGAGTGGCTGAGCCTTGGTTGGAGAAATGGCGTGTTAGAGTAAACGTAGACAAGTGCGAAGCCGTTCTGTTCACTAGAAGACCGAAGCAACTGCGCAAACACCGATACTGCAGACCAATAACTCTACATGCACGCCTAATACGTTTCCGTGAGAAAGTCAAATACCACGGTGTCTGGCTGGGCCGGCAATTACTCTGGGGGGACCACATACAACACATGACCAACCGAGCTAGCGCGAGGCTCAAACAGCTCTACCCTATTCTCAACAGGCATAGCGCACCGAACAGAAGGGTGTCGAGGTCCATGTACATGACACTTATTCGACCCCTGTCTGGGATACGTTGCGCCCACACGCCTGCGCCGTCTGCAGATCATACAAAGCAAAGTACTCATAATTATAAGCAATGCTCCACGATACACACGCATCGCGGACCTTCCCCGGGAATACAGACTTGAGACTCTCACGGAGGTAATCAACAAACTCACCACAAGACTACACAGAAACTCCAGACATTCGCAGAACCCGTTTATTCTGAATCGGGGGAACTACGACCACAACCATAGATGGAAACATAAAAGACCAAAAGACACAGTTGCAAGGACCTAACATCTATGGCCAAGCACACGCAAACACAACGGTACAGGTGAGCCCCTGTTAATCAGACGCCATTACTGGATATCCAGCTGGAATACACTGCCGAATAACTGGCACCACGCAGGGAAGCCGGACCGTGCACTGCATGCAGACAAGCTCCACACATCCCCCACACAGTGAGATGATCTATGGCCGATCTCCCACTACTGTATAACGATCTTGACTGTTCCAGGAATGTAGCGGCTGCAGCAACTGGGATACAGTAAGCCACTACTGCTCTTACTACCCATCCCACTGTCGCAGAGGCTTTTTTCCCATGGCACGAGCCTTGGCACTTTTTACCTCTGCTCTTCAAATCGCTACCCTCACTCGCGTTTCGTCCACTATCTGTCACCTGATGGACCATGTTAATGCGTAGCCTTACCCAGACGCACGGACAACATCACAGCCCAGCATCCTGTGATCCACTTACTAGATAACTGACATGTTTACGGAGGTGACAGTAGAACTTTTGGTTTGGTCACCACGTTGGTGCGGGCGTGGAGGGGCCCCATCTCTATTTAAAGATGATGCAAAAAGTACGATTCGACCGGAAAGTAAAATGGGGCCGGTATCGGTGTCCTTAGATAATATCAGTGTAGGTACTGACTTTGCGGAGGTCTAGCAGGGCGGGTGTCCACGGCATTGCCGTCGCTGCGCCGGAGGATGACGACCAGGATGGCGATCGTGGCGGCCGCTGCGACGGCGCTCGCCACACACAGCAGCAGCCTCCAGTGGGACTCTCCGGGGCTGCCCAGCCACGGACACAGCGCGCCTGCAACACGAAAAAACAGCTGCTGCAACCGTCTGCCCTGGACAGCGATAACACAACGGTGTACACCAGTCAGAGGCGTAGCACATGCACTAGCAGGAGGCCCGCAGCCACACCATACGTTTTTATTTCAGGAAAAATTAATCGTTGGCAGTTTTCAAGTGAAAATAATAGCACTGTTTAGGATCATGTGACCATCAAAACGCAGTATTTTTAAAGTAGAGGAGACCGGGGTTAGTTGGCATAAAGGGCTCGTTGGCAGACAGCTTCTATTTCCTGCCCCATGGAGCTAGAGCACTGTCATAATGCTAGTGTTAAAGCCCTGAATAAAGGCTGCAGCTTGTGTGGAGTGTTTGTAAAGGTACACCATCCAGGAAGGACCCCTATTTTATCGTTTTTTTCCGACTTGCGAGTAAATTTTTTGATCGTGGTAACGTGAGCAGCTGCGGAACGAAAGGTCCTTGGTTCAAATCTTCCATCGAGTGAAAACTTCCCCCATGAACCATGGACCTTGCCGTTGGTGGGGAGGCTTGCGTGCCTCAGCGATACAGATGGCCGTACCGTAGGTGCAACCACAACGGAGGGGTATCTGTTGAGAGGCCAGACAAACATGTGGTTCCTGAAGAGGGGCAGCAGCCTTTTCAGTAGTTGCAGGGGCAACAGTCTGGATGATTGACTGATCTGGCCCTGTAACATTAACCAAAACGGCCTTGCTGTGCTGGTACTGCGAACGGCTGAAAGCAAGGGGAAACTACAGCCGTAATTTTTCCCGAGGACATGCAGCTTTACTGTATGATTAAATGATGATGGCGTCCTCTTGGGTAAAATATTCCGGAGGTAAAATAGTCCCCCATTCGGATCTCCGGGCGGGGACTACTCAAGAGGACGTCGTTATCACGAGAAAGAAAACTGGCATTCTACGGATCGGAGCGTGGAATGTCAGATCCCTTAATCGGGCAGGTCGGTTAGAAAATTTAAAAAGGGAAATGGATAGGTTAAAGTTAGATATAGTGGGAATTAGTGAAGTTCGGTGGCAGGAGGAACAAGACTTTTGGTCAGGTGATTACAGGGTTATAAATACAAAATCAAATAGGGGTAATGCAGGAGTAGGTTTAATAATGAATAAAAAAATAGGAGTGCGGGTTAGCTACTACAAACAGCATAGTGAACGCATTATTGTGGCCAAGATAGACACAAAGCCCATGCCTACTACAGTAGCACAAGTTTATATGCCAACTACTTCTGCAGATGATGAAGAAATTGATGAAATGTATGACGAGATAAAAGAAATTATTCAGGTAGTGAAGGGAGACGAAAATTTAATAGTCATGGGTGACTGGAATTCGTCAGTAGGAAAAGGGAGAGAAGGAAACATAGTAGGTGAATATGGATTGGGGGGAAGAAATGAAAGAGGAAGCCGCCTTGTAGAATTTTGCACAGAGCATAACTTAATCATAGCTAACACTTGGTTCAAGAATCATAAAAGAAGGTTGTATACCTGGAAGAATCCTGGAGATACTAATAGGTATCAGATAGATTATATAATGGTAAGACAGAGATTTAGGAACCAGGTTTTAAATTGTAAGACATTTCCAGGGGCAGATGTGGATTCTGACCACAATCTATTGGTTATGAACTGCAGATTGAAACTGAAGAAACTGCAAAAAGGTGGGAATTTAAGGAGATGGGACCTGGATAAACTGAAAGAACCAGAGGTTGTACAGAGTTTCAGGGAGAGCATAAGGGAACAATTGACAGGAATGGGGGAAAGAAATACAGTAGAACAAGAATGGGTAGCTCTGAGGGATGAAGTAGTGAAGGCAGCAGAGGATCAAGTAGGTAAAAAGACGAGGGCTAATAGAAATCCTTGGGTAACAGAAGAAATATTGAATTTAATTGATGAAAGGAGAAAATATAAAAATGTAGTAAGTGAAGCAGGCAAAAGGGAATACAAACGTCTCAAAAATGAGATCGACAGAAAGTGCAAAATGGCTAAGCAGGGATGGCTAGAGGACAAATGTACGGATGTAGAGGCTTGTCTCACTAGGGGTAAGATAGATACTGCCTACAGGAAAATTAAAGAGACCTTTGGAGAGAAGAGAACCACTTGTATGAATATCAATAGCTCAGATGGCAACCCAGTTCTAAGCAAAGAAGGGAAGGCAGAAAGGTGGAAGGAGTATATAGAGGGTCTATACAAGGGCGATGTACTTGATGACAATATTATGGAAATGGAAGAGGATGTAGATGAAGATGAAATGGGAGATAAGATACTGCGTGAAGAGTTTGACAGAGCACTGAAAGACCTGAGTCGAAACAAGGCCCCTGGAGTAGACAACATTCCATTAGAACTACTGATGGCCTTGGGAGAGCCAGTCATGACAAAACTCTACCATCTGGTGAGCAAGATGTATGAGACAGGCGAAATACCCACAGACTTCAAGAAGAATATAATAATTCCAATACCAAAGAAAGCAGGTGTTGACAGATGTGAAAATTACCGAACTATCAGTTTAATAAGTCACAGCTGCAAAATACTAACGCGAATTCTTTATAGACGAATGGAAAAACTGGTAGAAGCGGACCTCGGGGAAGATCAGTTTGGATTCCGTAGAAATGTTGGAACACGTGAGGCAATACTAACCTTACGACTTTTCTTAGAAGAAAGATTAAGGAAAGGCAAACCTACTTTTCTAGCATTTGTAGACTTAGAGAAAGCTTTTGACAACGTTAACTGGAATACTCTCTTTCAAATTCTGAAGGTGGCAGGGGTAAAATACAGGGAGCGAAAAGCTATTTACAATTTGTACAGAAACCAGATGGCAGTTATAAGAGTCGAGGGGCATGAAAGGGAAGCAGTGGTTGGGAAGGGAGTGAGACAGGGTTGTAGCCTCTCCCCGATGTTATTCAATCTGTATATTGAGCAAGCAGTAAAGGAAACAAAAGAAAAATTCGGAGTAGGTATTAAAATTCATGGAGAAGAAGTAAAAACTTTGAGGTTTGCCGATGACATTGTAATTCTGTCAGAGACAGCAAAGGACTTGGAAGAGCAGTTGAACGGAATGGACAGTGTCTTGAAAGGAGGATATAAGATGAACATCAACAAAAGCAAAACGAGGATAATGGAATGTAGTCAAATTAAATCGGGTGATGCTGAGGGGATTAGATTAGGAAATGAGACACTTAAAGTAGTAAAGGAGTTTTGCTATTTAGGGAGTAAAATAACTGATGATGGTCGAAGTAGAGAGGATATAAAATGTAGACTGGCAATGGCACGGAAATCGTTTCTGAAGAAGAGAAATTTGTTAACATCGAGTATAGATCTAAGTGTCAGGAAGTCGTTTCTGAAAGTATTTGTATGGAGTGTAGCCATGTATGGAAGTGAAACATGGACGATAACCAGTTTGGACAAGAAGAGAATAGAAGCTTTCGAAATGTGGTGCTACAGAAGAATGCTGAAGATAAGGTGGGTAGATCAAATAAATAATGAGGAGGTATTGAATAGGATTGGGGAGAAGAGAAGTTTGTGGCACAACTTGACTAGAAGAAGGGATCGGTTGGTAGGACATGTTTTGAGGCATCAAGGGATCACAAATTTAGCATTGGAGGGCAGCGTGGAGGGTAAAAATCGTAGAGGGAGACCAAGAGATCAATACACTAAGCAGATTCAGAAGGATGTAGGTTGCAGTAGGTACTGGGAGATGAAGAAGCTTGCACAGGATAGAGTAGCATGGAGAGCTGCATCAAACCAGTCTGAGGACTGAAGACCACAACAACAACAACATATATATATGTTGTGGTGAACCCGTAGACCGAATTGAGGCACTGCTGTGACGGTTTTCTAAATACTGATTAACTGTGATTGCATGCAGGTATAATACTCTTTAGCTTTTGGTGTATGAGATTGAGTGGATCCATTTTGTTTTTAACATTCCATGGGACTAATTCATATAGTTATTAGTCGAGCAAAATATTACTGCATCTGGGTGTAAGGGCGCTTCGGTCGGCTTATGTCTTTAGCTGTGCAATAGATGCCCGTAAGAATGTGCTCTGGTGTTCTAATGACCAGACAGCTTGCTCGTGAAGCTATTCAGACTATCAGTGTGTAAGAAAAGTTTTTATTACCGTAATATCACCATGTGTTTCCGATAACAGCTGCAGGAGGCCAACTATAGTAATATCGTGGTTGGTGAGTACGTCTGGGATCAGTTGGCACAGCTACACCAACAGTTCACATCAAACAAGGTCAAAAGGAATGCCTCACACTCTCCACGGTCTCATAATCATTCTGAATACATTAAAATGACTTTGTTTTGGTGAAGTACCACACCTGTTAGTGCTCTAGCGACGAAACTGATGGCAAAGAGACTCGATTGTCCGCCATAATAAAAAGGTAAAAAAAAAAAAACAGAGATGGCCAGATGAAGATGATTCAGTATGGTACGGCCAATGTAAAAATGTGCTAAAATTGAGCCCAATAATTCAAATAAACGGACGCCCAACTTCTGCATTCATTGTTCCACCTAAAAATGGAACTAATTCTATTTGAATAACTACAGGTACCTACAACAACAAGAACAAGCTATTTTTCCTGAAGAGATCGTCGTTTGTTCAAATATTTCGGTTCATCCTGTTGTTCATAAATTTTAGTAATATTTATATCTGCTCACTTACTGTTTCTTAACGCGAATTTTCTGTTTTGAAGAATATATTCTTCGAAAAGGAGATTTCCCTAAGTTTTGATAAAATACAATTATGAACTTCGAAAATTTCTGTGTTCTGCCCACCTATCCCTATCCGTATCATGTTATGCCAATTCACTCCGAGGGATATGTCCACTAACCCTGCAACCAGGGCTACAAGCTTTTAGGGAAAGCGTTTTGACGTTACCTAAATACGTATTTAGTTAAGGGATCCTCATGGTTTTGTCGACAAAAAGTTAAGCTGTTCGCCGCAAGTATTGCACAAAAAATAGAAGAAAATAAAAAACCAAAATCTATGCCAACTAAACCCGGCCTACATCGATGACATAAAATTGTGTGTAAGTTCGAAATGCTGACATTCGAATTTTATGGCGAATTCGCGGAACTAACTATGTCCCAATGTGTGTTTGTGTACAATAAGTTACTGTGCCCTGACAGGGACGTACCGTCACAATTCATGGCGGGGATGTTTATACCAATACCGAAATCAGAAGGGAATGTCAGCTCCCATCAATTTCGACCGCTCACGATGCTCAATACTGACTACAAAATCTTTGTGCGAATGTTGGCGGCAAGGTATAAGACTGTAATATCCAAGACACTTCCCCCAGACCAGGCATATCTAGAGGTCAGGAGCAACATCCACTCTATCCTAGGTGAATATCGTGACATCATAGCCTTGGTGGAAACATGTCGCATGCGCGTGGCATTCATATTATTGGAATTTGATCGCGCCTTTGACAGGATCAACCATGATTTCCTTCACACCAGGCGACACCTGGCGGTACCTCAGGGTTTCAGTACCGTGCTTATGCGCCTCCTTTCGCAGCTCCCCTTCGACGGTGCGAGTCAATGGGAGGCAGGAAGGCATAATTCCTGTTTACAGCTCAGTTAGGCAAGAATGTCCATTGTCGGTGGTGCTGTTTGCAATAGCGCTCGAAACACTGGTGTAGACGGAGTCTTACAGGCGTCCAGCTCCGTGCGAGTTCCTTCGTTGAGCATATGCAGATGACCTGATTATACTCGTCTGAACGGAGAACGAAATACGTCAGGTGGTTGCCCTTCTTACTACATAGTAGCAGGGTCAACACGAATATACCCAGGATTATGCACATCGGACCGTGCGTGGACGCTCTGCGAAGTCCGTTTACGATGGTGGACATGACGCGATGCTTAGGGCTTTTCGTCACCCGATCGCTACGGCAATCAGCGGCGGCGAGTTACCGGCGACTGCTCCAGCACGTCCGACTGCACATCGCAACAATTCGCTCCGAACCCACGTCTAGCTCCAAACA
The DNA here is from genome assembly GCF_021461385.2 of Schistocerca piceifrons. Taxonomy (NCBI): domain Eukaryota; kingdom Metazoa; phylum Arthropoda; class Insecta; order Orthoptera; family Acrididae; genus Schistocerca; species Schistocerca piceifrons. The sequence continues at coordinate 238,050,006 of NC_060141.1, read as the reverse complement.
ATGGAATATACTAATGTTCATTTTGTGGTGTCACCGCCAGACACCACACTTGCTAGGTGGTAGCTTTAAATCGGCCGCGGTCCATTAGTACATGTCGGACCCGCGTGGTCGCCACTGTGTGATCGCAGACCGAGCGCCACCATAAGGCAGGTCTCGAGATACGGACGAGCACTCGCCCCAGTTGTACGGACGACTTTGCTAGCAACTACACGGACGAAGCATCGCTCATTAGCCGAGCAGATAGTTAGAATAGCCTTCAGCTAAGTCAAAGTCTATGACCTAGAAAGGCGCCATAGCAATTGATAGTTTGATAGTTATCGTATGAAATGTCTCATCAAGAACGCTGTATACAAATGGTGGATTAAAGTTAAGTATTCCAGCAGCTACGTACTTTTCTTTATCGCATTTATGAAGTATCCTGTTTCAGACCATCAAGTCCGCCTGCTTGCTTAATGGCCGCCTCCCTTAAATAATGTGCGTAGTGTTGGCAATCTGTCAACACTACACATTTTGCCTCAGGACTGCCACAACTGTCACAGGTAATGCCAGTACCAAATGGTATAGCTGATAGCTTAATGGCGGCCTTTGGACATCGTGTCAACCAAGGGTTTCCGTTTAAGGTCAAATACGAGACTTTAACTTTTCCACACCATTCTGGAGGACCCTATTTCACGAATGTGGGGAACAAAGCTCTCGCTCTATTCCTCCGAGCGATGGTACGGATCTGGAACCTACGGCAACACGCCATGGCGTCGGCGATCCTGGACGTTCTTCTTCCCCCGTCCTTAGAACTGCCAGTGGCGGTGGGCATTATATCGCCTTCCTTGTCCCAATTCGCGCGATTCTTTGTTGATTTTAGTTATATTCGGTTACAAATACCTTCCACAAGCATCCCCACCATCCATAAGACACATCGCTACTTGAGGCATCATCAAGCCAACACTGTTGTCGAACTTAAATACCCAACGTGCGATTGGAGACTGATTTGGCGATCTGTGCTTACGCCTCTGCTCACCATGGCGGCGAGACATCTTGGTATACTTCTTTCAACGGCAAGACAGTCATACGCCGATGGTTGTACGCCACGCTCGATTCTCCACTCCGTCTTATACGTGGAATGCTGGAAACCTACGAACATTGTCTGCGGTGCTGTGAGACGAAGGACATTTGGCGGCTGACGCAACGCATCATGGCACTCCTCCAACGCACCGACGACTCCGCGTCGATGACGAATGCTTTATTCTTCCCGGACGCGCTCTTCTACCCCTAACAGAAAATGTCGGCAATCGGCTGGACTGCAGTACACGCGTCGCACTAAGTGCTCTCGCGGACTGTGATATCGGGCGTGAGTTATTGGCCCTATGTACTAGAACAACGTGAGATCATCCGACATCACTCGAAATACAAAACTTACCTTGCCAACTTTCTGGGCAGCATGTTTCATGAGCCCCGGGAGAGTGGGGAGTCCCACCACGTCTGCGCAGTTTCACGGACTAGGATATTCCCCCCCCCCCCCCCCCCTTCCCGAGTGACTTTCTTTTCTTTTTAGGATGTGGCTGGGGGCTTTTTCCAGGGCTCGCGTACTGATTCGTTTCTAAAGCGGACGATGAGTTGTTGCAGTTGTTATTCTACAAGAAAGAACTGTTGTTTTCCTTCCCATTGATAAAAACAACTTAAACAAAGATACAATGTTTCCTCCCTCTACCTCTCCCTTATCCCGTGAGGAGACGGGGACACCGTGGTTAGGTCACTGAGCACGACCCTTGCCCACTCAGTCTGCCGACCCATTACCTAAAATAAAATAAAAATGGGGTAGCGTCGTGAAAAAAAAATGAAGTAGGTAGAGCACACTCCCGCGAAAGCTAAAGGTCCCGAGTTCGAGTCTCAGTATCTAGAAATGTAAATAAAACAAAAGAATGCATTAGAAATTGTGCTTTATTAAATAATATTTTATATATTACAAACTGTCACAGTCGTTTAATTTACATGTTTTATCGCAGTATTGTCTTCTGTAAATTATTACGAAACTGTGCTACAATATTTTCGACAAAGACTATTTTCTTTACTATACTTTGTTAAAGCAATTGCATTATGAGATAAGACAGTTGTCCGACTGGTACTGATGTATGGGGCTGAAACATGTCACTGAGCTAGAAGATGTAGAGAAAATTATGACCTTGGCAAACAAGCTATTAAGAAAAATCTTTGGACCTGTGATAGAAAACGGAATTTTTAGAAGAAAGAAAAACACAGAGATCCACGCGCTGTTTAGTGAACTAGTCGTGATAGCTGAAATAAAGAGCGGAAGAATTAAATGTCCGGGACATCTACTGAGGTGAGAAAAAAGGACGCTGAAAGATGTGCTAGAAGGGAAGCCACAACAGACGAGACCACCTGGTACACAAAAACTGAGGTGGAGGAATGCAGTCAATAAAGACCTGGAGACCCTGGAACGCCACGAGAGCATGTCCAGCGACACAGGCCAACGAAGGAAGTTAAAGAATGAGGCAATGATTTGCTGTCGGTTCGGACGAACAACTTGGTAAATAAGTGAGAATGTAGTGGAAACAAATTTGGCCTAAAACCGGTGTTAATATATCCTCGCACCAAGTTACGTAGGCCACGCAACGAAGGAATCGGACTAGCAGAATATGATTACTCTCAAAATCTGGCAGCTATTCATTTTAATTAATGTTAACGATAATGTAACTCACATATGGGTTCACACATAGTGTGCCTTTACAGTATGTTTGCCCGCCGCATTTCAACGCATTTATGTAAGATATCATGATTAATGAATTTAGATACACAGTAAGTTCGTCCTCTCCCGCCGAAAGTCGCAGTGTTAGGTTTCCACTTTTCAGTATTGAGCACAACTAAAAGCCTTTTCTAACCGGTGAATCGCGTCTTTTTACTATTGTATCTCGCAAAAAATTTTTTTTTCTATCCAGAGGTCTAAATTTTGCAAGTATGTAATACGAAGCGGCCGGCCGGTGTGGCCGATCGGTTCTAGGCGCTTCAGACTGGAACCGCACGACCATTTTGTAGTACGAAGCATTTTAATGCCACTGTTTCCATTTAGGGGAAACAATCGTAAGAACAACCTGTTTACTCGGTCAAATGCTCAAATGGCTCTGAACACTATGGGACTTAACTTCTGAGGTCATCAGTCCCCTATACTTAGAACTACTTAAAGCTAACTAACCTAAGGACATCACACACATCCATGCCCGAGGCAGGATTCGAAGATGAAGAACGCGAGAGCCGTCGTTTGTCAATACACGGGAACAGTTATAGGGATACAGGAGGGTAGTTTATTGAGGGTAACGATAACTTAGTATGTATGTTTCTGAAATAAAATGTCTTACAGCAATAGTCGCTTTATTTTACAGCCACATCTTATAAATATATATACTTCACCACGACAGGAGCGGTCTCTATTCGAATATAAGCCCCGCACATGCCAGCCTCGTCAGGACAGTAGAAGACAGGCACTAGTAGAAACCACGCCTTAGAAGAGAGCACTACTATAGCCGTTATTAGTGATTCACAAAATGTGTGACAAACTTGCACGAACATTGTATATAGTGAAGGACACTGACTGCATGTCGCCCATCGCTTTCGACAACTCGTTGTAAATCCAAAGTTAAATATTGTCGGTCTTCTTTATTGTAATAAAAACTATTAATGTGATTTGCTTGAATTATTGTATAGCTATCCTAGAAAGCAGCTTGCTTTTAGGCACCCTATAAGAGACGAGTGGGCAGGACCTCACAATAACGCTCTATGTGAGTTTTCCATTCATGGAAAACAGTGCTGGAAGTCTTGCTCTGTGAGCTCGTTGCTGAGGCGTACTGCTTTTTCTTTCACTGCTTTAACGGACTGAAATCTTATTCCTTCTAATATAGGTGTGACCTTGGGGAGTCGATAAGTCGCAAGGTGCTAAGTCAGTCGAATAAGGAGGGCAGCCTAACAATGAGATGCTGTACTTCGCTAGAAACCACTTAATAGACAAAGCCTTATGAGCCGGTGTGTTGTCTGGATGCAGAACCCATGACTAGTTTTCCACAATTCGGGTCCTTCTTTTCCTTATTTTCTCACGGAGTTCAGCAAGAATCTCAAGGTACTAATGCTGACTGATAGTCTGACCTTCATAATCCCAATGAAGATACACAGTTCTATAAATATCGAAAAAAAAACACTCATCATCGCTTTGAAATGAAATTTGCTCATTAGAGCTTTTTTCGATTTTGTTGAAGTCGGGACTGTTCAGTGCATGGATTGGCACTTAATTTCTGGAAGAAAGGAAGACGGGATTTAACACCGAAAACCTAAATCTGGATGGCCGGACGCGAATTTGAACCGTCGTCCTCTCGAATGCGAGTCCAGTGTGCTAACCACTGCGCCACCTCGCTCGGTTTAGTTTATGTATCATAAGTGAAAAACCAAGATTCGTCACAAATTATCATTTCTCCCAAAAAATTAAGATCATTTTCAAAGACATTCAAAGTGTGAGTGCAAACATTTTGAGATCTTTTTTTTTTCGATCGTGAGAATTTTTGGAAACAAGTTTCGTACACACTTTTCTCATGTTAAATTGGTTATATAAAATTTGCCTTACGCATTCTTCGTCAATTCCTACAGTTTCAGCAATCGATCGAATACTCAACCGACGGTCGATCGAATCAGTTTACTTACTTTTACGATGTTTTCATCCGTTTTTGACGTTGAAGGGCGTCCCAGGCGTGAATCATCTTCAACGTGTTCTCGGCAATCTTGAAACGCTTGAGCCATTCCGAAACTCGACTACATGATAAACAAACTTCACCATATACTTCTTTTAGTAAAAGAAACGTTTCATTCGCAGTTTTTCGAAGTTTCATGCGAAACTTCACGACAGTTCGTTACTCTGTTGTTACACTTAGCATTTTTCATGTGAAACAAAATAACAGCTCTTACACAAACGAAAGCCACGGCTACACTAATTTGTCTATAGACACAAGAGATGCCAAATTCGTATGAGAAGACTTCACAGTTCGAGGTCGTCCGTCATGCCGCATGAGTTCTTAGCTGTGACAGCAACTGTCCCGTTATTTTATAGTCACACCTCGAATTCAAATTTCGTTTCCTGTTATGCCTTACACCACTTGAGGAGAACCGATTTTTGAACTTCCGTAAAACTATATATTTGAAGATGTACAGTTCGTTAAAATGAAATTACAATTAAATCAACACAATGAAATGAATATCCTTAGCTGCATGCGGGCGGTGATATGCGTCAACGGGGACAGTTGAAAATGTGCGCCCTGACCAGGACTCGAACCCAGGTTCTCCTGTTTAGACGGCAGACACTCTATCCATCTCAGCCACCGAGGACACAGAGGATAGTGCGACTGCAGAGACTTATCTCTGGCACGCCTCCCGTGAGACCCACATTCCCAAATTATTGTCTCCCACTATATTCGTAGTGCCCCTCCCCATTACACTCATTACTCGCGGCTTTACCGATTCCCGTTAGAGTTCGAGCAATGTTTGTGCATCCGCACAGAAGATGGTCAAATGGCCGGTGAGCCTCAACTATATGTATGAAAACATGTCTGAAAAAACAGATACCATCTTCATATACACTCCTGGAAATGGAAAAAAGAACACATTGACACCGGTGTGTCAGACCCACCATACTTGCTCCGGACACTGCGAGAGGGCTGTACAAGCAATGATCACACGCACGGCACAGCGGACACACCAGCAACCGCGGTGTTGGCCGTCGAATGGCGCTAGCTGCGCAGCATTTGTGCACCGCCGCCGTCAGTGTCAGCCAGTTTGCCGTGGCATACGGAGCTCCATCGCAGTCTTCAACACTGGTAGCATGCCGCGACAGCGTGGACGTGAACCGTATGTGCAGTTGACGGACTTTGAGCGAGGGCGTATAGTGGGCATGCGGGAGGCCGGGTGGACGTACCGCCGAATTGCTCAACACGTGGGGCGTGAGATCTCCACAGTACATCGATGTTGTCGCCAGTGGTCGGCGGAAGGTGCACGTGCCCGTCGACCTGGGACCGGACCGCAGCGACGCACGGATGCACGCCAAGACCGTAGGATCCTACGCAGTGCCGTAGGGGACCGCACCGCCACTTCCCAGCAAATTAGGGACACTGTTGCTCCTGGGGTATCGGCGAGGACCATTCGCAACCGTCTCCATGAAGCTGGGCTACGGTCCCGCACACCGTTAGGCCGTCTTCCGCTCACGCCCCAACATCGTGCAGCCCGCCTCCAGTGGTGTCGCGACAGGCGTGAATGGAGGGACGAATGGAGACGTGTCGTCTTCAGCGATGAGAGTCGCTTCTGCCTTGGTGCCAATGATGGTCGTATGCGTGTTTGGCGCCGTGCAGGTGAGCGCCACAATCAGGACTGCATACGACCGAGGCACACAGGGCCAACACCCGGCATCATGGTGTGGGAAGCGATCTCCTACACTGGCCGTACACCACTGGTGATCGTCGAGGGGACACTGAATAGTGCACGGTACATCCAAACCGTCATCGAACCCATCGTTCTACCATTCCTAGACCGGCAAGGGAACTTGCTGTTCCAACAGGACAATGCACGTCCGCATGTATCCCGTGCCACCCAACGTGCTCTAGAAGGTGTAAGTCAACTACCCTGGCCAGCAAGATCTCCGGATCTGTCCCCCATTGAGCATGTTTGGGACTGGATGGAGCGTCGTCTCACGCGGTCTGCACGTCCAGCACGAACGCAGGTCCAACTGAGGCGCCAGGTGGAAATGGCATGGCAAGCCGTTCCACAGGACTACATCCAGCATCTCTACGATCGTCTCCATGGGAGAATAGCAGCCTGCATTGCTGCGAAAGGTGGATATACACTGTACTAGTGCCGACATTGTGCATGCTCTGTTGCCTGTGTCTATGTGCCTGTGGTTCTGTCAGTGTGATCATGTGATGTATCTGACCCCAGGAATGTGTCAATAAAGTTTCCCCTTCCTGGGACAATGAATTCACGGTGTTCTTATTTCAATTTCCAGGAGTGTATATAGTCGAGGTTCACCGGCCATTTGATCATCTTCTGTGCGGATGCACAAACATTGCCTGAACTCCAACGGGAATCGGTAAAGCCGCGAGTAATGAGTGTAATGGGGAGGGGCACTACGAATACAGTGGGTCATTAACAACAAATGTCATAAGTGAATGTATGTATTGCGAAGGTTATGTGAATATCCCCAGATCCTTGAATAAATGTCTGCAAGGTGATCTTGGGTGGGCTGCAGTTATTATTCTGACTACACGCTTTTGTGCAATGAATGCTTTTTCTCTTAATGATGAATTACCCTAAACTATATGTCCGCCTGCTTAGCTGGGTGGTAATGTGCTCGCCTCCCATGCAAGCGGGCCCGGGTTCGATTCCCTGCTGGGTTGGAGATTTTCTCCGTTTGGAGACTGGGTGTTGTGTTGTCCTCATCATCATTTCATATTCCTCACCGACGCGCAAGTCGCTCAGTGTGGGGTCATCTGAAATAAGACTTGCACCTGGCGGCACAACTTCCCCAGTTGGGGCCTCCCAGCAACGATGCCGCAAGCTCATTTCCATTTAGCCTAAAATATGATGCCATATGAAAGCAGTGAATTAAAATAGGCATAGTAGGCTGATATGTTTATCACCAAAATTTGCAATAACCCTAATAGCGTGAGTAGATGAACCTAATCGTTTCAGCAGATCATCAATGTGTTTATTCCTATGCAATTTCTCACCAATGCACACAACCAGACATTTTGAATATTCTGCCCTAGCAACAGACTTCCGTTCTAAGTCTATATTTGTAATGGTGTTATTCCATTTACTGTACAGAATTGTACATAGGCCTACTGTGTTTTCTTAAAATTTAGTGAGAGTCAATTTGCAGAGAACCACGTAATAATTTTCTGAAAGATACTGTCAGCTGATTCTTGTTTGTTAACAAAAAGAACTAGCTTTGCATCTTCATAGAGTGACAAGTCTTTAATGCATATTAACAACAATAAGGGATCCAAGACTGAACCCTGTGGGACATTTCTTGATACCTCACCAGTTAGAGGACTCTGCTGATTTTTGCAGACTATCTGTACTGTTAATTTCAATCTTCTGCATTCTTCCAGTTAAATATGAATGCTCTGTCTTACTGATACCACAATACTTAAACTCACCTAGAAGAGTTTCACGATTCATACAGCCAAAAGCTCTTAAGAGATCACAAAACGTTCAGTGCTGTTCAGTTATTCAGACCATTTAATATTTGATCAGTGAAAGCATATATAGCGTTTTCTGTTGAAAACCCTTTCTGAAACCAAATTGACGTTTTGTTAGTACATCTTTTTTATAAATATATGATGCTACTCTTGAATACATTACTTTCTTAAGAATTTTGGATAAAGCTATCATAAGTGAGATTGTCAGTAGTTGTTAACATCAGACCTATCCCCTTTTTTATGCAGTGGTTTAACAAAAGTGTATTTCAATCTATATGGAAAAATGCCGTGTTTAAGTGAGCTACTACATATGTGGCTGAGAATCCTACTTACCTGTTGGGAACAAGCTTTTAGTACTCTGTTGGAAATGCCAGCAATTCCATGCGAGCTTTCACTTTAGAGTGAGTTTATTATTTCCTAATTTCAATAGGAAAGGTTGGTTGAATTTCAATTTTATCAAATTGCCTAGGTATTGCCTCGCTGATATATTGGCTTGCATTTTCTAATGAATAGCTGGATCCTACTTTCTATATGACACTTACAAAATGATTATTAAAATGTTTTCTACTTCCCACTTTTTATTAACAAACTTTTCATTGAGTTTGATAGACATACAGTCTTCCTGTGCTCTCGGTTGCCGTATTTCATTTTCAACGATATTCCAAATTGTTTTAATTTTATTATCAGAGGTGCTAATCTCAGACATAATGCACGTACTTCTGGAATTTTTAATAACTTTTCATAATATAGTGCAGTAGTTTTTATAATGCTTCACTGTTTCTGGATCATTACTCCTTCTAGTTATAAGATACATTTCCCTTTTCTTTTTACAAGATATTTTTATCCCTTTAGTAAGACATGCTTTTTTAGGTGGTTTCTTACAGTAGTATTTCACTGTTTAGGGAAACTGTTTTCAAGTACACTCATAAGGCTATCATGAATTAATTTGAATTTTAAATTAGCATCAGGTTCCCTGTACACCTCAATACATTCTAACTGTTGCAATTTTTCCCTAAAATTTGCAATTTTTAAATTGTTAATTGAATGCACTATTCTGAAGGACTGTTTTGCACAGCTGTATGGAACTATGTCATATACTGTCACTGGCTCTGCATCATGATCAGACAGACCATTCTTAACAGGAAAAGTTTTTATCTGATTAAATTTATCTTGGTCCATAAAAAATTATTCTATCAGTGTGCTGCTTCCCTGTACCACTCGAGCAGGAAAATCAATAACTGACGTCAAATTGAAAGAATAAAGCAATACTTCAGGGTCAAGCTTTCTATCGGACTCCTTCAGAAAATTTACATTGAAATCCCCATAAACAATAATTTTCTTCCCTCTGTCTGACAGATAGCGCAACTAAGAATCCAAGTTTTCCAAAAATAGCTGAAACTTTCCCTATGAGGACCTAACAGTACCATTATTTGGGTTAAACTCACATGCACATGCTACTATACGTTGCTCTACACAAAATTTTTTAGATTGTAAATTTTTCACAGCATGATCCATTTTAACATATATGGTAATTCCTCCTCTCTCCATAGTGTCCCTACTGACATGTGCTGAAAGCTTATATCCACCTATATTTACCTTTTCCATATTTGTGACTATATGAAGTTCAGACAGGCATAGTACATATATTCCACATTCAGTTTCTAAACCTTCTAGCTAAACAAGACGCTCATCTACTTTGTTTTTTAATCCCCCAATACTCTCATGCAATATAGTAACATTATTTTTCACTGTGCTTATATGTGAATCTTGTGACATCCTAATATTATTTTTCACAGTACTTTTCTCAGAATCTTGTGATATTTTAACATCTGCAGTAACTACCTGTCTGAGCTTCTCATTAAGCTTAACTTCATTCAATTTGGAATCACTGAACACTAATCTTAGCCTCCATCAACAAGAACTAAACCTATGCCTGACAAAGTAGCCGCCCGAAGCAGCTGATCTAGCTCCGTATTGACCATCCTGGCAGAGCTGTTGAACTGACTGAGAAATAAATCTCGTACTGAAGTGTTCTCACTGAGTTCGCTATCTGTTCTATATTTGTACAGCGTATCTCAAGTGGCGCAGTCGAAAGGCTGTTAGAGGTTTTATCATTATTAAAAACCGAGCGAGGTGCCGCAGTGGTTAGACACTGGACTCGCATTCGGAAGGACGACGGTTCAATCCCGCGTCCGGCCATCCTGATTTAGGTTTTCCGTGATTTCCCTAAATCACTCCAGGCAAATGCCGGGATGGTTCCTCTGAAAGGGCACGGCCGACTTCCTTCCCCATCCTTCCCTAATCCGATGAGACCGATGACCACGCTGTCTGGTCTCCTTCCCCAAACCAACCAACCAACCATTGTTAAAATAAATTCTTTGCGAGCGTCGAAATATTGGAGCGTATCTTACATTTCCATCGCTTTATCGATGTGCCGAGACCCACTCGTAAAACATTTAATGACCCTAATAACTTTTCCCAGTACGCTGTCGTCCAAGTCTGACTAGTAAGTATGCGCCTATCTGATACTATTAGTAATTGCTCACGCTTAGGTGCGTTAAAATGTGTGAACTCTGCCGATAAACAGATCGTATGTAACGTGTTTATCGAGCGACGCGTTCTGCTGTTAAAGACACGCATTTACGTCACGACTCCCTTCCCCGGTTAAGAAACATTTTAAGTCATACACTACTGGCCATTAAAATTGCTACACCAAGAAGAAACGCAGATGATAAACGGGTATTCACTGGACAAATATATTATACTAGAACTGACATGTGAGTACATTTTCATGCAATTTGGGTGCACAGATTCTGAGAAATCAGTACCCAGAACAACCACCTCTGGCCGTAATAACGGCCTTCATACGCCTGGGCTTTGAGTCAAACAGAGCTTGGATGGCGAGTACAGGTACAGCTGCCCATGCAGCTTCAACACGATAGCACGAGCCAGTTGCTCGGCCACCATTGACGAGACGTTTTCAATCGGTGAGACATCTGGAGAATGTGCTGGCCAGGGCAGCAGTCAAACATTTTTTGTATCCGGAAAGGCCCGTACAAGACCTGCAACATACGGCCGTGCATTATCCTGCTGAAATGCAGGTTTTCGCAGGAATCGAATAAAGGATAGAGCCACGTGTCGTAACACATCTGAAATGTAACGTCCACTCTTCAAAGTGCCGTCAATGCGAACAAGAGGTGACCGAGACGAGTAACCAATGGCGCCCCATACCATCACGCCGAGTGATACGCCAGTATGGCGATGACGAATACACGCTTCCAATGTGTGTTCACCGCGATGTCGCCAAACACGGATGCGACCATCGTGATGCTGTAAACAGAACCTGGATTCATCCGAAAAAATGACGTTTTACCATTCGTGCACCTAGGTTCGTCGTTGAGTACACCATCGCAGGCGCTCCTCTCTGTGGTGCAGCGTCAAGGGTAACCGCAGCCATGGTCTCCGTGCTGATAGTCCATGCTGCTACAAACGTCGTCGAACTGTTCGTGCAGATGGTTGTTGTCTTGCAAACGTCCCCATCTGTTGACTCAGGGATCGAGACGTGGCTGCTCGATCCGTTACAGCCATGCGGATAAGATGCCTGTCATCTCGACTGCTAGTGATACGAGGCCGTTGGGATCCAGCACGGCGTTCCGTATTACCCTCCTGAACCCACCGATTCCATATTCTGCTAACAGTCATTGGATCTCGACCAACGCGAGCAGCAATGTCGCGATACGATAAACCGCAATCGCGGTAGGCTACAATCCGATCTTTATGAAGTCGGAAACGTGATGGTACGCATTTCTCCTCCTTACACGAGGCATCACAACAACGTTTCACCAGGTTCAATTGGCTCTGAGCACTATGGGACTTAACATCTTAGGTCATCAGTCCCCTAGAACTTAGAACCACTTAAACCTAACTAACCTAAGGACATCACACACATCCATGCCCGAGGCAGGATTCGAACCTGCGACCGTAGCAGTCGCGCGGTTCCTGTCTGAGCGCCTAGAACCGCGAGACCACCGCGGCCGGCGTTTCACCAGGCAACGCCGGTCAACTGCTGTTTGTGTATGAGAAATCGGTTGAAAACTTTCCGCGTGTCAGCACGTTGTAGGTGTCGCCACCCGCTCGAACCTTGTGTGAATGCTCTGAAAAGCTAATCATTTGCATATCACAGCATCTAGTTCCTGTCGGTTAAATTTCTCGTCTGTAGCGCGCCATCTTCGTGGTGTATCAATTTTAATGGCTAGTAGTGTATATCGAAACACAAGTGGAAGAATGTTCAACTCTACAGTAGCAGGAATATTAATCTTTGTGCTCGGTTGTGGATTCCAGGATAGTGTGTCCTCAGGTTGACTGTTTGAAAATTTCTCAATTGTCGATTGACAGCTCATTAATTTAAAGAGACAAGGGGTGGTTCGTTCTTAAGGACGAGAGGGGTCCGACTCCACCTGAAATTTTGTAACATAATGTTATTCGGTGTATTTTTTCAGTATTATATCGAACAGTTTGAGTATGACATGATTTTAGCGTAGTACGAGTGACAGGGACCATAGGCAATCAGACGCAGTTTCCGTTGCTGCGTTGCAGAGCCCTGCCGCCAGCTATCCCTCGCCCTTTCCCTCAGTATATAGTTCGCATCGACGAACCTGTTTTCCTTTCCGCCCGTTTTGCACGAGCGACTTGGTCAAAATCGACTACTCTAAGTACGTTCGCCTTTGTGCCTGCGAGTAAATTAGCAGCCGACCATGATACGAAGGTGTCTTGTCTATGACGCCAATGACCTATAAATTGTGCCGAGAATGGAGTTCTAAATTTCCGAGTGCGCATGCTCAGAAACAGGGGGGGTGGGGGTTGGGGGGGGGAACTGTGGTGGCACACCTCTCATATCGAAAGTCGACCTATTTTGGCCAAGGTCATTCCTATTGTGGATTTTATGTTGTCCTGTCTTCTTAATCTTTAGTGTCTGCTTGTTTTTGTGACACATTGAAAAGCTACACAAGGTCCTGGTATTTTTTCCTATTTGTGTTCACCTACAACAAATACAAAATATCTGAAAGCAAAAACATATTTGCGTTTTACAGAGAAAATTCTACACTGATCATAAATCAAAACGTAAAGAGATAAACGCGTTTAATGAAAATTAATTCAACAGTTAAAATGTCGGAGTTATTTGACGAGAAAAATAATTTACAGTGTTATTTGGCACTTTGCAAGAAAACAAAATGTACAAAGGATAAAGAAAAAGGAGCTATTTACTGCGTTCTAGATATTGTTTCAAGTGTTTACAAGTATATATTTTTTCGAGCAAATACTTATATATGTTCAAAATGTTTGGATGACATTTTTTCCTGTTCCTCAGGAGTTTACAGAATGTACCACACGCCCTCTGACAACAACTTCCGCTATGAATTCTGCTTTGGTCATTAATAAATTTTGTTATCATTGCTTGTTCCGACATTTTGCTACCACATTTCGATTTTTTCGTAAGAAGGGTAGTCCCTCATAACGTCACTTTGGCCGTACAGATACAAACTGCATGTAGTGCACATCAGACAGCTCTCACAACGCAATCAATTATTTTGGCACTGACGTGTAAACGAAAATGACCACTCGAAACAGAAGAGACTTAGTCTAGGAATAATACACCAGGAGCGCTGCAGTAGACTCACTTGTGCCGATTAGTTAGTTGGGAGAAGGGCGTCGATCGTGTAAAAGGGCTGTTCTCCAACCAACGCCGTTGGGCCAGCGTCAGGTGGTCCGGAAGGTGTCATACGAATGATGGATCGCAGCGATCCGCCGCGTGGGCAACCGATCGCTACCACGAGTGTGAGCAAATCGCTGGTCGCTTGGAAACCCCAGGCAATCTGATGGATATCATGCGATTTGTGCATGCAGCATGGCTTTCTGGCTGTTTGGCAGTGGTGCGTGGCAATACGGCAGCGACTCCTTTATCTATTTATTAAGCGTGGTTGTGCAGTTCCGCTTTGTTTCGCTTTACCACGTTAAGTAAGAAATTTATGTCAGAATTTATCTTGGGACCAAAACTACTCTGACAAGTGAAGTGGAAGCCGGAGTAATACAAAATACGAATGACACACTTCGTTATTTTTGTTGTTGTCGTCTTCAGTCTGGAGACTAATTTGATGCGGTTCTCCATGCTATTCTAACCTGTGCGGGCCTCTTCATCTGCGAATAACTACTGCAAACTACATCCTTGGTCACACACTACCAATTTTACCCCCTAATTTTCCTCCAGTGCTAAAGTGGTGATACCTTGGTGTCTCAGAACATGTCCTACCAACCGATACCTTCTTTTGGTCAAGTTGTGCCACAAATTTCTTGTCTCTCCAAATCTGTTCAGTACTTCCTCATTACTTATGTGATCTACCCATCTAAACTTCAACATTCTTCTGTAACACCACATTTCGGAAGCTTGTATCTCTTCTTGTCTAAACTGTTTATCGTCCTTGTTTCGCTTCAATGCATGGATACACTCCAGACAAATACTTTCAGAAAGGGCTTCCTAACATTTAAATCTGTATTCGATGTTAACAAATTTCTATTCTTCGTTATTGCATTTCTTACCTTTCCCAGACTACATTTTATATCGTCTCAGTTTCGGCAATCGTCAGTTACTTTGCTGCCCAAATAGCAAAACTCATCTGCTGCTTTTAGTGTCTTGTTTCCTAATCTAATTCCCTTAGTATTACCTGGTTTAATTCGACTACTTTCGATTATCCTCCTTTTCCTTTTATTGATGTTTCAAGACATTGTCCATTCCGTTCAACTGCTCTTCCAAGTCCTTTGCTGTCTCTGACAGAATTACAATGTCATCAGCAAACCTCAAAGTTTTTATTTGTTCTCCCTTAACTTTAATTCCTTCACCATTTTTTTTCTTTTATTTCCTTTACTGTTTGTTCATTATACAGATTGAATAACATTGGCGACAGGCTACAACCCTGTCTCACTCCCTTCTCATCCAAATGCGCCTCGTCTCTTATAATTGCCGTCTGGTTCCTGTACAAGTTGTAAATATCCTTCCGCTCTCTGTACTTCACCCCTGATACCTTGAGCGTTACAATGAGAGCATTGTCCAAAGCTTTCTCTGAGTCTACAAATGCTACAAACATAGGTTTGCCTTTCGTTAACCCATCTTTTAACATAAGTCATAGGGTCAGTATTGCCTCACGTGTTCCTGCATTGCTCTGGACTCCAAACTGATCTTCCCCGACGTCGTCTTCTACCAGTTTTTCCATTCTTCTGCAAATAATTCGTGTAAATGAACCATGGACCTTGCCGTTGGTGGGGAGGCTTGCGTGCCTCAGCGATACAGATGGCCGTACCGTAGGTGCAACCACAACGGAGGGGTATCTGTTGAGAGGCCAGACAAACATGTGGTTCCTGAAGAGGGGCAGCAGCCTTTTCAGTAGTTGCAGGGGCAGTAGTCTGGATGATTCACTGATCTGGCCTTGTAACATTAACCAAAATGGCCTTGCTGTGCTGGTACTGCGAACGGCTGAAAGCAAGGGGAAACTACAGCCGTAATTTTTCCCGAGGACATGCAGCTTTACTGTATGATTAAATGATGATGGCGTCCTCTTGGGTAAAATATTCCGGAGGTAAAATAGTCCCCCATTCGGATCTCCGGGCGGGGACTACTCAAGAGGACGTCGTTATCACGAGAAAGAAAACTGGCATTCTTCGGATCGGAGCGTGGAATGTCAGATCACTTAATCGGGCAGGTAGGTTAGAAAATTTAAAAAGGGAAATGGATAGGTTAAAGTTAGATATAGTGGGAATTAGTGAAGTTCGGTGGCAGGAGGAGCAAGACTTTTGGTCAGGTGATTACAGGGTTATAAATACAAAATCAAATAGGGGTAATGCAGGAGTAGGTTTAATAATGAATAAAAAAATAGGAGTGCGGGTTAGCTACTACAAACAGCATAGTGAACGCATTATTGTGGCCAAGATAGACACAAAGCCCATGCCTACTGCAGTAGTACAAGTTTATATGCCAACTAGCTCTGCAGATGATGAAGAAATTGATGAAATGTATGACGAGATAAAAGAAATTATTCAGGTAGTGAAGGGAGACGAAAATTTAATAGTCATGGGTGACTGGAATTCGTCAGTAGGAAAAGGGAGAGAAGGAAACATAGTAGGTGAATATGGATTGGGGGGAAGAAATGAAAGAGGAAGCCGCCTTGTAGAATTTTGCACAGAGCATAACTTAATCATAGCCAACACTTGGTTCAAGAATGATGAAAGAAGGTTGTATACCTGGAAGAATCCTGGAGATACTAAAAGGTATCAGATAGACTATATAATGGTAAGACAGAGATTTAGGAACCAGGTTTTAAATTGTAAGACATTTCCAGGGGCAGATGTGGATTCTGACCACAATCTATTGGTTATGAACTGCAGATTGAAACTGAAGAAACTGCAAAAAGGCGGGAATTTAAGAAGATGGGACCTGGATAAACTGAAAGAACCAGAGGTTGTAGAGAGTTTCAGGGAGAGCATAAGGGAACAATTGACAGGAATGGGGGAAAGAAATACAGTAGAAGAAGAATGGGTAGCTCTGAGGGATGAAGTAGTGAAGGCAGCAGAGGATCAAGTAGGTAAAAAGACGAGGGCTAGTAGAAATCCTTGGGTAACAGAAGAAATATTGAATTTAATTGATGAAAGGAGAAAATATAAAAATGCAGTAAATGAAGCAGGCATGGCTAGAGGACAAATGTAAGGATGTAGAGGCTTGTCTCACTAGGGGTAATATAGATACTGCCTACAGGAAAATTAAAGAGACCTTTGGAGAGAAGAGAACCACTTGTATGAATATCAAGAGCTCAGACGGCAACCCAGTTCTAAGCAAAGAAGGGAAGGCAGAAAGGTGGAAGGAGTATATAGAGGGTTTGTACAAGGGCGATGTACTTGAGGACAATATTATGGAAATGGAAGAGGATGTAGATGAAGATGAAATGGGAGATAAGATACTGCGTGAAGAGTTTGACAGAGCACTGAAAGACCTGAGTCGAAACAAGGCCCCGGGAGTAGACAACATTCCATTAGAATTACTGATGGCCTTGGGAGAGCCAGTCATGACAAAACTCTACCATCTGGTGAGCAAGATGTATGAGACAGGTGAAATACCCACAGACTTCAAGAAGAATATAATAATTCCAATCCCAAAGAAAGCAGGTGTTGACAGATGTGAAAATTACCGAACTATCAGTTTAATAAGTCACAGCTGCAAAATACTAACGCGAATTCTTTACACACGAATGGAAAAATTGATAGAAGCCGACCTCGGGGAAGATCAGTTTGGATTCCGTAGAAATGTTGGAACACGTGAGGCAATACTAACCTTACGACTTATCTTAGAAGAAAGATTAAGAAAAGGCAAAACTACGTTTCTAGCATTTGTAGACTTAGAGAAAGCTTTTGACAACGTTAACTGGAATACTCTCTTTCAAATTCTGAAGGTGGCAGGGGTAAAATACAGGGAGCGAAAGGCTATTTACAATTTGTACAGAAACCAGATGGCAGTTATAAGAGTCGAGGGGCATGAAAGGGAAGCAGTGGTTGGGAAGGGAGTGAGACAGGGTTGTAGTCTCTCCCCGATGTTATTCAATCTGTATATTGAGCAAGCAGTAAAGGAAACAAAAGAAAAATTCGGAGTAGGTATTAAAATTCATGGAGAAGAAGTAAAAACTTTGAGGTTCGCCGATGACATTGTAATTCTGTCAGAGACAGCAAAGGACCGGTAAGAGCAGTTGAACGGAATGGACAGTGTCTTGAAAGGAGAATATAAGATGAACATCAACAAAAGCAAAACGAGGATAATGGAATGTAGTCAAATTAAATCGGGTGATGCTGAGGGGATTAGATTAGGAAATGAGACACTTAAAGTAGTAAAGGAGTTTTGCTATTTAGGGAGTAAAATAACTGATGATGGTCGAAGTAGAGAGGATATAAAATGTAGACTGGCAATGGCAAGGAAATCGTTTCTGAAGAAGAGAAATTTGTTAACATCGAGTACAGATTTAAGTGTCAGGAAGTCGTTTCTGAAAGTATTTGTATGGAGTGTAGCGATGTATGGAAGTGAAACATGGACGATAACCAGTTTGGACAAGAAGAGAATAGAAGCTTTCGAAATGTGGTGCTACAGAAGAATGCTGAAGATAAGGTGGGTAGATCACGTAACTAATGAGGAGGTATTGAATAGGATTGGGGAGAAGAGAAGTTTGTGGCACAACTTGACTAGAAGAAGGGATCGGTTGGTAGGACATGTTTTGAGGCATCAAGGGATCACAAATTTAGCATTGGAGGGCAGCGTGGAGGGTAAAAATCGTAGAGGGAGACCAAGAGATGAATACACTAAGCAGATTCAGAACGATGTAGGTTGCAGTAGGTACTGGGAGATGAAGAAGCTTGCAAGGATAGAGTAGCATGGAGAGCTGCATCAAACCAGTCTCAGGACTGAAGACCACAACAACAACAAATATTTTGCTGACACACTTCGGTAATTTTCGCTTCTGTCAGTAGCTGCTTTCTTTGGCATAGGAATTATTACATTCTTCCTTATGTCTGAGGGGAGTTCGCCTGCAACGTATATCCTATACACCAGATGGAAGAGCTTTGTCATAGCTGGCTCTCAGTGGTTCTGACGAAATGACGTCTACTCCAGGGGGCTTGTTTCGACTTAGATCCTTTAGAGCTCTGTCAAATTTTTCTCGTAGTTTCATATCTCCCATCTCATCTACACCTACGCTCACTTCCCTTTCTATAATATTGCTTGCAAGTTCATCTCACTTGTGCAGACCGTATATACACTAAGGAGTATATATACCTTTCGGCATGACCTTCTTTGGTTTGGACTGGTTTTCCATCTGAGCCCTTGATATTCATAAAGCTGCTTCTCTTTTCCCCAAAAGCCTTTTTAATTTTCATGTAGGCAGCATCTGTGTTTCCCGTAGTGAAATACGCAATCTACACTAATGTTAAGACGTCTCAATTTAAATGCTCAGGTCAAATATACGAGGTATGTCCACAAAGTAAATTCCGTTTGGTTATATAAAATAAACGTGTACTGATACAGAAAAAATATTTGCTGTACAAAAATCTACAACCGTTAAACTACTTTTCTACAAAGCTTCCGAAATTTTGTAGACACTTGTCATAGCGTGGCACAAGTTTTTGTATGCCTTCTTCACAGAAGATTGACGCCTGTGTATTCAACCATGTGGTAACATGTTCTTTCAGCTCGTCATCATCGTTGAAGTGTTGACCACCAAGGACGGATTTTAGGTGTAAGAAGAGCTGAAAGTCGCTAGGAACGAGGTCCGGGCTGTACGGAGGATGACCAAACGCGTCCCAGTGAAATTCCCGTAACAGTTGTTTGGTCACATTCGCCGTGTGAGGTCGGGCATTATCTTGGAAAAAAAACACCATCTTTTGACAGTAATCCTCGGCGCTTGTTCTGTATTGCGCGACGCAATTTCTTAATGGTCTCGCAGTAACCATGTGCGTTGATTGTTTGGCCTCGTGGTAAGAAATCAATCAGCAAAATGCCTTTTCTGTTCCAAAAAATAGTGCACGTGACTTTTCGAGATGTCAAGATTTGCTTAGGCTTAACCTTCGTTGCGGGTGAAGTGTGCCTCCATTCCATTGATTGCTGTTTTGTTTCAGGGGTGTCGTACGACACCCTAGTCCGACGGCAACAAGCGGAAAACAGTCTCGGACTGGGGAATGGTTCAAATGGCTCTAAGCACTATGGGACTTAAGTGCTGAGGTCATCAGTCCCCTAGATCTTAGAACTACTTAAACCTAACTAACCTCAGGACATCACATACATCCATGCCCGAGGCAGGATTCGAACCTGCGACCGCAGCGGTCGCGCGGTTCCAGACTGTAGCTCCTAGAACCGCTCTGCCACCCCGGCCAGCACTGGGGAATGATTGGAAAGAAAATGGGGCACGTCTTTCTGCAAATGAATGAGCCTGACATCTGTCTTAATCTTCCTGGACAACACGAAAACCCTAATCTGGATGGCTAGTTAGAGTTTTGGGCGATATGAAGCGCCATCCTCCCGAATACAGGTCCAGGATCTTAACCAACGTACCACATTGCTCGTTCCCAGTCATTACGCAGGGACTCCCTGTGTTTCTCAAGGGTGCTTTTCAGTAGTGCTTTCATTTCCAGTGAAGTGTGTTAACACATTGTTTGAGTCACTTGTTATTACTATTATTATTTATTAACTCCTTTAACTCCTTATGTGAAGCATAGGGGTGCAACAAAGGATCGCCATCTTGTTCTGTCGTCTGCTAGTATCTTCATTTCTTCCCATCCTATTCCTTACTGATGGCCTTCTGCTTCAACTGACCGTCTCCATGTCGTTTTGGGCCTGCCTCGTCTCCGTCGTCCTTGTGGGATCCAGTCAAGTGCTTCTCTCGCAATATGTCCATTTGGTCTTCTAAGAGGGCTTCAGTCACAAAGGGAGCAGGCTGAGCACAGGAAGAACGTAGATAAAGGAATCATTGGTATAACAGTTGTAAATTGTCGTAGCTGTTTTTGGAAAGTACCAGAGCTCCAAGCGCTAATAGAAAGCACTGATGCTCAAATCGTTATAGGCACTGAAAGCTGGCTAAAGCCGGACACAAGCTCAGCCGAAATTTTTGCGAAGGACCTAACGGTGTTCCGAAAGGATAGGCTAAACACGGTTGGCGGTGGCGTGTTTGTTGCTGTCAGAAGTAGTTTAACTTGTCACGAAATTTAAGTAGGTACTTACTGTGAGTTAGTATGGGCAGAGGTCATTGTTGGCAACTGGAATAAAATAATAGTTGGATCCTTTTTCCGACCTCTAAATTCAGATGATACAGTTGCTGAAAGGTTCAAAGAAAACTTGAGTTTGATTTCAAACACGTACCCGACTCATACGATAATAGTTGGTGGTGACTTTAATTTACCCTCGATATGTTGGCGGAAATACATGTTTAATTCCGGAGGTACGCATAAAATATCATCCGAAATTGTGCTAAGCGCATTCTCTCAAAAATTATTTCGAGCAGTTAGTTTATGAGCCCACGTGAATAGTAAACGGTTGTGAAAACACACTTGACCTCTTAGCAACAAATAATCCTGAGTTAATAACGAGCTTCAAAACCGATTCAGGGATTAGTAGCGATACTGAATATTGTAATAGCCAAATCTTCGAAAAATAAGCGAAAAATATACCTGTTCAAAAACGCAGATAAAAATTCACTTGACGCCTTCCTGAGAGACGATTTCCACTCATTCCAAATTAATAATATAAGTGTAGACCAGATGTGGCTTAAATTCAAAGGAATAGTACCAGCAGCAATTGAGAGATTTATACCAAATAAATTAACAAACGACGGAGCTGATCCTCCTTGGTACACAAAACGGGTTAGGACACTGTTGCAGAAACAACGAAATAAACATGCCAAATTTAAACAGAAGCAAAATCCCCAAGATTGGCGATCTTTTACAGAAGCTCGAAATTTAGCACGGACTTCAATGCGAGATGTCTATAACAGTTTCCACAATGAAACATTGTCTCGAAACCTGGCAGAAAATCCAAAGAGATTCTGGTCGTGTGTGAAGTATGTTAGTGGCAAGAAACAATCAATGCCTTCTCTGCGCGATAACAATGGAGATACTATCGAAGACAGTGCTGCCAAAGCAGAGTAAGTGAACACAGTCTTCCGAAATGCCTTCACAAAAGAAGACGAAGTAAATATTCCAGAACTGGAATCAAGAACAGCTGCCAACATGAGTAACGTAGAAGTAAATATCCTCGGAGTAGTGAAGCGACTTAAATCACTTAATAAACGCAAGTCTTCTGGTCCAGACTGTATACCAGTTAGGTTCCTTTCGGAGTATGCTGATGCATTAGCTCCATACTTAACAATCATATACAACCGTTTGCTCGACGAAAGATCCATACCCAAAGACTGGAAAGTTGCACAGGTCACACCAATATTCAAGAAAGGCAGTATAAGTAATCCACTAAATTACAGGTCCATATGATTAACGTCAATATGTAGCAGGATTTTGGAACATATATTGTGTTCGAACATTATGAATTACCTAGAAGAAAACTGTCTATTGACACACTGTCAACATGGGTTTAGAAAACATCGTTCCTGTGAAACACAACTATCTCTTTTTTCACATGAAGTGTTGAGTGCTATTGACAAGGGATTTCAGATCGATTCCGTATTTCTGGATTTCCGGAAGGCTTTTGACGCTGTACCACACAAGCGGCTTGTATTGAAATTGCGTGCTTATGGAATATCGTCTCAGTTATGTGACTGGATTTGTGATTTCCTGTCAGAGAGATCACAGTTCGTAGTAATTGACGGAAAGTCATCGTGTAAAACAGAAGTGCTTTCTGGCGTTCCCCAAGGTAGTGTTATAGGCCCTTTGCCTTTCCTTATCTACATAAACGATTTGGGAGACAATCTGAGCAGCCGTCTTAGGTTGTTTGCAGATGACGCTGTCGTTTATCGACTAATGAAGTCATCAGAAGATCAAAACAAACTGCAAAACGATTTGGAAAAAAATATCTGAATGGTGAGAAAAGTGGCAGTTGACCCTGAAGAACGAAAAGTGTGAGGTCATCCACATGAGTGCTAAAAGGAACTCATTAAACTTCGGTTACACGATAAATCAGTCTAATCTAAAAGCCGTAAATTCAGCTAAATAACCAGGTATTACAATTATGAACAACTTAAATTGGAAGGAACACATAGAAAATATTGTAGGGAAGGCTAACCAAAGACTGCGTTTTATTGGCAGGACACTTAGAAAATATAACAGACCTACTAAGGAGACTGTCTTACACTGCGCTTGTCTATCCTCTTTTAGAATACTGCTGCGCGGTGTGGGATCCTTACCAGATAGGACTGACGGAGTATATCGAAAAAGTTCAAAGAAAGGCAGCACGTTTTGTATCATCGCGAAATATCGGAGAGAGTGTCACAGAAATGATACAGGATTTGGGCTGGAAATCGTTAAAAGAAAGGCGTTTTTCGTTGCGACGGAATCTTCTCACAAAATTCCAATCACCAATTTCCTCCTCCGAATGCGAAAACATTTTATTGACACCGACCTAGATAGGGAGGAACGATCACCACGATAAAATAATGGAAAGCAGAGCTCGTGCGGAAAGATATAGGTGTTCGTTCTTTCCGCGCGCTATACGAGATTGGAATAACAGAGAATTGTGAAGGTGGTTCAATGAACCCTCTGCCAGGCACTTAAATGTGATTTGCACTGTATCCATGTAGATGTAGATGTAAGAGTATGTCCGAACCATCTCCATTTCTTGCTTCTGATTTGCAGCTCAATTGGCGTCTGGTTTGTTCTTTCCCAAAGAGTTTTCTTAGGTATGACATTTGGCCACCGTATCTCCAGGATGT
Organism: Schistocerca piceifrons; assembly: GCF_021461385.2. Classification (NCBI taxonomy): domain Eukaryota; kingdom Metazoa; phylum Arthropoda; class Insecta; order Orthoptera; family Acrididae; genus Schistocerca; species Schistocerca piceifrons. Next base: position 238,026,314 of record NC_060141.1, on the reverse strand, counting down.
TCCTCAGGCATCTATTGTTGAATTTCTGCAGCTTGTGGATTAACTGTTTTGTCACTTTCCATGTTTCACATCCATAAAGGAGCACAGATTTTACATTACTTTCAAATATCCGCAATTTGGTCCTCAGTGATATTTCCTTCGATCTCCAGATAGAGCGTAGAGTTGTAAAAGCTCCTTTTGCTTTGTTGATGCGGCTGTTAATGTATTCTGTTGCACCGCCATCTGGTGTAATCATAATGCTTCCAAGGTAGCAAAACTTATCCATCTTTTCAATTATCTAGTTCCCAAGCTTAAGCTTACAAGCATCGACATCTTATAGTGCGCTGTTAAACGTGCCAATTTCATTCATTTTGGCAATAAAAAGGACCTACGTTGCTCGCTAAATATTTACGACAGTCCTGTAAACAAAAAATTGTCGTCATGTTTATGTAGGCCTAATTTTAACGTATTGGCTGGTAACTGTTAAATTGTGTCATTTGCTGGAATATAGCAAAGCAGTTCAAATTTGAAAATCTAGGATAAGGTTGCCATAACCGTGTTCAGTACTCCGTCGATAGTCAAGAAAAGAAGAAAATGAAATATAAAGAGTTCAAAGTACTGTAGGTTGCGGGGTCATTAGCGGCAGGCGCTAGCCGAATTGTACAAGGGCGAGGAGGTAACGGGCTATAAACGTGTTGATGGAGCCAGTCTAGTGTCCAAAAGAAGTTATTTTGGGAGGCCTATCGGAAAGTATGGCGATACGGAGATATGAACACTGCTCTTCCCGTTGAGATAAAATTCGAATTACCTTCTGACTCTAACGGATAATACATCGATTGCTAGTACAAGGTCGGTAAGTGATTGAGTCTTGTGGGCTGTAATGTCATTGGTTCACATCATAAATTTACTTAATATACCAGTTAGAATTTCATTGCACACAAGATATAGTTCTGTTAACATCTAATTTTACTCGCAATTTTGTTTTATGTTTCAATTTTTTCGGTAATAAGAGACAAACTAAATACAATTTTCGAGATAAACAGGCTGTACAGGATAAATACCGTTTTTTTCAAACGTAATGAAAGCCTTATTGAGACCAGACGCGTTTCGCTTTATTCTGTGCTCTCTGTAACAAAATGGTTTTTTTCTCTTACAATTTTGTTAGATAGGATCCTGAACTGTTCACATGTTTTGCTTTCTACTATAAACAGTTTTAATTTCTATCGTCACTCACGGTCTGTTGTTGTCTACTTCATTCTTGTTGTTCTTCCACGTGTACGTTTTAGGTATTCAAAACACACCACTTTCACTACACTAAATATTTATTTACGTTTCTGTGTTGAGAAGAAGGACGTAGTTCTTCACACACCAGTACACGTAGAAGAGCAACAAGAATGAAGTAAACAACAAAAAACCGTGAGTGACGACAGGAATTAAAACTGTGTATAGTAGTAAGCAAATCATGTGAACTGTTCAGGATCCTATCAAACAAAATTGTAAAAGAAGAGAAAAAACCATATTGTTACAGTGACCACTGAAGATGCTTTAGAATAAGGCGAAACGCGTCTGACCTTAATAAGACTTTCATTACAGTTGCAAAAGACTAATTAACCTGTACAACTTGAATACATTTATTCTTTGCTACTAAGGCACTCCTGCAGTCGAGTCAACTTAGGGAAATCCCTAGTAGTAGGGAGAGGAGGGCACAAGCGCAATTTTGATATCAAATTGATATGCAAATTAATAAAATTAATCAATTAATTATCCCACATCCCCAACAATGCCAACCCCCATCCCGTAATGTGTTTCCGTCACCCTGCACGTGGGTCTCATTCCCCTCTCCCCTTCCCCAGCCCCTCTCCCACCTACCCTATTGGCGAGAAATTTCGAATTTTGGAAGGAATTTCGAATTTTGGTGGGAACTTCTTTGTCCCAGGACTGTGCTGACTTCCACACCCAGGAACTGGCGGGAAATTAAAAATGACGATGCCCTTTCCAGGACTCGAAACCTGGTATTTCTGGATGGGAAGCCCTAGTGCACCCCTCAACAATGGAAACTATCCAGATGCAGGAGAGGAAGGTTAGGTTATTGTATTTATTTTGGTTAGGAAACTGAAGTGACGATCGGTCCTAATTATGTAATTAATCATACAGAACGTTTCTAATTACCAACTATACGTATAGCGCTACACAAGGAGTGCATAAAATCACAATACAGCTCAAAAATTTATGACACCACACAACTGGTGTTATCCTGCTAGGAAAAAATTTCACAATCCCACTCAAAACTAGTGGCAGATGCACTGAAACTCTACCCTTCACCTAAAAGCTGGCGGGGAAAAGGCTGGGTTGTAAGGTACTATCTTCTTTTTTGGCAGGAATATATTTAACTGGCGAGATGCTGGTGTTGGACAGAGAGGAGTTTAATAAGCTTATTACCTGTAAGCATACAGCTGAGGACTTTATCTGTCGCTATTTGACGTCAGAGTTCGCTACAGACGCCTGCTCGACAATCACCCTGCAGCCCAGGTAGTCGAACCCACTACACGCTACCACAACTGACGGAAAAAATGCATCACAGTCCTAATTGTACATCGAAATTGTCGTGAACAAAACCAGCACTGCTAGTGAACGGGTCATAGTGCAACACATGTACTGGGGAAAATTGTCGTTCTTAAAGGCTGCAGAGGGGATGGTAGTTAAACATGCGTTCTCTTCGATGGACGATCACAAACTGCTAAAAATTAGAGACCCTCTTACCTTCCCTCATCCATATCCTCCCTCCATCCCTCCCTCCCTCCCTCTCTCCCTCCATCTATGGGGGGGGGGGGAACTTTTTGAAATCGTCAACTCCTACAGCCACGTGTCTCGCAGTTTATCTGTGGCATACTGCCTTCCAGCTGGGAGATGAGCGGCACCCATCTGCCTTAAGGTGACGGTCCAGCATCAGGCCTTGCCAACACAAAATAATGTAAAGTCATCTGAGCAATAGGAGATAAATGGCAGATCGCCTCAAGTGCAACTTGTTTGTTCGTTTAAAATATAGCAACACAGCAGTGTCCCGCACATTGTGCCCTGGTCAGGGCGCAGTTGCGTCGGCGACCTCATACACAGACTAGGCACGCCCACAGCGCCTCGAATAGACATGTCGTTCTGTGATGAAGAACAGTTTTACTTAATGTGAATGCATCTCTTATAATCAAGCATCTATGAAAAAGGAAAACACAAAACGTCCTCTTCCCACGAAAATAGGAGTAGTCCATTTTCTTTTAGTTTAATGAGCAAAGTCGGTATAGTTGTTACGTTCGACCGCAGGATACAATTCGCAACTCAGTATCTTGCGACATCCCATGAAGTGCACCACCGACGATTACAAATGCGGCCTATACCCGTCCACCCCGCGTAATGTTGGGAAAAGAAACCTCCACTATTTTGCTGTGAAAACTGCCCATTGCCACAGAATGTCCTCATTACTTCGACACCGTCATCTAAGTAAAGCAGTTATAAGAGTCGAGGGGTGTGAAAGGGAAGCAGTGGTTGGGAAGGGAGTGAGACAGGGTTGTAGCCTCTCCCCGATGTTATTCAATCTGTATATTGAGCAAGCAGTGAAGGAAACAAAAGAAAAGTTCGGAGTAGGTATTAAAATCCATGGAGAAGAAATAAAAACTTTGAGGTTCGCCGATAACATTGTAATTCTGTCAGAGACAGCAAAGGACTTGGAAGAGCAGTTGAACGGAATGGACAGTGTCTTGAAAGGAGGGTATAAGATGAACATCAACAAAAACAAAACGAAGATAATGGAATGTAGTCGAATTAAGTCGGGTGACGCTGAGGGAATTAGATTAGGAAATGAGACACTTAAAGTAGTAAAGGAGTTTTGCTATTTGGGGAGCAAAATAACTGATGATGGTCGAAGTAGAGAGGATATAAAACGTAGACTGGCAATGGTAAGGAAAGCGTTTCTGAAGAAGAAAAATTTGTTAACGTCGAGTATAGATTTAAATGTCAGGAAGTCGTTTCTGAAAGTATTTGTATGGAGTGTAGCCATGTATGGAAGTGAAACGTGGACGATAAATAGTTTGGAGGAGAAGAGAATAGAAGCTTTCGAAATGTGGTGCTACAGAAAAATGCTGAAGATTAGATGGGTAGATCACATAACTAATGAGGAGGTATTGAACAGAATTGGGGAGAAGAGGAGCTTGTGGCACAACTTGACAATAAGAAGGGATCGGTTGGTATGACATGTTCTGAGACACCGAGGGATCACCAATTTAGTATTGGAGGGCAGCGTGGAGGGTAAAAATCGTAGAGGGAGGCCAAGAGATGAATACACTAAGCAGATTCAGAAGGATGTAGGTTGCAGTAGGTACTGGGAGATGAAGAAGATTGCACAGGATAGATTAGCATGGAGAGCTGCATCAAACCAGTCTCAGGACTGAAGACCACAACAACAACAACAAGTAAAGGAAAAGCGAGAAATAAAACTCTGAAGAAAAAAGCTTTATGTGAAACATTTCCTTTCAGCTTGATGGACAAATTACACGACCGGAGGGTGTCTCTTCGTCAAATCAGTGTCTATAAATAAACTGTCACGCACGTGTGTATTACAAACATTTCATACAAGCGAAATAACATTAGAGAATCCAATCTTTCACACCATTGGCTCACATATCGTAAAGAACACAATCATTTAACATTCGACAACAACAAGCTATAATTCAAGAGAACGCTGCTGTTTTGTGCACTATGGCAAGTGCTGTTCTACCACTACGAAGCTATATCACACCTACTTACATGAAACAAATAATGAGAACCTGTCTTGTAATAGAACACCCTATAAGACTTTACCGCGTCTCTCTCTCTCTCTCTCTCTCTCTCTCTCTCTCTCTCTCTCTCTCTCTCTTCATTCCCGGCGGGGTCAGGGATTTTCTCTGCCTCGTGATGGCTGGGTGTTGTATGCTGTCCTTAGGTTAGTTTGGTTTAAGTAGTTCTAAGTTCTAGGGGACTGATGACCATAGATGTTAAGTCCAATAGTGCTCAGAGCCATTTTCTCTCTTCATTTACATCGAAACCAATTACCATGTGCGTGCTTACATTTGACACTTTTGCTCCATAACTTCCCTCTAGCGACATGTCTGTAAATTTTCTATCATACAGCAGATTCTCGCGTTCTAGTTTTGTAAGCAATTTGAACATCACAGCCTGTTTCACGCAATCTACTCACATGTCAGAAAAAAATTATCATTTCTAGGTTCCACAGCAGGCTATAATTCAAGTGTTGTCTACTTTATGATTAGAGGTTATGAAGTATGAAATAACACAGGACTTACGGTACAACCTTTTTTTAAAACACGCAATCGCGTCGATAATAATAAAAAGACAGTCAGGATTCCATGAGAATAGATACAGCCGATATTTATTAGTTTCATGAGCAATATCAGTGTAGTTTTGAGAGAACTATTTTCATACAGGCTTTAACCAGTTATACCACTCCGTGAAATAGGACCTCCTATAATATTTTACCGCCTCTCCCCTCCGATATATCGAAAAAACAAATACCGTCTGCGTGTTGACGTCAAACGTATTACATATACAAGTATCACCCCATTGGAGCACGTGGCCAGTGCTTGAAGTTGCTTGTACAGATCCGCGTAAAGTATTGTCGACTGTATGGGAGGAAGACCGTACCCAACACAGTATGTGGCTAGTGTATTGGTCCTTCATAAACCGTTTAATACATTGTTTTTCAGCTGTAACACATCCAAGCAATATACACGGCCTACACTTTCTTTTTCTACCAAGATTTCGAGGTATGTGTCAGCTGCTGAACCGACATTAACGCGTTACGATCCTTTGGCTCTCACAGAAAGCTGAACATCACATGGCAGAAACTATGCAGCTCCCACAATACACAGGTTTGTAGAAATAAAACACAGAGGCGATGTTTCTCGTTGACAAAAATGTGGTGGACATCGTAACATATGGAAACTGGAAGAGTTTGTGGCAATGTAGATCGTTTCCAAATCAATTCCAAATTAATAATATAAGTGTAGACCAGATGTGGCTTGAATTCAAAGAAATAGTATCGGCAGCAGTTGACAGATTTATACCAAATAAATTAACAAACGACTGAGCTAATCCTCCTTGGTACACAAAACGGGTCAGAAAACTGTTCCAGAAACAACGAAACAAACATGCCAAATTTAAAAAGACGCAAACTCCCCAAGATTGGCGATCTTTTACAGAAGCTCGAAATTTAGCGCGGACTTCAGTGCGAGATGCTTATAACAGTTTCCACAATGAAACTTTGTCTCGAAACCTGGCAGAAAATCCAAAGAGATTCTGGTCGTATGTGAAGAATGTTAGCGGCAAGAAACAATCAATGCCTTCTCTGCGCGATAGCAATGGAGATACTATCGAAGACAGTGCTGCCAAAGCAGATTTGCTAAACACAGCCTTCCGAAATGCCTTCACAATGGAAGACGAAGAAAATATTCCAGAATTCGAATCGAGAGCAGCTGCCAACATGAGTAACGTAGAAGCAAATATCCTCGGAGTAGTGAAGTAACTTAAATCACTTAATAAAAGCAAGTATTCTGATCCAGACGGTATACCAGTTAGATTCCTTTCGGAGTACGCTGACGCATTAGCTCCATACTTAACAATTATATACAACCGTTCGCTCGACGAAAAATCCGTACCCAAAGACTGGAAAGTTGCACAGGTCACACCAAAATTCAAGAAAGGTAACTGGAGTAATCCACTAAATTACTGGCCCATATCGTTAACGTCGATATGCAGCAGGATTTTGGAACATATATTGTGTTCGAACATTATGAATTACCTCGAAGAAAACTGTCTATTGGCACACAGTCAACATGGGTTTAGAAAACATCGCTCCTGTGATACACAACTAGCTCTTTTTTCACATGAAGTGTTGAATGCTATTGACAAGGGATTTCAGATCGATTCCGTATTTCTGGATTTCCGAAAGATTTTTGACTCTGTACCACACAAGCGGCTTGTAGTGAAATTGCGTGCTTATGGAATATCGTTTCAGTTTTGTGACTGGATTTGTGATTTCCTGTCAGAGAGGTTCGTAGTAATTGACTGAAAGTCATCGAGTAAAACAGAAGTGATTTCTGGCGTTCCGCAAGGTAGTGTTATACGCCCTTTGCTCTTCCTTATCTATATAAACGATTTGAGAGGCAATCTGAGCAGCCGTCTTAGGTTGTTTGCAGATGACACTGTCGTTTATCGACTAATAAAGTCATCAGAAGATCAAAACAAATTGCAAAATGATTTAGAAAAGATATCTGAATGGTGCGAGAATTGGCAGTTGACTCTAAATAACGAAAAGTGTGAGGTCATCCACATGAATGTTAAATGGAACTCGTTAAACTTCGGTTACACGATAAATCAGACTAATCTAAAATCCGTAAATTTAACTAAATACCTGGGTATTACAATTACGAACAACTTAAATTTGAAGGAACACAGAGAAAATGTTGTGGGGAAGGCTTACCGAGGACTGCGTTTTATTGGCAGGACACTTAGAAAATGTAACAGATCTACTAAGGAGACTGCCTACATACGCTTGTTCGTCCTCTTTTAGAATACTGCTGCGCGGTGTGGGATCCTTACCAGATAGGAATGACAGAGTACATCGAAAAAGTTCAAAGAAAGGAAGCAGGTTTTGTATTATCTCGAAATATGGGAGAGAGAGTCACAGAAATGATACAGGATTTGGGTTGGACATCATTAAAAGAAAGGCGTTTTTCATTGCGATCGAATCTTCTCACGAAATTCCAATTACCACCTTTCTCCTTCGAATGCGAAAATATTTTGCTGACACCGACCTACACAGGGAGAAACGATCACCACGATAAAATATTGGAAAGCAGAGCTCGTACGGAAAGATATAGGTGTTCGTTCTTTCCGCGCGCTATACGAGATTGGAATAATAGAGAATTGTGAAGGTGGTTCGATGAACCCTCTGCCAAGCACTTAAATGTGAGTTGCAGAGTGTGCTTATAGATGTATATGTGATGACCTTTCTTTCACTGTGTCAGGGTAGCCGATGTCTCGGTGTTCCGTTACGAAGAGCAATGTTTCCTCATTTTAGTCATGTACATGATTGCTGTTCTAGTGTTGGCCATCGCCGGAAGGTGCCATTCACAACACGAGCGAGGTAGTCTTACTGGTGAAAAAAAAATTAAAAACCTGAAGCGGGCATATGGAAATAGGACGAGTCTGCGACGTTGTGGACCGCTTCCAAACAACTGTCAGAAGCTGCTGACCTCTACATTTAACATGCTCCACAGCGCCAAGTAACAGATATCCAATGGTCCGGTAAGGCCCCTCCATCTCAACCAAGTCGAGTCAGTCCATTGTCACACAGTAATCAACAGCATACCAGTGGACAGACGGGATGGGAAAGACACTGTTGACATGAGATGATGTACTGCAATTTGGACCATTGTTGATAGCGCGATCAGTTTTAGTAATTTTAACAGTTGATATGTTATTTCAACGCCAGCCAATGATACGATAGAATGCTTCACAGTTTGTTCACCATCGCTAAATCACCTCTCCACTACTTTGCAAGTACCATATATTAGACTGCGAAAGCAGATAGATGACTGCAGTATATCCATTCAGTCATATACTGGGTGATCAAAAAGTCAGTATAAATTTGAAAACTGAATAAATCACGGAATAATGTAGATATAGAGGTACAAATTGACACACATGCTTGGAATGACATGGGGTTTTATTAGAACCAAAAAAAAAAAATACAAAAGTTTACAAAATGTCCGACAGATGGCGCTTCATCTGATCAGAACAGCAATAATTAGCATAACAAAGTAAGACAAAGCAAAGATGATGTTCTTTACAGGAAATGCTCAATATGTCCACCATCATTCCTCAAAAATAACTGTAGTCGAGGAATAATGTTGTGAACAGCACTGTAAAGCATGTCCAAAGTTATGGTGAGGCATTGGCGTCGGATGTTGTCTTTCAGCATCCCTAGAGATGTCGGTCGATCACGATACACTTGCGACTTCAGGTAACCCCAAAGCCAATAATCGCACCGACTGAGGTCTGGGGACCTGGGAGGCCAAGCTTGACGAAAGTGGCGGCTGAGCACACGATCATCACCAAACGATGCGCACAAGAGATCTTTCACGCGTCTAGCAATATGGAGTGGAGCGCCATCCTGCATAAACATCGTATATTCCAGCAGGTGTTTATCAGCCAGGCTGGGGATGATGTGATTCTGTAACATATCGGCGTACCTCTCACCCGTCACGGTAGCATTTACAAAACCAGAATCACGCATTTCCTCATAGAAAAAAGGCCCGACAACGGTAGATGTGGTAAATCCAACCCATACCGTGACTTTCTCGTCGTGCAATGGAGTTTCCACTACAGTTCTAGGATTTTCGGTAGCCCAAATTCTGCAGTTGTGGGCGTTGACAGACCCTCGGAGTGTGAAATGAGTTTCGTCGGTACACAGCACGTTACTCAACCAATCGTCGTCTTCCACCATCTTTTGAAACGCCCACACTGCAAATGCCCTCCGCTTCACTAAATCGCCAGGTAACAGTTCATGATGCCGATGGATTTGGTATGGATAGCATCGGAGGGTAGGCCTAAGTGCCAACCAAACGGTAGTGTATGGAATGACGGTGCGACGTGCGACTGCACGAGCGCTGACTTCCCCGCGCATAGACGAACCCGCTACAGTCTCCGTTTCTTCCTGAACTGTCTCAGCAGCATTACGCCTTGTGCTCGGTCGGCCACTATGAAGTCTATCGTCTAAACAACTCGTGGCTTCGAACTCCGAAATCTTTCTCGCCACAGCTGCATTTGTCAACAGACCTTTATCCGTTCGAATCCCCTTCCTATGGCGATAGGATCGTAACGCTGAACTAGCACATTCCCCATTCTCATAATACAGCTTCACTAAAAGCGCCTTTTCAGGTAACGCCAACATGCTGCGACTGCTGGGGCATCTGATTCTCTCTCTCTCATTACAGCTCATTTTATACACGATTATCATGCGCAGTCACTGACGTTTTGCTGTCCAGCGCCATCTGTCGGACATTTTGTGAACTTCGTTTTTTTTTATTTGGTTCTAATAAAACCCCATGTCATTCCAGGCATGTGTGTCAATTTTTACCTCTCTATCTACATTATTCCATGGTTTATTAAGTTTTCAAATTTATACTGACTTTTTGATCACCCGGTACATCAAAATATACAAGCTGTTCCATAATTTCAACGCCAACCAGTAACGCCAATTTATGTATCATCGCTAAATCACCTCACGCCTAATTTGCAGCTGCGAGTGCAGCTAGATGACTGTGCAATATGCCCATTCGACCACATACATCAAAATATACCAGACAGCGTTCTATACTGGTGCAGTTAGGTTATTTACATATTTCCAATGCATCGATCATAGTGCAGAATTTATGGTTACGACTGGCCATCTTACCCTGTGTGGCGCTACAGTCTGGAGAAGAGCGATCGCTACGGTCGCAGGTTCGAATCATGCCTCGGGCATGGATGTGTGTGGTGTCCTTAGGTCAGTTAGGTTTAATTAGTTCTAAGTTCTAAGCGACTGATGACCTCAGAAGTTGGGTCGCATAGTGCTCAGAGCCATTTGAACCATTTTTACCCTGAGTGGATGGGCGTCACAGAGTATTCTCGCATTCGTAAGATTAAGTCGGAGATTGACAGACTCCTCCCACACTGTCCTTGAACAATCCTCCCTACAAAGTAAACTAGCTTTCGCGTTTCGCGGTCAGAAATACTAGAGATTACTCCTGTAGTAAAGGTAGCAGCATTCAGTTTCCGTGCAATATTTTGTAAGTGGTACGTCCATGAGAACTTTTCATCCGTGCTTAGTCCTCAGAATTTAATAGTTTTGTTTGCTTCACTGATTATTATATGAACTCGTGACTGTAAAATTTTACTTGTGCAGGACACCCCTCTGAGAAACTCTGCGTGCTGTGTTTTGTTGTAGCTAAGAGACAATCTGTTTCCTGTGTCTCCCCTGTGGCGCTGTGTTTCCATATAGATGCCTAAGACCACACTACACATCGGCGTCGGTACAATTTGGAGCAGGTGAAAGTGCCAACAACACGACTGGGAACGTGTTTACATTAGGACTCTGTGCAGGTAGGTTACTGTACTTCTGCGGAGCGCTATCTCTGCTACTGACTGGCGTCACGGAGCACCGGCCGCAGTCTTCCCCCACCCGCCGCCGCCAGGCCCTGACGTCACATTCCATCATCTCCCGTCTCTCTCTCTCTCTCTCTCTCTCTCTCACGGCTTTCGTCACCGCATGCGACGTCAGAGAAGCTGATGTTCCAGCATTATTAATACCGCAAAGCGCAGAGGAAAAAACGGCAACAGATTTCTCCCGTTAACATTTTCTATTGTCTGAACACAATCCATCACCCAGGGTGTGGCAGAGACACTACGTTTTATAGGCAGAATACTTAGCAGATGCAACAGATCTACTAAAGAGACTGTCTACCCTACACTTGTCCGTTCTCTTTTGCTGTACTGATGCACGGTGTGGGATCCTTACCAGACAGGATTAGCCGAGCACATCGAGAAAGTTCAAAGAAGGGCAGCACGTTTTGGATTATCGGGAAATAGAAGAGAGAATGTCACGTGCATGATACATTATTTGAGGTGGACATCATTAATACAAAGGTGGGATCTTCTCACAAAATTTCAGTCACCAACTTCCTTCTCCGAATGTGAAAATATTTTGTTGACCCCGACCGACATAGGAAGAAACGATCATCGTAATAAAATAAGGGAAATTAGAGCTCGCACGGCTTCGTTTTTTCCGCGCATTGTTCGAGAATGGAATAACAGAGAATTATTGTGCAGGTGAACCTTCCTGGCAGATTAAAACTGTGTGCTGGACCGAGACTCGAACTCGAAACCTTTACCTTTCGCGGACAAGTTCTCTACCATCTGAGCTACCCAAGCACGACTCACGGCCCGTCCTCACAGCTTTACTTCTGCCAGTACCTCGTCTCCTACTTTCCAAACTTCACAGAAGCTCTCCTGCGAACACTCCGCTACAGAGTGAAAATCTCATTCTGGAAACATCCCCTAGGCTGTGGCTAAGCCATGTCTCCGCAATATCCTTTCTTCCAGGAGTGCTGGTTCTGCTTGGTTCGCAGAAGAGCTTCTGTGAAGTTTGGAAAGTAGGAGACGAGGTACTGGCGGAAGTAAAGCTGTGAGGACGGGGCGTGAGTCGTGCCTGGGTAGCTCAGATTGTAGAGAACTTGCCTGCGAAAGGCAAAGGTCCCGAGTTCGAGTCTCGGTCCGGCACACAGTTTTAATCTGTCAGGAAGTTTCATGTGAGCACACACTCCACTGCAGAGTGAAAAGCTCATTTTGGATTGTGAAGGTGTTTTGATGAACCTAGTGCCAGACAGTGTATCCATGTAGCTGTAGAAGATGTGGACGATCCGATTCACGCTAGACGACGAAAAACCGTCAATGAAAGAAGAAATGCGACTGAGGTGCAAATTTCTTTTCTCTTGCCTTCAGGTGACATTTTCAATTGTTATAGTTAAAATAAGTTGGACTTCTGGAATACAACCGTCCAGATAGAATCACTATCTAAATATGCGTGTATATACATAATACTAAGACCTTCATTATTACCTTTATCTTCTGCATGGGTCAGAATCAGAATCAGATTCTTTCATTGCCGTTTACCACATACAGTAGAATATGCTATCTTAATAACACCAAGTTACAGTTGCACTCAAATTATTACAATAAACCTTTACAATTCATGTACTGTTTAACTATCTTATATACAGCTATAATTTTAAATATTAACGTCATTATTGTCCATATCATAGAGCTCTTTCATATTGTATAATGAGTTTTTTGTCAGCCAGTATACAATAGTGTTTTGAATTTTTTGAATGGCAGCTATCGAGCAGTGAGAGGCAGCTCATTAAAAAATTTGAAGGCATTTACTTTAAGGGAGTTTCCTGTTATAGCTAGGCTGTGCCTTGGAATGTTAATGTTTGTCTTATTTCTGGTGTCATGTTTGTGTATTTGTGTATTGTTTCTCTTAAAATGCATTCCTTAGTGCTGTTCTTGACAAAAATTGCAGAGTCGTATATGTATTGGTTCACTACTGTTAGTAGCTTAAGCCTGATAAAAAGATGGCGACAGAGCTCTTTAGGAACAGCTTCGCATGTATGCGGACATCTCTGTTTTGGACTTTTAAGATGTTGCTGATATGAGTAGAAGGTCCCCACATGAGAAGGCCAAGTGAGATGCATGACTGAAAGAGCCCACAATACGCCATACAGAGATGATTACTACTGCCTGTATCTCTCAGTTTCCGTATGAGGTAGGACAATCGTCAGTTCTTTTTACAGACTTGATTAATATGTTCTTCCCAACTGAGTTTGGCATCAATATGTATTCCTAAAAGTTTGACACATTTATTTTCTATCTCCTTAGCTAACCCTACCATAAGCTTTTGAGTTTTGTCTGGATTAAAGAAACTTTTATTGGCTGCAAACCAGATCAATGGAGAGTCAATAGTTTCTTGTGAGATCTTATTAAGGCTTGGGATGTCATGATGCGAAAAAAGTAAAGTTGTATCATCAGCATAGCAGATTGCAGACTGTGATACACAATGGGACAGGTCATTAATAGCCACAATGAAAAGGAAGGGACCAAGGACGGAGCCCTGTGGTATGTCTGTGCCAATCTCTACTAAGGGGGAATGTCTATTTCTAATTGAGACAAACTGTCTTGTATTGGTCAGGTAGGAAGAGATTACCTGCCAGTGCAGATTTCTGTAGACCATAATACTCCAATTTTGTTAGTTTTATTTAACTGAATGTACATGAGTGATTCAAATACTTTTGAGAGTACTGGCACAATAGAAACTGGTCGATAGTTCTGGGGGAGTATTTTATCATGTCTTTTGTATATGGGGGTAACTTTTGAGATTCTGAGCGAATCTGGAAAAACTCCATACTCTTAACATTTATTAAAAATAAATGTGGCTAACTTATCAAGTGAACTGTCCTTTTAACAACGTAACTGAACATCCAGTACCAGTCCATACTTTTGGAATTGGACAATTTGGAAACAGTTTTACAGATCTCATCAGGTGCGATTTTGTACCAGTGAAATAAAGGTCCTTCAGGCAGCTGGGGACCGAGTAGATCCCTTGCAGAAGTATCTGAGGTCTTAATTTTATTTCCTAGTTCTCTGACTGACTTGACAAAATAGTCATTCAGATCTCGTGGATCAATCAGAGTCTGGCATATCTGGCTGGAAGAATAATCTTGTCTAATGAGTTCCCATCCTGCCCACCACTTATTTCGAGCACCTTCTGTGTACTTTTCACATGTTGCTTTCTTGGCCTGTCTGAGCTTGGCTTTATACCGCTTTTTACTCCTAAGGTATTCATTGTAGATCCTATTCTTCTCCTCCTTCCCTCGATTATCCTCATTTTTGAGCATTAGATACAGTAAAAGCAAATTTTATCTAATTTCTGCCAATTATTTTGTATACCAGTTGATTTTTGTGTTTTTACGTTTAGGCCTAACTGGGGAACTAACTATTGTTAATGGGGGACATGATTACAATAAGTCTCTGTATTTTTAAAAAAGAGGTCATCAAAACCATTTTCAACTACAACTTTTCCTGTTTGACACCTGTATGTAGAGCCCAAATTTGCGTTTTTTAGCTTGTCAGTAAAAAACATAATGTGCTCCTCTCTATGATCTCTCACCCATGCCCCATTGGATTTATTGTAATAAGTTGGATGCTTGTGGTAAACTGTTAAAAACAAAGGATCATGATCTGCAAAAACCACATCAGCCAGTTTAGTCACACATTTCTCTCTTTGTAAGTTAACAATAATATTGTCTAAACATGCATCATTACAAATAGGAGGCGTGTTTGTGAAATGCAGGTTTAAGGGTCTTAAAATATTTAATATTGTTCTAGAGTCTTGTTGCTTTGAGTCTTCCTTTTCAGTATTAAAATCTGCACCTTTGTTTTAAGTTTAAGGAGTTTCGTAACCGGTAACTCAAACAGTTCAAAAAATCTCCATTTGGAGACCTATACAGTCTAACAATTATTACATTTTCTTCAGTTAAGTGTCATGCAACTAAATTCAGCATTTATTTCTCTACAATACGATTGTCACACGTAGTTTTGAAAATTTTAGCTCATACTTGATGTAAATACCTGCACCACCATTTTTTCTCTTTTTCCTAAAAGTTATGTCAGCTACTACATATCCTTGAGGGATGAAACTATCAATTTCATTTTGTTAGCCAATGTTCTGCCACACATATCACATCTACATTCTTAATGGTATAAAAACGTTCCATTCTAATAATTTATTTCTTATACAACAGACATTGACCTGCAGCAACGTAAATATTTTATCACTGTTTTCTTTCTCTGTCGTAGAGTCTCATGATAAACCTGATTTATAAGCACTGTAACTGTCTGTGTTGGACCTACAGGAATGTTTGCCTCTGGTAAATAAGCATTTCCTTAATCGCTCTTGATAGAAGTCCGTGATGAACCAATATCACTTTTGTTTTTTAGTGGTACAATTTGATTAGTGAATCGCCGCGTATTTGTTTTCATATGAAGTATTCCACAATCATACTGCCTTTTCCAGTCTGTTCAAGTGAAAACCATCTGTTGTATGGAATCGTTTCCCCAGTGTGCTTATGTCGACTTATTTTGCATTTTTTAAAGTCCCTGCATAGATTTCGAATTGATTTATTCGTTTGTTCCACTTCCTTATTCACACAGGACCAATTGCATAGAAAGGAAAGAAAGAAATAAACAGAAAAATAATTTCTATTTAGCCCTGAGATTTTTTCGTGACCGATTGTAGTTGCTGCCTTGAGATTTTCCTCCTAGTTTTACCATGCTGTTGATCTCATGTTTACATATACTTTGCGATTCAGAGGCTGTTCCTCGCCCTTGGCAATCAGTGTAGATGTCAGTTTTATATGTAGGCCTACTTTTTGCGGGAAGATTACTGTTATTTAGTCTATAGCTACAGGTACCCGTGTCGTCTTGAGTTACATTTTCCATGTGGTTTTTTGTGCCAGCAAGAAATTTTAATAACTTAGGAGAATTTCTGATAGTCGTTAGGTGTATCTTGTTCACATTCCGGTTATGTTGGTTGTTTTGCCGTCTCGGAATATGGTCCTGTCTCGTCTTGTTTGCACTTTCTTCTATCTTGTCACGTGGTATCATATTGTTCACAGCTTTTGCATAGTCCATGTTAGAAAGTATTTGAGATCGGTTGTCATTCACTAAATTTCCCGATATTATACAGCCTTCAGTGGTTTTCACCTTATGTCTGCTGTTTTCGTACGGTCTTTTTATCCACTTTTCGCAGTTGTTTGAACTAACTTGAAGAAAACTTGCCGAGTTTTGCTTCGACAGTGACTCAAATTTTTCGTTCTGATGTTTTGAGATACTCGTTCTTAATTGCAGACTTGAAATACCTCTCTAAGCTTCGTGATTTCGTCTTTGCGCTTTCCATAAACTTGCTTTTTCATTGTGCAATACACAATTTTTCGTGACGACACTTTATGTACTTTCAAAGAAAAAATGCTGATGATGACCACAACTCCTGTGGCGTAAAAGCATGAGTATTCAATTAAAAAGCAACTGTTCACGTTTTACTGCCTCTAATCTATCCTTGGAATCATTGTCACTTCATGGTATAATATGCGGGACCGTGGTTGGACTACGTCTTTGACCGCTAATCAAAACGTCCTGGGTCCTGCGTTCAGCTCCAGCCACTGTTATAAATTTGAATATAAATCAACAGTAACGAAAGTAGAAGACTTTCGGTATAAGGAGTCACCCTTGTTCTACCAACACCGTGTCAAGTAGTTGAAAGAGGTTCACGGCGCCCTCTTGCCCTTTGAGCGGAAAACTACACGTGAAGGTGGAAAAAACAGCAAGAGAAAGCATATGAGGATATTCAACGGGCAATTCAGTACGTAAAGGGAGATGTAAATCTAACAATCACGAAGTACAAAATGTTCAAATGTGTGTGAATTCCTAAGGGACCAAACTGCTTAGGTCATCGGTCCCTATACTTACACATTACTTAAACTAACTTATGCTAAGAACAACACACGCACCCATGCCCGAGGGAGGACTTGAACCTTCGTCCAGAGGGGCAATCACGAGGTACAGGAACGGTGTTGCAGAAGAAAGAATAGACCACAGAGTTCATTAATAGGAATAAGAGACAAGAAAGACTAATTCAGCTAAGCCACAAATATCAGCTAGTCACACAGAAAAAAATCATAAAAGGATGAGGTATAGATGCTGAAGATACGGGAAGATACCTGTTGGTTTACAGCGTGGGCAGACATAGATTTTGAAATCAGATATCAGACTGTAAGGTGGACCCAAGAGCAGATATAGACTCTGATCACAATGTAAGTAATGCTGAAGAGTAAGATGAAATTCAAGAGAAGCATCAGAAAGAATCGGTATGGAAAAGCATACTGAAATGTCGAAGAGTGTCTGAAGTTCTCAATGGCTCTTGATATTGTCACAAAAAATGTTACAGTAGGTAGTACAGTGAAAAGGAGTGACATCTCCGAAAATGACTATCATAGATGTTGGATAGATAAATATAGGTATAAGGAAGGTAACTGCCGACAAACCTTGAGTAAGAGAAACAATACTTGGTCTGATCGACGAAAGAAGGAAGAATAAAATGATCTGATCGACGAAAGAAGGAAGTCTAAAAATAATAAGGAAAAAACAGAAATAAAGCAATATAAATCACTTATGAACGAAATAAACAGAAAGTACAGGGAAGCTAAAGTGATACTGCTGCAGGGAAAACGTGAAGAAATAAAAAGAGGAACTGTCTGCAGAAAGAGAGATTTAGTATATAGACATTCATGTCAACCTGCAACGAAATTAATATCAAAGGCGTCAACATTAAGAGTGCAAGAGAAATTCCGCCGTTAAACAAAGAATACAGTGCGGGCAGATAAACAGGTTGTGCTGAACACTCTGTGAGTAGAGGAGCTGTCTGACGACATGTTAGAAGAAGAAATGTGTGTCGTCTTGGAACACACAGTGGATCCAATATTATATTCTCACAGAGCTTTGGAAGACTTGCTATCAAATAGGGCAGGAGAAATAGAAAACACATCTATGGAATATCCAAAGTCATTTGGGGAAATGGCGTAGAAACGACTGTTTATATTAGTGTGCAGAATCTGTGAGACTGGAGAAATACCATCAGATTTTCGGGAATATATAATCCATGCAATCCTGGATGTAGAAACTGTAGGTAAATGTTACAACTTTTGCATAACCATCTGTGGTTATCGAGCCACTTTGGGAGGATCTGCGAAGAGACTGTATTAAGAATGTCATTCCACAAAACTTTAAGCAGCTAGAAGTAGCATCAACATCCTTCATTGAAATTAATACGATTATAAAAATTCTATAAAAAAAGCTCTTTTGGAGTTGATGAAATTTCAAACAGAACTCTGAAAAGTTGTTCCAACTTAGTAAGTAATATCCTCAGTGCTATATGCAATGCATCACTGACACAAGAATTTTTCCATATAGTTTCAACAAAACATAAAACACAAATCATAAAAGAAGGTTGTATACCTGGAAGAATCCTGGAGATACTAAAAGGTATCAGATAGATTATATAATGGTATGACAGAGATTTAGGAACCAGGTTTTAAATTGTAAGACATTTCCAGGGGCAGATGTGGATTCTGACCACAATCTATTGGTTATGAACTGCAGATTGAAACTGAAGAAACTGCAAAAAGGCGGGAATTTAAGGAGATGGGACCTGGATAAACTGAAAGAACCAGAGGTTGTAGAGAGTTTCAGGGAGAGCATAAGGGAACAATTGACAGGAATGGGGGAAAGAAATACAGTAGAAGAAGAATGGGTAGCTCTGAGGGATGAAGTAGTTAAGGCAGCAGAGGATCAAGTAGGTAAAAAGACGAGGGCTAATAGAAATCCTTGGGTAACAGAAGAAATATTGAATTCAATTGATGAAAGGAGAAAATATAAAAATGCAGTAAATGAAGCAGGCAAAAAGGAATACAAACGTCTCAAAAATGAGATCGACAGGAAGTGCAAAACTGCTAAGCAGGGGTGGCTAGAGGACAAATGTAAGGATGTAGAGGCTTGTCTCACTAGGGGTGAGATAGATACTGCCTACAGGAAAATTAGAGACACCTTTGGAGAAAAGAGAACCACTTGTATGAATATCAAGAGCTCAGATGGCAACCCAGTTCTAAGCAAAGAAGGGAAGGCAGAAAGGTGGAAGGAGTATATAGAGGGTTTATACAAGGGCGATGTACTTGAGGACAATATTATGGAAATGGAAGAGGATGTAGATGAAGATGAAATGAGAGGTAAGATACTGCGTGAAGAGTTTGACAGAGCACTGAAAGACCTGAGTCGAAACAAGGCCCCGGGAGTAGACAACATTCCATTAGAACTACTGATGGCCTTGGGAGAGCCAGTCATGACAAAACTCTACCATCTGGTGAGCAAGATGTATGAGACAGGCGAAATACCCACGGACTTCAAGAAGAATATAATAATTCCAATCCCAAAGAAAGCAGGTGTTGACAGATGTGAAAATTACCGAACTATCAGTTTAATAAGTCACAGCTGCAAAATACTCACCCGAATTCTTTACAGACGAATGGAAAAACTAGTAGAAGCCGACCTTGGGGAAGATCAGTTTGGATTCCGTAGAAATATTGGAACACGTGAGGCAATACTAACCGTACGACGTATCTTAGAAGAAAGATTAAGAAAAGGCAAACCTACGTTTCTAGCATTTGTAGACTTAGAGAAAGCTTTTGACAACGTTAACTGGAATACTCTCTTCCAAATTCTGAAGGTGGCAGGGGTAAAATACAGGGAGCGAAAGGCTATTTACAATTTGTACAGAAACCAGATGGCAGTTATAAGAGTCGAGGGGCATGAAAGAGAAGCAGTGGTTGGGAAAGGAGTGAGACAGGGTTGTAGCCTCTCCCCGATGTTATTCAATCTGTATATTGAGCAAGCAGTAAAGGAAACAAAAGAAAAATTCGGAGTAGGTATTAAAATTCATGGAGAAGAAGTAAAAACTTTGAGGTTCGCCGATGGCATTGTAATTCTGTCGGAGACAGCAAATGACTTGGAAGAGCAGTTGAACGGAATGAACTGTGTCTTGAAAGGAGGATATAAGATGAACATCAACAAAAGCAAAACGAGGATAATGGAATGTAGTCAAATTAAATCGGGTGATGCTGAGGGGATTAGATTAGGAAATGAGACACTTAAAGAAGTAAAGGAGTTTTGCTATTTAGGGAGTAAAATAACTGATGATGGTCGAAGTAGAGAGGATATAAAATGTAGACTGGCAATGGCAAGGAAAGCGTTTCTGAAGAAGAGAAATTTGTTAACATCGAGTATAGATTTAAGTGCCAGGAAGTCATTCTGAAAGTATTTGTATGGAGTGTAGCCATGTATGGAAGTGAAACATGGACGATAAGCAGTTTGGACAAGACGAGAATAGAAGCTTTCGAAATGTGGTGCTACAGAAGAATGCTGAAGATAAGGTGGGTAGATCACGTAACTAATGAGGAGGTATTGAATAGGATTGGGGAGAAGAGAAGTTTGTGGCACAACTTGACTAGAAGAAGGGATCGGTTGGTAGGACATGTTTTGAGGCATCAAGGGATCACAAATTTAGCAGTGGAGGGCAGCGTGGAGGGTAAAAATCGTAAAGGGAGACCAAGAGATGAATACACTAAGCAGATTCAGAAGGATGTAGGTTACAGTAGGTACTGGGAGATGAAGAAGCTTGCACAGGATAGAGTAGCATGGAGAGCTGCATCAAACCAGTCTCAGGACTGAAGACCACAACAACAACAACAGTTTAAAATATACAATTATTAAACCACTTCCTAAGAAAGGTGACAAGACAGAGTTAAACAATTATCTTCGAAGTACATTACCGACATTTTTCTCCAAAATATTCGAAAAAGTAATGTTCAAGAGTAGTCGTACGCCTAAGTGGAAACCATTAACTCATCATATCACAGTTCGGATTCCAGAAGGGTTGCTCGACTGAGAATGCTATTTAGATATTCACCCATCAAATAGTACAAACCTTAAATAATAATAAATCGCCAGTTGATATTTTTTGTGCTCCTTCCCAGGCATTTGATTGTACAAATCATGTTACAATCTTAGCAAAACTCAAGTTTTATGGAACAGATGGCTTTACACACAGCTAACAAACAGAATGCAAAAGGTTCTGCTTCAAAAATTCAGACAATGTCAGAAAGAAAGAAAATTTTTGTGAATGGGGGAAAGAAATCACAAAGGGAGTCCCACAGGATTCAATTTTAGATCCACCCTTATTCCATACATATGTGAATGACCTTCCACTTAACATTTAACAAACAAAATAGGTGCTTTTTGCAGACAGTACCAGTATTATGATGCATCCCGGTAGAGAGAAAGCAACAGAAGATTTGGTAAATGAAATTCTCTAAAGGATTACTTTGGCTCTCAGAAAATTGACTATGCATAAAGTTTTAAGAAACACACTATATTCAGTGCTGTACAATAAACAGTGTCATACCATCAGCGATGTAGCACATGAGGAGGAACCAGTATATAGGGTACAACGTTCCAAATTTTTGAGTGTACGTATTGATGAAAATTTAACTGGAAGAAGCACATTACTTAGCTTCTCAAACAGTTAAGTTCACCTACTTTTGCTCCTCGTGTAAATGCTAATTTTGAAAGTAAACATATCAACATTCCGACGTCTTTTGCATATTTCCACTCTTGAGGCCAAACACGACAAGTGCCATAATCCAATTTCCCAGAAACGTCGCTCAGTGGAGAGAGGTCAAAATAAGCGAATAGATACGAAGGGCTTATTTCAATAGTGGTACAAGTCCATTTTTGTTCATTTTGAGATACAGGGTCCTAAAGCTAAATAAGCGCTGAAAAATCTGCAGTTGAGATACCAGAAATATTCAAGCATATGGCTTCTTGTTAGAGATGAACCTTTCTTTCTCTTTGTTTGGATCATTAATTTCAGAACCATTATAGGCAGAGAAGTGGAGGTAACGGACTTGTATCACTATTGAAATAAGCCCTTCATATATCGGCTTATCAGTAGATATTCTCCGTTTCTGAGAAAAGGACTGTCAAAGTTTTCAGAGAATAAACAGTCCAACCGACGCTGTAGCGCAACGGCTAACTTCGCGGCTTCCCACTTCTGTGGCCAGTGTTCGACATTGATTATTATATTAATTTTTGTTTTTCATTTATCTACCCATGTCCGCACAAGATTACTACACGAATGTTTTCCAATGTATATTGAAATAACGTTATCCTTATTCGTCTGCTAATTTTATGTCTGGTTAATTAATTTAAAAAAACAATAAACGAAAGGAAAAAATATTTCAAATCTTTTGGATGAAATTCCTATAATGGATCTTGATTCATAGTCAACCGCAAGCCCCAGTTTTCGGAAAAGTGATGCGTTATGCAAGGTTTGCCTGGAATTATTGCTAACACGTGAAATCTTCAGCAATGTTAGCGACGTTTCTTTTCCGAGTGGGATTCATACAAAAACGTCGCTGTGCAAATCTGCCTTCGCGCGATGCTAATGGTATTCGGAATTTCTGTCTTTAGAAAGTTTCTACTACCTGTATCATCCAAGAGAGTGCATCAAATCTTCCTGATGACTAAACATAAGAATAAGACTTAACAATTGGTATAAGAATAAAATACAAGAATATGATAATTTAAAAAGATTTTAACCATTGGAAATATTATATATGCGTATTATCATTATTAGTATTATTATCAACGTTAATTCCCAGTTATGGAGAACACTAAAGCACACAGTCAAGTTTCATGGCATTTTTTTCCGTCTCTTTGTTTCTTTCTTTCCAAAAATTTCTCATATATTCACTGTGTTTCTTCTTCCTGTCTTCTCTACACTTCTTCCCTGTTTCCTGTTTTTTGGGCGTTTGCTGAAATATCTGTTCTGAGATATTTTTCTCTGTATTTTTCCGTCTGTCATCTATTGTGTGGAGATGTTCAGTTTCTTGAAGTCTTCCATGGTTTCCTTTACACAGCTGGTTTTCACTGTATTAGTTGTCACTATGTTAAAGATTTTCTTGGCTAATCTATTTTCGTTCATCCTATGTACGTGTCCGTAGAACTTTGCCCTATTTTTCCTGATTTTGTCTGTAATCGTCTCTGTGTGTTCCTACAGTTCTTTTGTCGGTCTCTTTATCCAGATGCCCATTCTGGCCTGTAGATCTTACTCAATATTTTCCTCTCTTGTTTTTCCAGCTCCTTGATTATCGTTCTTCTCTTGATTTGTGTTGTTTCTGAGGCACACAAGGCTACTGTTTGGCATTGTTGGAAATACTTCTTTTTTGTAATGGTTCCATGCAAATTTATATGCTCTTCGTAGTTTTATGGTCATTTCTTCATTGGATGTCGCGTTCAGTCTCTCCCAGGCATTCCAAACTTTCTACTTGTGTTATCTTTCCATACTTCGTTTCCAGTGGGTGTCTGTCTGTAGATTTTGTGTCCATGTATTACGTTTTTTCATATAAGATTTGTAGTCCTGTTTTCGTTGAGATTTCGTTTATTGTTTAGAGCTTCCTTGGCTTCTATTCTGTTGTTTGTTATGATGGCTGTATCATCCGCAAAGGCCAGACAGTTTATGATGACGGTTCTGTCCTTGTGTCTTCCCATCTTTACCTCATTAACGCCTTTGTTCCATGGCCTGATTATTTCCTCCCAAACCGAGTTAAATAGAATGAGTGACAGGCCATCTCCCTGCCTCAGTTCTGTCCTGATTTCGAATAGTTCAGAGGTCTCTCCCGTAAACTTCAGTTTGGATGTTGTCTTTGTTAATGTTTCAGGGATTAGCTTTCTGGTTTTGTTGTCCACCTTCATTTCTTCCCACGTGCTGTAGATTGTTTCAGTGTGTATGGAGTTGTAGGCCATCTTGAAGTCGACAAATGTTATTGTGGTGTTTCTGGACTTTCTTGTTGTTAATATTGTTCTCAGGCACCAGAACCGTTCACTGCATAATCTTCCCTTTCTGAAACCTCCTTGGTGTTCTCCTATCCGTGGATCTATATGCGGCTCTAGCCGATTAAATAGGACTTTCGATAGAATTTTGTCACAGGAAGTAGTGAAATTTCTCTGCAGTTATTAGGGACTGTTTTGTCTCCTTTCTTGTGGAGGGGGTGTAATATCGCTGACTTTCATTCTACTGGTACCTACAATCTCTGGTTCCCAGATATTTTTGATGATTCTGTGTATTTTGGGTGTGCTGTGTTCGTGGCCTAATTTCCAGATTTCCGCAATCAGTCCACGTTCTACAGGTGCTCTGTTATTTTTCAATGACTTTATTATTTTCTCGATCTCCTCGTGAGTTGGCGGTTTGAAAGCGAGGTTGGGTTCTGGCTTCTCGAATTGTAGGATCTGCTTCGGTTTATTACAATTCAGTAGTGTCTCAAAGTATTGCGCTAATACTTCACAGTTCGTTTTTGGGTTTGTCTCCAGTATTCCGTCCTGTCTTTTGAAACATCCTGTCATATTTTCTCTAAACGTTCCGCAAAAATTTCGTGTGTCGCTTTTGTTGAAGTTCTGTCTCTTTGAATCTATTGTTTTCGTACCCTCTTTTGTCCCTACGGATTATTTTCGCAGTGGTTTTATGTATTCCGTTGAATTTTTCCAATTTCTACGCTGTTCAATGACTTTTTTTTCCCAAGCTTGTATTCTGCCTTCCATGGCTCTATCACAAGTCTTGTTCCATCAGCAGGGTTTCCTTTTTATCAATGGTTGTCCCTGTTTTATTAGTTTCTTAATTATACATATATATTATATACAAATTTATGACATTTATTGTCAAACACAGTTGCGATTTTACAAGTGATATAACGCCCTTATACTCCTAACTTGGTAAGGAACATTCGTATAGTAACCTTCTAATGACATAGGTAGATAAATGAAAAAAATAAAATCAAGTAAATAAAAAACAACAATGGAGTTTCGAACACGGGACGCGAAAGTGAGCTGTCGCGATATTACTGATTATGCCAGCACGTAACAGGAGCTGATCGCCCGCTAAAAGGCATCAAAAGTACCTCGAAAGCTTTGACGGTCGGTTTATCAGAAACGGTCGAGTATCTACAGATAACCCGAGACACGTGTTCGCTTATTTTGGAATCTTTTGCACTGAGCGAAGTTTCTGGGAAATCGGCTAATGGCATCTGGCGTGTTCTCCTCGTCAGCAAGGTCTTATGGAGTAATTTTCTGGAGTGACTCACCAGTTAAAAAGAAAGTATTGACTACACAGAACCGAGCAATAAGACTAATACACTACTGGCCATTAAAATTGCTACACCAAGAAGAAATGCAGATGATAAACGGGAGAGCTTGGATGGCGTGTACAGGTACAGCTGTCCATGCAGCTTCAACACGTTACCACGGTTCATCAAGAGTAGTGACTGGCGTATTGTGACGAACCAGTTGCTCGGTCACCATTGACCAGACGCTTTCAGTTGGTGAGAGATCTAGAGAACGTGCTGACCAGGGCAGCAGTCGAACATTTTTTGTATCCAGAAAGGCCCGTACAGGACCTGCAACACGCGGTCGTGCAGTATCCTGCTGAAAGGTAGGGTTTCGCAGGGATCGAATTAAGGGTAGAGCCACGGGTCGTAACACATCTGAAATGTAACGTCCACTGTTCAAAGTGCCGTCAATGCGAACAAGAGGTGACCGAGACATGTAACCAATGGCACCCCATACCATCACGCCGGGTGATACGACAGTATGGCGATGACGAATACACGCATTCAATGTGCGTTCACCGCGATGTCGCCAAACACGGATGCGACCATCATGATGCTGTAAACAGAACCTGGATTCATCCGAAAATATGACATTTTGCCATTCGTGCACCCAGGCGCTCCTGTCTGTGATGCAGCGTCAAGGGTAACCGCAACCATGGCCTCCGAGCTGATAGTCCATGCTGCTGCAAACGTCTTCGAACTGTTCGTGCAGATGGGTGTTGTCTTGCAACGTTGTCTGTTGACTCAGGGATCGAGACTTGGCTCACGATCCGTTACAGCCGTGCGGATAAGATGCCTGTCATCTCGACTGCTAGTGATACGAGGCGGCTGTGATCCAGCACGGCGTTCCGTATTACCCTCCTGAACCCACCGATTTCATGTTCTGCTAACAGTTATTGGATCTCGACCAACGCGAGCAGCAATGTCGCGATACGATAAACCGCAATGGCGATAGGCTACAATCCGACCTTTATCGAAGTCGGAAACGTGATGGTACGCATTTCTCCTCCTTACACGAGGCATCACAACAACGTTTCACCAGGTAACGCCGGTCAACTGCTGCTGTTTATGTATGAGAAATCGGTTGGAAACTTTCCTCGTGTCAGCACGTTGTAGTTGTCGCCACTGGCGCCAACCTTGTGTGAATGCTCTGAAAAGCTAATCATTTGCATATCAAAGCATCTTCTTCCTGTCGGTTAAATTTCGCGTCTGTAGCACGTCATCTTCGTGGTGTAGCAATTTTAATGGCCAGTAGTGTATGTGGTGTTTATCCACGGCCATCATTAGATACCTCTTCAAGGGGGTAGGCATTTTAACTGTGCCATCACATTACATACACATCCGCTAATGAAATTCGTCGTAAACAACCGATCAAAATTTGAGAAAAATAGCTATGGAAGATACAACTAAGTATCTAACTAAGATTGATCAGTTAAAACACCGCAACATTGAATGCCACTTGGTAGCGTTGCGGACAAGTGACCTGTTAAGGAAGACATATGGTTATTCATAAGTACTTCTGGCGTTTCAGAAGACGACAGTGCGAATGTTACGAGACTCACAGAAAAATTGCACACATCATTGTATAGAGCATCTGTCGAAGTATTTAAGTCACATTACAGGTGCTCAATTTGGGCGCCGTTTGTGGCCCGGCCAAATGTC
Source organism: Schistocerca piceifrons (assembly GCF_021461385.2). NCBI lineage: Eukaryota > Metazoa > Arthropoda > Insecta > Orthoptera > Acrididae > Schistocerca > Schistocerca piceifrons. The sequence goes on along the minus strand of NC_060141.1, from coordinate 237,999,204 downwards.
AGTATGGGAATGCAGATCATTGAAGTGGCTGACATGGACTGCCCGGAATGGGACAACAGCAGCTCGCTTTGAAAATGTGTTCACTGGGTTAGCACTGGGTGAGCATTGAGTGTGGGTTGTATGTGGAGGAAGAGTGCATTAGAATGGATGTAGGGTGAAGGAGTTGGAGAGGAATAATCCAAACTAAGCCATTGGGGGGAAAAGGCGAGGAGAAGGAGAGTGTGTGGGGGAGGGAAGTGGGGAAGGGAGAGAGCCCCGAAATGTAGAGAAAGAGGAGTATTGTGATAAGGGCGGGAGGATGGGCAGATCTCTGGGCCGATTTCACGATCTTGCAGGGGGAGGAGATTTAAGTTTCGTTGTGATAGAATGTGGAGTGTGTGTTGCTGTAGTGTTGCGGGATGTGCTGGTTCGAGGAAAGTTCAAAATGAAAGTGCACGTTCAGGGTTTCCTGCAGACGCAGTTCTACTTCGATATGGGTAACAAGTGGGTGTGAAATGATGCGACAATTGAAAACGTACTCCACACTTCAAGTACGTGGGATAGTATAATTCTTGTGGGCAACGCGTCTAAATTGTACAAAAATTCACCGCGAAATTCTGCCGATATAGGGACCAAATGCAGTGTCGCGTCAAGCTGTAGTGAAATGTTTCCAGTGATAATATGACCGACGCAGCGCAGCATAGAAGTGGGTGATGCTGATCGGGAAGGAAGGCCGTCGTCGACATCGACCACAGATGACCAAGTCCAGGCAATCGAGGAACTTACCTGCAGCAGTCGCAGAGTGACTATCGCAGACATTGCTCAGGGGATGGCGCATTTCAATAGGCAGTGTTCATTCCATTGTTCGAGGTATCGGATATTGTGGTCACGCTAGGGCGGTCACTGTCACCTGCCCACAAAGACCGTAAAGAACAAGAAGCCTAAAAAATTAAGCAAAGCCATTGTTCTCCTGCAACATCCCATACGACACGCACGACACAAGAGTTGCCTCGGTGTTTTCGAAGGGAGGATTGGAGGCATCCGAAATACAGCCCAGATCTTGCACCATGCGATTTCCATCTTTTCAGTCGGCAGAAAGAATGCCTATGGGCGAAAGAGATTTTACATCGTTGATGCCGACTGCTGGTGGCCGTGCGGTTCTAGGCGCTTCGGTCTGGAACCGCGCGGCCGCTACAGTCGCAGGTTCGAATCCTGCCTCAGGCATGGATGTGTGTGATGTCCATCCAGAGGTCGTCGAATGGCCCTCTGACCAAGGAGCGGATTGCTATCGTCGAGAAATCAAAAGATTGGTAGAATTTTCCAACCGTTGTTTACAGACAGTTGATGACACCGCTGAGAAGCAGTGTCACGTATCTATGACACTTCGAAGCGTAGCTCAGAATTCAGTAAATGTCACTTGGTCTGTCACAATAATGTTCAACTTACTTTTTGAAATTCTCTCGTACAAATATTGCAGCACACGGGGACTGGCAATCGTGGACGACACATTAAGATGATAGAAGTCCCGCGATTGTCTCCTGGTACAAAGTCATTATGACGCATATCTAGTTTGACTGAAATTGATCCACATAGAAAACCAATCACAATCAGGTCCCATAGGCGCCGAAGAAGTTTCGACTCTATAGACTCAAATTCTGTCATTTTCCTACTTCAAAGACGAGTACATACTCGCTATCATTCCAGCGGCTCCAGTGAGATCGCGGAGATTACGACCGAGACTAACGCTGATATCGGCCGACGCCGTGAGGAAGATGGTGACTACCACAGGCCTTGTGAGTCGCTTCTGACATAATCTGCTTATCTCAGGTTGATGACACGTCAAGTGTTAAATACAATACAGCACCCTCCTTTCCATACGACAGCACATGAAATACACAATTCATTATTCGTGTTTTTGACCCTAAATGTCAGGTGTGTAATGTCCTATATATACACTACTGCCCATTAAAATTGCTACACCAAGAAGAAATGCAGATGATAAACGGGTATTCATTGGACGAATATATTGTACTACAACTGACATGTGATTACATTTTCACGCAATTTGGGTGCATAGAACCTGTGAAATCAGTACCCAGAACAACCACCTGTGGCCGTAATAACGGCCTTCATATGCCTGGGCATTGAGTCAAACAGAGCTTGGATGGCAGGCATTTACAGGTACAGCTGTCCATGCAGCTTCAACACGATACCACAGTTCGTCATGAGTAGTGACTGGCGTACTGTGACGAGCTAGTTGCTCGGCCACCATTGACCAGACGTTTTAAATTGGTGAGAGATCTGGAGAATGTGCTGGCCAGGGCAGCAGTCGAACATTTTCTGTACCCGGAAAGGCCCGTACAGGACCTGCAACATGCGCTCGCGCATTATCCTGCTGAAATGTAGGGTTTCGCAGGGATCGAATGAGGGGTAGAGCCACGGCTCGTAACACATCTTAAATGTAACGTCCACTGTTCGAAGTGCTGTCAATGCGAACGAGAGGTGACGAGACGTGTAACCAATGGCACCCCATACCATCACGCCGGATGATACGCCAGTATGGCGTTGACGAATACACGTTTCCAATGTTCGTTCATTGCGATGTCGCCAAACACGGATGCGACCATCATGATGCTGTAAACGGAACCTGGATTCATCCGAAAAAATGACGTTTTGCCATTCGTGCACACAGGTTCGTAATTGAGTACACCATCGCAGTCGTTCGTCTGTGATGCAGAGTCAAGGGTAACCGCAGCCATGGCCTCCGAGCTGATAGTCCATGCTGCTGCAAACGTCGTCGAACTGTTCGTGCAGATGGTTGTCGTCTAGTAGACGTCCCCATCTGTTGACTCAGGGATCGAGACGTGGCTGCACGATCCGTTACAGCCATGCGCGATAAGATGCCTGTCATCTCGACTGCTAGTGATACGAGGCCGTTGGGATCCAGCACGGCGTTCCGTATTACCCTCTTGAACCCACCGATTCCATATTCTGCTAACAGTCATTGGATCTCGACCAACGGGAGCAGCAATGTCGCGGTACGATAAATCGCAATCGCGATAGGCTACAGTCCGACCTTTATCAAAGTCGGAAACGTGATGGTACGCATTTCTCCTCCTCACACGACGCATCACAACAACGTTTGACCAGGCAACGCCGGTCAACTGCTGTTTGTGTATGAGATATCGGTTGGAAACTTTCCTCATGTCAGCACGTTGTAGTTGTCGCCACTGGCGCCAACCTTGTGTGAATGCTCTGAAAAGCTAATCATTTGCATATCACAGCATCTTCTTCCTGTTGGTTAAATTTCGCGTCTGTAGCACCTCATCTTCGTGGTGTAGCAATTTTAATGGCCAGTAGCACAATATGTACGCGTGTATAACAACAAACTCTATCACCATAAAATAAAGTTAATTAAAACAATAATCTCCCTTAAGGTCACCATACCTCCAAACTACCAAATTCTCGAAAAATTAACGTAGTGCATCTACAAACATGCATAGAATCCATGAACTGATCCATGATACCCAGACATGGCAAAATCTTTGTATCCGTTTAACAAGGTTGCATTAAAATGGAATAATCCAGATCAAAATAAGCAGAAAGCCAATGTACAATTACAGGTTGTCAGGTGAGAAAGGAAAATTGAAGGTCACTAACACAATAGAAACAAAAACTTCCCCGCGAAATCTACATTCCTGTGCTGTAGTTCAGCAGGGTACAAATAGTGAAGATTCCAAAAGAGCTAGCTGTGAATGCTTGGATAAGGTATCTATGCAACATTCGGCTGATCGATAACGTCGGTCGTTCCTGCGCGTAGTCGCGGGGGATAACCGCGTGGTCTAGGGTGCCTTGCCACGGTTTGCGTGGATTCACCCATCGGGGGTTCGAGTCCTCCCTTCAGGCATGGGCGTGTGTGTCGTCTTTAGCGTAAGTTGGTTTAAGTAGTGCGCAAGCCTAGGGACCGATGACCTCAGCAGTTTGGTCCCATAGGAACTTGCCACAAATTTCCAAATTTCCTGTGCGTATGACCGGATAGGACACATAATTTTTCATGCACTCTGATTTGTTCACCGGTTTCTTAGTCACTGTTGACTTCAAACTCATTTCCTGGCACATTAAATCTCTATCATAGAGTACCTCGAATAGCCAAATATTCTTAAATACGGTCCGACGTCCAACTAAGTATCCCGGCGCCTCGTTCGCACTAGGCTACTAATTTAGTCGTGTACTGAGTAATTTAGTAACTAAACGTGTCTGAAAAACAAAAATTTAGTCGAGTAGATTAGCAAATCATTTAGTCGAGTGGATCCATTTCATTCTATTTTTCTTGGCGAGTAGCGCATCCAATCACGCGACACTGCTCACTCGTTCATTTGTTAAACAAGTCCGAACCTGTCGTTTTAGTCAAAGAAAGCACAGTGGGCGATCGGTCTTTACTTCGTTTCGTCAATCGCACGCAGGCTGCGGAGCAATTATTCATTTGTTTTACAATTTGTCGTGTGAAAAACCTTTTCGTATATACCTACATTAATAATGGGTCCTAAAAAGCGAAAAGTGGATACTGAAAATACGAGATTTCTGACTGAATGGACTGAACAATATTGTTTTACGCTGCCTGATAGGCCTCAAGCGGTTCCAGTTTGCTTAATATGTAATAAAACTGTCGCTGTTATTAAAAGTGGCAATTTAAAGCGACACTATGAAACAACTCATCACCAGTTCCACAAAAACTTTCCTCTTGGCAGTGAGGCTCGTAAAGAAAAACTACAGGTAATATAATTCTATTGGATAACGTATAAATGTGATATGTGTAACTGCTCTGTAAACTTATCACAATAAAATTTAAATTTAAATTACAGGTTTATCTCTCTTCCTACGAAAAAATCGGCAGAAAAAGTGTGTGTGTGTGTGTGTGTGTGTGTGTGTGTGTGCCAATGGGTGTGAGTTTTATCTAAAACGTAGGTTTTCCTTTCGTCAGTCTGTCTTCCAAGATATGCCGATTGGTCAGTATTGCCTCGTGTGTTCCTACACTTCTCTGGAACCCAACTCCGTCCCTCCCGAGGTTGGCTTCTACCACTCTTTCTTTCCATTCATCGGCAAATAATTCGTTTCAGTACTTTGCAATTATGACTTATTCAACGGATAGTTAGGTAACGTACACACCTGTTAGCAACTACCTCTTTTGGAACTGGAATTACTGTATTCTCCTTGTGGTGTGAGCGCATTCCGCATATCTCATACACACTTTGGTGACAAAAGTCATGGGATAGCGATATGCACATATACAGGTGGCGGCGGTATCGCGTAACTAGGTATGAAAGGGCAGTACATTAGCGGAGCTGTCATTTGACACAGGTGATTCGTGTGAGACGATTTTCGATGTGATCATGGCCGCACGACGAGAATTAAAAGACTTTGAACGCCGAATGGTAGTTGGAGCTAGACACATTGGACATTCCATTTCGGAAATCATTGGGGAATTCAATGTTCCGAGATCCACAGAGTCATGAATGTGCCGAGAATTCCAGGCATTACCTGCCTCTCACCAAGGACAATGCAATGGCCGACGGTCTTCACTTAACGGCCGAGAGCAGAGGCGTTTGCGTAGAGTTGTCAGTGCTAACAAACCACTAATAGTGCTTGAAACAACCGCAGAAATTAATCTGGGACGTACGACGAACGTACCAGTTAGCACAGTGCGGCGAAATTTGGCATTACTAGGTTATAGCAGCAAACGACCGGCGCGAGTTCCTTTGTTAACAGCACGACATCGCCTGCAGTGCCTCTTGTGGGCTCGTGATCATATCAGTTGGACCCTGGATGACTGTAAACCCGTAGTCTGGTCACAAGAGTCTCGATTTCAGTTGGTAAGAGTTAACGGTAGGGTTCGAGTGTGGCGAAGATCCCACGAAGCCGGGATCCAAGTTGTCGACAAGGCACTGTGGAAGCTGGTGGTGCCTTCACAATGGTGTTGGCAATGTTTACACGGAAGGGACTGGGTCTATGGTCCAACTGAACCAATCATTGACTGGAAATGGTTATGTTCGGCTACTTGGAGACCATCTGCAGTCATTCATGAACTTCATGTTCCCAAACAACGGTGGAATTTTTATGGATGGAAACGCGCCAAGTTACTGGGCCCAATAGTTCGCGATTGATTTAAAGAACATTCAGGACAATTCGAGATAATTGTTTGGTTGCCCAGATTGCACGATTTGTATCCCATCGAACATAATCGAGAATTCAGTTGAAACGTCCCCTTGGAAAAATTTATAAATGACTGTGCTGGAAAACCTCTTACGTTATTAGATTTTCAAACAGCTGAGCGAAACTCAACGTACTCAGACACTTTTCTCTTTGCTTATTCTGATCATCACTAAACTGACACCCAATATTTTTAGCGCAACGCAATTTGACTTTCAATAATCCCTATAAAAGAATGGCCCTGACTAACAATAACCTATACCTTTCATGAATCACTTACAAAAATCTTCATTACTCGAACTACTGCAATACAGCGAGCGCCAATACTGCCAGCTAAATAAAAGATTCTAACTACTGAAGGCACTAACTACTGATAGGCATAGTTAGCAAATGAAAGATTTTAATGGAGAACAAACAATGTATTTACCTTAATAGTGTTCAAAAGTCATCATATATATATATATATATATATTAGTTCACGACATCCAGTCCACATCACCACTTCTGGCGGCTCACCTCCAACTGCCCAACGCTACGCGCTGTTCACATCCAGCTGTCCAACACTACAATAGCGAATATTCCAACAATACCCACCAGCCACAGATTGCACACAGCACAGTCAGTGATTTTCATACAGAGCGCTACGTGGCGTCACCAACATAAAAACCTAAACAGCCTACTTACACAGTTCATGCACAAAATCGGGCACTGACAGCACTCTCGCGGTTATGAACGGCTATAGACGCAGCATGGCTCAATATTTCCGCAGGGGACTTCCAACGACTTGTTTAGCCCATGAACGTCTAGTTGTTGCTCTTCGCCGCGTAAAATGAGGCCCGACACGATTTTAGGAGGTATCTCATTATTTTGGTCACCTCAGTTTACCTTGCATACAAAATGGTTTAGTTATCTCGTGGCTGGCTCTCCGAAGGATCTTAGCAAATTTTGTGTGTATATTGGCTACTCCAGGGGTCTTTTTTCATATTAAAGTAGGTGTCTGCCAAATTCTTTTTGTAGCATCATATCTCCCATTTCACCTTTCTCTACTTCCTGTGCCCTTGTCTTCAAGTAGGTTTCTTTTAGATATATTTTATACAGCACTATAGATGGAGCTTTTCTTTTCGTTCGTACATGGTTGAGGGAAATGTAACCCCGCAACTGCGGCTGGTGAGCGAGGAAACTTTCTTGAAGAAGCGATGAAAGCTGTGCGTAACCCAACCCTCGCTAGCCGCCGATCGTCAGCAAGACAGCGCACCTGCCGTCGATCCGGGAGAAAGGAGTCACAAAGTGGAAAGTCTCGCCCACACAGCCGCGACTCGTGTTCCGCTGTTACCTGGCTTCCTCCGAGATAAGCATCTGACAGCCTGACAATGCTGCAATGGCGACTTGTTTTTCATAGCCAGAGTTTTAAACACAACTTATTGCCCAATAAACAGCTTTGCTAACGAAGTCTAGAGAATCAAAATTTAAGACTGATTAACGATTAATTTTTATACTTCCTGAACAGCAAAGCGAAAGAAATCAGCTACAAACGTAGGTCTGAGTGTCCGGAAGCAGCCATTAGACGCTTGGATGACGGAGACCCTCACAAGGGAAACTCCCCATCGCACACCCTTCAGATTTAGTGGTAAGAAGGCCCATCGGATAGCCCGCCAAAAATTGAAAAAAAATTCAAGCGTGAAAACAGGAAGAAGCTGTACTAGTAAAAGAGAAACAATGAACGGTCCCAGCTCATCATCATCAGTGCTCTGCCAAAAGGCAGGTTTCCACATGGCAGTTCTCCAGGGTGTCCGGTCTTCCGCCAACCTCTTCAGGTCTGCATAATTTCCTCTTCCCTTTATGTCGTCTATCATCTTGTATCTCCTTCTTCCTCTCAGTCTTCTCCCACAAACCAATCGTTCCAAAGCATCTCTTAGCAAGCACTCCCTTCTCAATGAATGTCCCAACCAGTTCTTTTTCATTTCTCTTATAACCTTCAGCAGACATTGTCTCTCACCAACCCTTTCCAATACTCTTTCATTACTCACTCCCAGCTAAAGGCATGTAAAATCGAGCGAATTTCCAGAGCAACGCCGTCGTGGTTGTATGGTCACGGTGTTGGACTGTAAAGGACCAGATCTGTATTCAGATCTCCTTGGTGCACTTTTTTTTTTCTCGCACAAAATCCTGAACTGTGCGTCTGGCTATTGATGTGTTTGTTTGGTGAATTCAAATTTGTGTCTGTGTCGTGGTGTAACGACCGTTTCCAACAGGAGGTCTAAGAAAGGGACTTCCTATTTGCTCCACCCAAGTACCGTTTTGGATGTTTTGACTCTTGGATTACTTTGTTGTAACATAGTTCACACCCGTTAATTTGTTGTTTTCATTTCTGTGCGAGATCTAGCATCTCGCCTGCTCTCACTAGTCATCGCATTTACTTGCGATGGTAATATTGTATATTCTCATCACATGACTCATATTCTGTAACCAATGTATAATATGACAATTACCACAGCTACAGAAGGGGAGCAGAAATGTCAGTGACCAGGCGGACAGTTCGTAATTTTGTGAAAAAAAAAAGACGGGACACGAGAGGGATTTGAACACGGATCTCAGACTTTACAGTCCCACGCCGTGACCACACAACCACGACGCCGTTGATGTTCAATTTCGCTTGATATTCTACTTTCTGAGCTTAGACGTTCCTGTCCCTAATTTTGCTTCTTTTTTCGCAGCTCAGTACACCTCCTTCCTGTTTTGGTTCAAATGGCTCTGAGCACTATCGGACTTAACATCTCAGGTCATCAGTCCCCTACAACTTAGAACTACTTAAACCTAACTAACCTAAGGACAGCACACACATCCATGCCCGAGGCAGGATTCGAACCTGCGACCGTAGCAGTCCCGCGGTTCCGGACTGCAACGCCTAGATCCGCACGGCCACCGCGGCCAGCCCTTCCTGTTTTTATGCTCGATCTGTGTTCAGTTTTTGACAGGCTATCCACCGGTGCATCTTACCTCTAAATCTGAGGGAGTTTCCCTCGTGACGCGCTGTATCATTCGAAGGCATCCTGTAGCACTGAGACCACACCAGCAGTGTGTCAGAAGTCAACCATAAACAGTCAAGTATTTAGGAGGTATTTTCCGGAGCAAATGAATATATAACAGCTACCTGAGACTGACACGAGGTTGTATGATTCATCTAAGAGAAAAGTCGCCTATTAAACACTCTTGGGACCCATCCTACCCAAACATAGTTGTCAAAGACATATTCCCATGTTCTGCAGATAGAACGAAACGCGTAGAATGCACTGGTACTGTAATGAAACTACCAACACTACGCTTATCAGTACCCTCCTAGAGTATTACTCTGCTTTGAAGGATCCTTACCAGGCGGGACTGACAAAAAACATCGAAAATGTTCAAACATGGGCAAGTTGGTTTGCTTTATGACGAATTAAGAGACCGAGGATCATGTTTGTGACAAGCGAAATGGACAGAAAATCTCTAAAAATAAAGGCTTCTTTACTGCCGCAAAATCATTTGCACGAAACTTCGATCAATAATTTTTCCCTCTGTATGTCAGAACCTCAGACTTCAAGAAGAATATAATAATTCCAATCCCAAAGAAAGCAGGTGTTGACAGATGTGAAAATTACCGAACTATCAGTTTAATAAGTCACAGCTGCAAAATACTAACGCGAATTCTTTACAGACGAATGGAAAAACTGGTAGAAGCGGACGTCGGGGAAGATCAGTTTGGATTCCGTAGAAATGTTGGAACACGTGAGGCAATACTAACCTTACGACTTATCTTAGAAGAAAGATTAAGAAAAGGCAAACCTACGTTTCTAGCATTTGTAGACTTAGAGAAAGCTGTTGACAATGTTGACTGGAATACTCACTTTCACATTCTAAAGGTGGCAGGGGTAAAATACAGGGAGCGAAAGGCTATTTACAATTTGTACAGAAACCAGATGGCAGTTATAAGAGTCGAGGGGCATGAAAGGGAAGCAGTGGTTGGGAAAGGAGTGAGACAGGGTTGTAGCCTCTCCCCGATGTTATTCAATCTGTATATTGAGCAAGCAGTAAAGGAAACAAAAGAAAAATTTGGAATAGGTATTAAAATTCATGGAGAAGAAGTAAAAACTTTGAGGTTCGCGATGACATTGTAATTCTGTCAGAGACAGCAAAGGACTTGGAAGAGCAGTTGAATGGAATGGACAGTGTCTTGAAAGGAGGATACAAGATGAGCATCAACAAAAGCAAAACGAGGATAATGGAATGTAGTCAAATTAAATCGGGTGATGCTGAGGGAATTAGATTAGGAAATGAGACACTTAAAGTAGTAAAGGATTTTGCTATTTAGGGAGTAAAATAACTGATGATGGTCGAGGTAGAGAGTATATAAAATGTAGATTGGCAATGACAAGGAAATCGTTTCTGAAGAAGAGAAATTTGTTAACATCGAGTATAGATTCAAGTGTCAGGAAGTCGTTTCTGAAAGTATTTGTATGGAGTGTAGCCATGTATGGAAGTGAAACATGGACGATAACTAGTATGGACAAGAAGAGAATAGAAGCTTTCGAAATGTGGTGCTACGGAAGAATGCTGAAGATAAGGTGGGTAGATCACGTAACTAATGAGGAGGTATTGAATAGGATTGGGGAGAAGAGAAGTTTGTGGCACAACTTGACTAGAAGAAGGGATCGGTTAGTACGACATGTTTTGAGGCATCAAGGGATCACAAATTTAGCATTGGAGGGCAGCGTGGAGGGTAAAAATCGTAGAGGGAGACCAAGAGATGAATACACTAAGCAGATTCAGAAGGATGTAGGTTGCAGTAGGTACTGGGAGATGAAGGGGCTTGCACAGGATAGAGTAGCATGGAGAGCTGCATCAAACCAGTCTCAGGACTGAAGACCACAACAACAAACATGTCAGAATATTTTGTTTCCCGCCACTTACATACGGATAAGTGGCCATTACGATAAAATAAGTAAAATCATACTCCACATAGAACTATTTGGACTTCATTTTTCCTACGCACTACCAGAGTATGGAAAGCTGCAGAAATAGATTAACAGCAATAGCTTGTTGCCTCTGCCAAATACGTAAGTGTGAACTGCAAGGTAATAATGTAATTGGAGGCTCATTTAGCGAGTGCAAGAATACCACAGCACGCTATAGAAACAACAGTGGGAAACGTGAACAAGAAAGACATTTTTTTATAATTGATAATGGCAAATCACTGGAAGCAGTAAAACCGTAAATTATATAAGATCATTCGTCGGAAATGATTTGATGTGAGACGAGCACGTGAAATGAGTTGTAGAAGAAGCAGATCCCAACCAGAGATTCACTGGAAGAGGGCTTAGTGGTATCTAGCGGACCGGCAAGTAAGTGTCGTTACTAAGGCAGCGTGGTGGGTGGTAGTTAGTATTGTGGAAGAAAAAGTTGGACAGAATAAACCTGATGTAAACATCACACCAGGTATTCTTCCGCGTTTGCTTGAATCTCATTCCTATTTCGTTTCAGGTGGAGCGAAAGCCGAGCTGTGTTCAGTACAGGCAAGTATCATAAGGATACTTTTTACGCTGTGTTATACGAACATAGGCTGAGAGATAATGCGGGTCAACAGATCTACCGGCACGTTTATACAGCACTGTCCAGCCAGCTGGTCCAACGAACCTGCAATGAGATGAGCAGCCGCAGTTTAGACTTACAAAGAGATGAGGAGAGAAAGAATATAGCTTCAAGCGTCACTTACTTTTTAAAGATAGCGAAATGATATTCGGCAAAACTCCAGCACTACCGCTTGCTTCTTAGGTGACCAGACGGAAGGCGTTAAATACTATGTTCTTACCTAGCATAGTATTCTAATTACAAACAAGAGTGATGAAAATTCCTAATTTAAACACAGGGTAATTTTTATTAGCGAGCTATGTGTGATGCAAAAGCATACTGCAAGGATTTCACCGTATTGTTAAATACTGAAGCTATTGACGGTAATAATTACAGTCAGACGTCTGGTAATCCCTTAGCTCCTTCCTTACCGAATCCGGGAAATACATTTCAGTTCTGGAATTGTCATCTGCTACGTTGATAACGAGTCGATCAACAACAAAATTCACGGAACCACCCAGGCGCCGCCTTTTCTCTTTCATGACGTGCCGTTCCACATACCGCCAGCGTTCGACAGTGACATGTCAAAAAGCCGCGTGCGTTAGTTCCAGTACACGTGGCAGCTGAATGGTCTTGTTATTTCTCGCGACACATCCCTTAACTTGGCTCCTGATCAGTTCTGTTCGGTTCATATTGTAATGGCACAGTGGAAATGTAAAAATTCACATTTATATGGTGTGCTCGATGCTGTGAAAATGGTTGTTCTCCGTGTTTCTACGACACTTATCAGTCTGCTTCGTGTGAGACTAAATTTGTGGTATAAAATAATGGGCATAGTCTAAATAAAGAGCGTCTGGTTTTTCTTTTTTCTCCTAAAAAAATTGAATTATTTTTTCTTAATTTAAGCAACCTTTCTTAACAATCTTTCATAAAATATCGATAATTAGGAATTTATATTTGAAATGAAAACAGAAATTTCGGGTGCAGTATGTAATAAGAAAAAAAAGAAGACATGCATTATTCATGAAAATGATGATGAATTTTACAATTAAGAGATGTATGAATGTCAAATTGAACGAAAAGAGAGATGACCAAGGCGAGACTTGAACCAGCGATTCATGAACTACACCAGATTATGTCTACTACGCCAATATCAATTACAGTCCCTCAGAAAACTTCAATGTCGATTTTTTCTGTAAATTAATGAAAAACATTAAGAAAAATCATTTCTCGGCACTTTTTAACTGTGTTGAATACTCGTTTCACTACGGAGCTAGAAGTAGCCTCAGACATTTTCATACTGCGTATTAACAGTGCGACAAGCAGAGCACAGCAATACAGAGACTGTGGCTGTACACGATTTTTGAAATAAACTACGTGGCTACAGTGTGATTAAGAAAACGTTGATGGCTGTTAATATATTAGAATATCTTACAGTTCCAGTTAACGTAACTTAGTGATTCGATATGTAATACATAAATAGGACCTACTTCCAAGAGCGTGACAACAGTGTACGTGTGCTATGGCTTCTGACCAATCATCGCGCTTCTGTTTATTTACATCAGGTGTATTCTTGTGATGAACAGAGTATGTAAGGTATGCCCAATTAAGAAGGCAACCTTTTATGGAATCCCAGTGGATGAATGTGTTTTCCGATTGAGGGTGCTTGGTATTCCCAGTTGCACAAGCGGAGTTAACGGATTCGCAACAATTTCATTTCTGGATTGTTGTTTCCACAGTTCGTTGCGCGACGGTTGCCACCCGTTCGATACAAAGAGCGGTTATCCAATTTCTTCGCGCAGAAGAGGATCAAACTCCATAAATTTGTCACAGAATGAAGGAGGTGTACGGAAAACAGTGTCTCGCACGGTGTCAATATCCCGGAGGTGGCAGCGTTATGAGGCAGGACGTGCAATCATCAAGGACATAACACACCCTCTTTTTTGTGAAATGGGTTTTTTTTCTGTTATGTGATGTTTCTATGTGAAACTGTTAAAAGCTAAATACAAGTAAATGTGTATTTAGCGTTTTGAAGTTTCATATAGACATATAACAGAAAAAAACTCATTTTAAAAAGAAATTGCCCATTACCATCAGCGTTACATATTGTAATCTTGAGAAAATCACGTACGTAACTCTGTATTTAGAATGACGAGCTATTTTCTCGTGTTCATCCAATAAGTATACCAAATACTGTACTGTCCGTTAATTTAATCCAAAAATTATGTGAATTGTGTGTGCCATGATCCACGTTGTTGCGTGTTGCTTTGTTTTTGGAGGTTGTTTCCATTCGGGTATCATGGCATTGGAACCCTGCACTTTCCGTATATCTGTTCTATTGACCAGTCGAATCATGTCTCTTGCTGTGAGCCACATCGCAACTAATTTTGCACTCTCAAAACGATATTCCATAGTCTCCTCCGAACTACAATTTCCACATGCGTCCGATAATTTTAACTGGATGGAGTAAGACTTGGAATTGGTCGCTATTGTCCGGTGTGTACCAAATCGAGCTGGCGCCCTTTGGTATTATTTTCATTGTTCAATTTTTCTACACGATTTTCCAATTGTGCTGCGATAATCGCGGCTCGCATTTATTAGGAATTGGTATTCCTTTGAGAGCTATGACCATGTTACGGGCTTTCGGCTGTGGAGGAGTTCTTATGGAACAATCGTTGGATCACCACAGGCGACATTGCTGTTCAACTGTCTATGAGCAAAGGAGCTGTGCATCACATAAGCCACGAAATGCTTCATTATGGCAAAATTTGTGCACAGTGAGCGTCCAATCATCTTCAAGAGGATGAGAAGACGGCGTGAATGTGTGTTCGCTCAGCACAAAGTCTCAAGCGACTGCAAAAAATCGCAGATGGCTCCTGTATATAAGAAGGACAAAAGAACTGACGCACAAAATTGTAGGCCAATACCCCTAACATCGGCTTGCTACAGAATCCTTGAACACATTCTCCGTTCGAACATAATAAATTTCCTTGAGAGCGAGACTCTTATGTCCACGAATCAGCATAGTTTTAGAAAGCATCGTTCTTGCGAAACTCAGCTTGCCCTTTTCTCATATGATATACTGCAGATTATGGACGAAGATCAACAGGCAGATTCCGTATTTCTAGATTTTAGGAAAGCGTTTGACACGGTGCCCCATTGCAGGCTGTTAAAGACGGTCCGAGCATGTGCAATAGGTCCACAAATATGTGAATAGTTCGAAGACTTCTTAAGTAATAGAACCCTGTCTGTTGTCCTCGAGCCGGCCGGAGTGGCCGTGCGGTTCTAGACGCTACAGTCTGGAACCGAGCGACCGCTACGGTCGCAGGTTCAGATCCTGCCTCGGGCATGAATGTGTGTGATGTCCTTAGGTTAGTTAGGTTTAAGTAGTTCTAAGTTCTAGGCTACTGATGACCTCAGAAGTTAAGTCGCATAGTGCTCAGAGCCATTTGAACCATTTTTTGTTGTCCTCGACGGCTAGTGTTCATCAGACACAATGGTATCGTCAGAAGTGCCCCGGGAAAGTGTGATAGGACCGCTATTATCCTCTACATACATAAATACATGGCAGCAATCTTCGTTTGTTTGCTGATGATGCTGTGGAGTACGGTAGGTGAAAAAGTTGAGTGACTGTAGGCGGATGCAAGAGGAATTAGACAAAATTTCTAGTTGGTGTGATGAATGGCAGCTAGTTCTAAATGTAGAAAAAATGTCAATTAATACAGATGAATAGGAATAACAAACCCCTGATGTTCGGGTACGGCATTAGTAGTGTCCTGCTTAACACAGTCATATCTTTTAAATATCTGGGCGTAACGTTGCAAAGCGATATGAAATGACAAGCATGTGAGGATTTTGGAAGGCAAATGGTCGACTTCGGTTTATTAAAAGAATTCTAGGAAAGTGTGGTTCATCTGTAAACGAGTTCGCAAATAGGATGCCAGTGCGACCTATTCTTGAGTACTATTCGAGTGTTTGGGACCCACACCAGGTCGCCTTAAAGGAAGACACCGAAGCAGAACAGAGGCGGGCTGCTAGATTTCTTACTGGTAGGTTGGAATATCACGCGAGTGTTACGAACATGCTTCAGGAACAAAAATGGCAAGGTGAACACTACTAAGAAAATTTAGAAACCTGGCATTTAAAGCTGACTGAAGAACGATCCTACTGCCTCCAACATACGTTGCGCGTTACGACCACGAACATAAATACGAGAAATTAGGGTTCATACGGAGGCATGTGGACAGTTGTTTTTCCTTCGCTCTTTTTGCGAGTGGAACAGGAAAGGTACAGGGTACCTTCCGACACGGTGAATTTCAGAGTATCTGTGTAGACGTTGATATAGACCTACGTGTTGAGATACGCGGAGCAAAGAACGGATTTCATTGGTTAGATTTTGCCATGTGATGAAACGTGGTGCTACCACTTCGACCCTGCCTCCAAATGGATGAGCATGAAATGGCCCGCTCTGCCTCAAAGGCTGGAATAGAGACGCTCAGTTTATTTTTCGACGAAAAAAGACCTCCACTTATCGACCGGCTACCACAGGCTGCAACAGTTAACGCTGAGTAGTATTTCAATATGTTGCTGAGGCTAAAACAGGCCATCAAGTACAGGCGCAGGGGCAAGCTCTCGAATGCGTTAATACTCCTGCAGGATAACGTTAGGCGACGTGTAGCCAAGAAGACCCTCGAGCTACTTCAGAAATTTTAAAGGGAGGTCCTGAAATATCCTCCTTACAACACCGATATCTCCTCATATGACTCACATACCTTCGGGCCCTTAAAACAATCTCTGAAAGGTCTGAGATTCACCTGTGACAGGGAAGTGTAGGACACGGTGGAAAAATGGATCCGTCAGCTACCCAGAAGTTTCTACA
This sequence comes from Schistocerca piceifrons, assembly GCF_021461385.2. NCBI lineage: Eukaryota > Metazoa > Arthropoda > Insecta > Orthoptera > Acrididae > Schistocerca > Schistocerca piceifrons. The sequence continues at coordinate 237,982,535 of NC_060141.1, read as the reverse complement.
CTCAAGCCATCCACTCCCTTCCTACGTGCCGCGATCGTTATATTGATGTCAGTGGGACTTAGGTATGGTTGCACATGAACTGGAGTTATAAAACTGTTGTTAAAATTTATTTACATATAAGTATAATCTCCTATTCGTTTGGCCATACCTTAAACAATCAGTGTACCCTGCTCTTGACACAGTTTCAGAAGACATGACTTTCAGTTTTGTGAAGAATTGAATCTGTGTATGTGGAGCATTTAACTTAACTCAGTTATTTCTTTCTGAAGTACTTTCTACAAGATGGTGATGAACACAACTAGGTCAAAGATCCTTTCAGTACAGAACTTCTCAGACTCCACATCGAAACTGAAGTTCATTCTCTCATAACTGGTAGGGTTTGAAGCTAGTTGAAGCTCGCGGATGAATGTGAAGAAGGAGATCGAGTTGCAATTTTGAGACTTGTGCCGAGATTTGAGAACGATAACTATTTAGTGACAAGAATAAGGTGTAATAACATTAAAAGTCGAATAAAATATGTTATGTCAAAAGTTAATAAGAAAATTACTACTCTCATTCATTTTTTTTTCGAAACTGAAGTTTCTTTGTGCCACACTTTTAGTCGGATGACATGTGCGAAAGAAATCACGGGTCAACGGAGCCGAGGATACAAAACTTTTTAAATAGTCTGCTGCAAGACAGGCGAGGCACTGTGCATTATGGTGTGGTACGTTCCAGTAACAGTGGCGCAAAATATTATTTTCTCCCACACACATACCACGAAGGGGAAATCAGAGAAACTGGAGCTCATACGGTGACTTAGCGACAGTCGTTTTCCCGATCGACGCTCTACTTGAGGACGGAACAGGAAACGGGCTGAATCATAGCGGTATCAGAAGCTCCTTCCACACACCGTTAAGTTGATTTGCAGAGTATGCATGCAGGTGTGGGAAACAGTCTTCTTCAGATACCCAGGTGCAGCTTTTCCGAAACGCGGAGTGGGGTTGCGGTGGGGGAGAACATGCCCTTATTCATGCCACATATGTATCACAAATTCTCTGTTACTGTATAATCTGCCGGTATTACACAGTTGCTCGAGGAGCTGTAAAGGTATAGCTCTAAGGGGCCCTTACAGATATTTTTTAATTTATTGCTTTGTTTTATTCGATCTGTTTAGCAATGAATGTCAATACATTCGAATATTACAAGAAAATAAATGTTTTAATACTGTATGTATCTTTCCAGTAAGACGGTCTGTTTTCGACCATCGAAGCTCAGCAATCAAGTGATAGGGTGGCAACGAAGTGACGTTGGTAGTTAACGAGAAGGCACGTGTGTTTGTTTTCGTTCGTAAATAGACGGCTAAAACATTTAAGTTAATATGGGCGCGGTATCGACGTTAACTATGGAAAGACAGTGATCAACATTGAATGAATCCTGGGTTGTGTATTGCCCTTTTATTATGACAGTTTTTGCCTGTGAAATGGACGCAAATCGGTAGGTAACTCTTGGAATCATGCGTGTGCTCCATATCATGTTTGGACATTTCGAAGATTGTGCTTTGATGTGAGTTATGGACTGTCTCGTATCAATTATTGAACTAAACACGTTTTGTTGATACCACGGAGTAAGACATGGTATTAAAGAACATACGTAGACAGCTGAGCACCATGTGTTTCAAATTGTGCATATTAAAGAATTTCATTCCCATGACGTGAAGCTCACGACGATATTTTCGACAGAACATGAGTCTTATTATTACTTCCAGTAGATGTATAACGGATCTGCAGACTTTTTTCAACGTAGAATCGTTAAATACCAGCTTCACTATTTCGGAATCCTGCGTCGGTGAGAAGCGCAGAAATGCGGAGAATTTCAAACAGGCTGCTACATAAATGTCAATTCCAACAGTAATGTAATACCTATTTTCTCTGTAAAATAAAGTCTTGCCCCATTAATTATACTGTAATTGGTCGAACTATGACATCTTTGCCGCTGAAACAGTACCAGCATATAAATGCATACTCTGTTCACGATAAGAAGAAACCTGATGTAAACATTACACCAGGTATTCTTCCGCGTTTGCTTGAATCTCATTCGATTTCTTTTCACTTGGAGCGGAAGGCAAACTGTGCCCACAACAGTCAAGTACGATCATAAGGATACATTTTAGGCTGTGTTACACGCACATAGACAGAGCGATAATGCGGGACAACAACTTTACCGGCGCATTTAACTTGGACAGCACTGGCCAGCCGGATTGTCCAACTAACCTACAATGATCTGAGCAGTTGCAGTTCAGATGTAAAAAACAGACGAGCACAGAAACAATATAGTTTCGAATGTCATGTTATTTTTAAAGAGAATGAAATAACATTCGGCAAAACTCCAGCACTACCGTGTATTTCTTAGGTGACCTAACGGAAAGCATAAAATGCTTGCGTTCTCACTTAACATAGTACTCTAATTATACATAATAGTGATGAAAATCCTAACTTAAACACAGGATAATTTTTCTGAGCGAGCTCTGTGTGATTCAAAAGCATACCGCAGGGATTTCATAGTATTGTTGAATACTGAAATCATCGAAGGTATTAAGTACAGTTAGTCGTCTGGTAATCTCTTAGCTCTTTCCTTATCCGAATCCGAGAAATACATTTCACTTCTGGAACTGTCATCTGCTACGTTGATAACGAGTCGATCAATAACAGAATCCACGAAGTCACCCAGAGGCCACATTTTCTCCTCTCCTTTTATGATGTGCCGTTTTATGCCGCCAACGTTTGGCAGTGGCATGTAATAAACTGCGTGCGCCAGTTCCAGTACCTCTGACAGCGTAACTGTCTTCTTATTTCTCGCCACAAATCCCATAACTTGGCTCCAGATCAGTTCCGTTCGGTTCATATTGTAAAGGTACAGTGGCAAATGTAAAAATGCAGCATGTTTTTGGTGTGCTCGAAGCTGTGAAACTGATTGCTTTTCATGTTTCTAGGACAAAACTTATCACTCTCCAAATGAACAGTATATGGTTTTTCATTTTTGTCCCAAAAAAATTACATTGTTAAGTTTCCTTAATTTAAGTAACTTTTATTAACAATCTATTATAAAATATCGATCATTAAGAATTTATATTTGAAATGAAAACGTGAGTTTCGTTTGCAGTATGTAATTAGAAACAAGAAGACGTGCATTATTCATAAAAATGATGAATTTTACAGTTACGGGATGCAGGTATTTCAAACCGAACGGAAAAAAAGAAAACCAAGACGAGACTTGAACCACGATCCATGAACCAGATTCTACCCTACCGATTCTGCTATACATCCAGTGTGGACTTGTATCTCACCTGTATCAAATACAGCCGGCCGAAGTGGCCGTGCGGTTAAAGGCGCTGCAGTCTGGAACCGCAAGACCGCTACGGTCGCAGGTTCGAATCCTGCCTCGGGCATGGATGTTTGTGATGTCCTTAGGTTAGTTAGGTTTAACTAGTTCTAAGTTCTAGGGGACTAATGACCTCAGCAGTTGAGTCCCATAGTGCTCAGAGCCATTTGAACCATTTTTTTGTATCAAATACAGTCGGTTGGAAAACTTCAAAGCCGATTAGTTTCTGTAAATTTATGAAAAATATTAGGAACTTATTTGTTGTATTGTATGGAACTGGGGACCTAGAAACGACAGAGTGTCTTCGTCCCCGCCGTACCCCTCAGTGGTTCACAACAGGCTACATCAGTCCACTCACCCCACCGCCGTCCCACCACGAACCTAGGGTTATAGTGCGGTTCGGCCCTCAGTGGACCTCCCCGGTAATGTTTCACACCAGACGAGTATAACCCAAATGTTTGTGTGGTGGAGTAATTATGGTGTACGCGTGGAGAAAGTGTTTGCGCAGCAGTCGCCGAATAGTGTAACTGAGACGGAATAAGGGGAACCAGCCCGCATTCGCCGAGGCAGATGGAAAATCGCCTTAAAAACCATCCACAGACTGGCCGGCACACCGGACCTCGACACTAATCCGCCGGGCGGATTGGTGCCGGGGACCGGCATGCCTTCCCGCCCGGAAAGCACTGCGTTAGACCGCCCGGCTAACCGGGCTAGCAACTACCTATTTCTCTGAACTTTTTAGTCGTGTTCCACACGCGTGTTTCACTAGTGGGCAGCAGGAAGCCTGAGCCATTTTCATATTGCGTATTAACAGCGGGACAATCAGAGCACAACAGTGCAGGGACTGTGAATGTACACGATTTTTGAAATAAAAACTGCATAACTGAGGCGTGATTAAGAAAAACGTTGGTGGCCGTTAATACATTAGAATATCTTAAAGTTTCATTTAACACATCCAAGTAAATACAAATCTAATACGTAAGTAGGACCTACTTCCAAGAGCGTAACAACACCAGTGTACGTGTGCTACGGCTTCTGACCAACCGTCGCATTTGTATTTGTTTACATCAGGTTTACCCTTGTGATGGACAGAGTATAGTATTTGCTCCACATACCCCGACAAAGTTTTCCTAATTATTTGTAAAATACTACTCACACTTGTTCCCATTCATTCAGTGCAGATTCTTATTTCTCGCAAAGTAAATGAATATTTTTCTGAAGTGAGGAAATTTGCAAGCCGCCGCTATACGGCACACGCGCTGAACTACCATAAATGTGAGTTGTTCTGATTGGCCGTGAACCGCAACCCGTGTCTGATGTTCTACATGTTCACCTTCTAAACAGGAACGGGGCGGTAACTGACAGGAGTCGCTGTTTCGATAAAGGCCGAAGGCTAATCATTACTTCGGAGCGAAATCCGCTCATTTCCGATCGTTACCAGCCTTAGCTTCCAAGGAAGCGTGCTAGTATGTGATATTGTCGTAGCCATATTTTTTTCGGATTAACTTCGCCATGCCGAGTGTGACTTGTGAAGCGATTTGCATTATTTTGAAAATGAGTGACGAGTCTGATGCTGCTCCAGCGAGGGTGACACCTTCAGATCCTTCCACGTCCGTTCGTGGAAAGAGAGCTGTAATTCGGAGCCGAACTCGCAAAATGATGAAAAATGTTGAAAATGCTGCGTCGTTGATAAACAGCAAAACTAACTGCTTCAGTCCCTTCTTCAGTCTACAAAGCTGCTGCCTGCACGGGAAAAGGCGTTGCCAGCCTAAAGAAAAACGTAAAATTTATTAACACTCATCTTGGCGAATTTAGGCACTAAATGCTACGTATTTTGTAGCCAAGAGAAGCTTAATTGAACCTGTGATCAAATTTAAACCATGTCATATTTAAATTCATATGATAACTCTCTGATTTCGAACTCCGCCTGTCACGTCTGCTTTTGTTTATACGTGTTTGGGGCTTGTTTGTTATCAATATTATACGAGATGCATGGGTTGAGTGTGACGATGTACTATATATTTGTGGCAACTATATTTAATGTCAGAGAATGACATTTCTCTAACCTTCTTGATACTGCTTTGGGTATTCAAGTAAAGATACTACGCTCGCCTAATCCTAAATTCCGCGACGAAGGTTGCAAGATCTGATCACCTCCGTCAAGAGTGGTAGAGGCTCAAGCGCATCTGAACTGTTATGTGGTAGTAGTGGTAGTAGCAGTTTTACTCATCTCTAGAACACTTCTCGAAGGATATTGAACATGTAGTAGTACTACAATTTGAGACCAACAATACTAACATAACTCATACATACAGACATTTACATACTTACAGGTCCAGTTGGACAGGTATGGAACACGTAGTCGGCCGAGATCTTACAATACAAACCATCCTGCCATTTGCCTGGAGTAATTTAGTGAACTCACGGAAAACCTAAATCATGATGGGCAGATGAAAATCTAAACCTGCACCATCCCAAATACACAGCCACTTCGTTTAAAACAGTGTTAGATCACTCGGTTTTTCCCTAGCGTGCAATAGTGTTTTGCAAAGATGTTATTTAATAATATAAAAAAGTAGTGCTACGCTATTCATGCATTTCTTACTACCAATCACTGAACTCACTAAACACACGTTACTTCATAATGTAACGCTACACCCACTATCGGCTGACATCAGGACGACAGCGACGATGTTTCTTTCCCATTCTGTACACCGCAACTTCCCATTTGCTATCCTGAAAAATTGAGTCAGCGACCCTCCATAATGAGAGATGTGGAGTTCAGAAAACGGATAACGTGTTAGCATTATGCATTGGATAGCTGTCCGCCTCGATAACTGACTGGTCAGCGCGACGGGTTGCCGTCCTAAGGGGCCCAGGTTCGATTCCCGGCTGGGTGGGGGATTTTCTCCGCTCAGGGACTGGGTGTTGTGTTGACTTCATCATCATTTCATCCCCATCCGGCGCGCAGGTCGCCCAATGAGGCGTCGAATGTAATAAGACCTGCACCAAGGCGGCCGGACCTGCCCCGTAAGGGGCCTGCCGGCCAATGACGCCAAACACTCATTTCCATTTCCATTGGACAGCCACATCTTGAAGAAGTTGGGTTATTGTGACAGTGCTGCACGTTACTGTGGTGTGGAGGAAGAGACATGTGGTGTACTGTGGAGAGCTGCCTACTTCAAGCTTTTGTAGGCGGTCTGAAAGACCTGCATAAGTGACACCAATCACTACGATATAGAGGTTAAATTTAAACATTAATCGTCAAATTCATTATTATATGCAGGGTGTGGGTTTTAATTGGAATTAACTAATATTTTGGACAAATCAAAGTTCTAGGTAATAAGTTACAGGGTGTTTCAAAAATGACCGGTATATTTGAAACGGCAATAAAAACTAAACGAGCAGCGATAGAAATACACCGTTTGTTGCAATATGCTTGGGACCACAGTACATTTTCAGGCGGACAAACTTTCGAAATTACAGTAGTTACAATTTTCAACAACAGATGGCGCTGCAAGTGATGTGAAAGATATAGAAGACAACGCAGTCTGTGGGTGCGCCATTCTGTACGTCGTCTTTCTGCTGTAAGCGTGTGCTGTTCACAACGTGCAAGTGTGCTGTAGACAACATGGTTTATTCCTTAGAACAGAGGATTTTTCTGGTGCTGGAATTCCACCGCCTAGAACACAGTGTTGTTGCAACAAGACGAAGTTTTCAACGCAGGTTTAATGTAACCAAAGGACCGAAAAGCGATACAATAAAGGATCTGTTTGAAAAATTTCAACGGACTGGGAACGTGACGGATGAACGTGCTGGAAAGGTAGGGCGACCGCGTACGGCAACCACAGAGGGCAACACGCAGCTAGTGCAGCAGGTGGTCCAACAGCGGCCTCGGGTTTCCGTTCGCCGTGTTGCAGCTGCGGTCCAAATGACACCAACGTCCACGTATCGTCTCATGCGCCAGAGTTTACACCTCTATCCATACAAAATTCAAACGCGGCAACCCCTCAGCGCCGCTACCATTGCTGCACGAGATACATTCGCTAACGATATAGTGCACAGGATTGATGACGGCGATATGCATGTGGGCAGCGTTTGGTTTACTGACGAAGCATATTTTTACCTGGATGGCTTCGTCAATAAACAGAACTGGCGCATATGGGGAACCGAAAAGCCCCATGTTGCAGTCCCATCGTCCCTGCATCCTCAAAAAGTACTGGACTGGGCCGCCATTTCTTCCAAAGGAATCATTGGCCCATTGATCAGATCCGAAACGATTACTGCATCACGCTATCTGGACATTCTTCGTGAATTTGTGGCGGTACAAACTGCCTTAGACGACACTGCGAACACCTCGTGGTTTATGCAAGATGGTGCCCGGCCACATCGCACGGCCGACGTCTTTAATTTCCTGAATGAATATTTCGATGATCGTGTGATTGCTTTGGGCTATCCGAAACATACAGGAGGCGGCGTGGATTGGCCTCCCTATTCGCCAGACATGAACCCCTGTGACTTCTTTCTGTGGGGACACTTGAAAGACCAGGTGTACCGCCAGAATCCAGAAACAATTGAACAGCTGAAGCAGTACATCTCATCTGCATGTGAAGCCATTCCGCCACACACGTTGTCAAAGGTTTCGGGTAATTTCATTCAGAGACTACGCCATATTATTGCTACGCATGGTGGATATGTGGAAAATATCGTACTATAGAGTTTCCCAGACCGCAGTGCCATCTGTTGTTGAAAATTGTAACTACTGTAATTTCGAAAGTTTGTCTGCCTGAAAATGTACTTTTGTCCCAAGCATATTGCAACAAACGGTGTATTTCTATCGCTGCTCGTTTAGTTTTTATTGCCGTTTCAGATATACCGGTCATTTTTGAAACACCCTGTAATATTAGAACAGCACTACAACTGACCACCACATTACTAGTTTTATTGCATAGTCGGATTCTACGCTACAAAATACGTACGGTTAACTGAAACTATTGTCTTTCAGTCGTAGGAGACAACGCTGTAATCGACAAATGTCAACTGTGCCTGTTTTTCCTGTTATGGACCGGCACATTTGATTCTTCATTTCATTTACGATGTAAACGCAAACCTTTGTGTTCTAACGGTTGGTATTTATGTTCGAAATTTCTGTAACGTTGCAAATACGATTGTACAGTACAATACGGTTCGCCGTTTCAATGTCTAGTTAGAAACTACGTTTAGCGTGATCAGGAACAACGATGTTTCCTGTTCCCATCAGGAAGCTTGATTCCGGCGAGTCCCTGAGCTCTCACCTTTGGGGCACTTAATTTCGGTGAGTATCCATGGCAGGTGCACTTGTCACTATGACATGTTGCCTTATTACTATGGTTGTGGTTTATATTCTGCCGGTAGCCGCACAGTGGCCCGAGCGAGGGTTACGGCGGTAGGATGGAAACACACACCAGTCCTGATAGCGGACTTCGAGGGCAGCTACCGAAATCAAACACCACTATTATTTGGCTACTCACCACAATCAACCCCGTAGGGAACAGAAAACTACGGTACCATACAAACAGCTTATTTCCAGAAATGTCAATCCCTAGCCATATTATTTGTACTGTACATTCACATTTGCAATACTGAAGTACCGTGTGAACATAAGTACAAACGTTCGAACACAAAAGTTTAGATTTACGCCGCAAGTAAAGCGTAGATTCAAATGTGTCGGTTACTTGTTGCAAAAACAGCTTCAAATGGTAGAAATGGCTCTAAGGACTTTGGGACTTAACATCTGAGGTCATCAGTCCCCTAGACTTAGAACTACTTAAACCCAACTAACCTAAGGACATCACACACATCCATGCCCGAGGCAGGATACGGACCTCCGACCGTAGCAGCAGCGCGGTTCCGGACTGTAGCGCCTAGAACCACTCGGGCACAGCGGCCGGCAGCAATAACAGCCACACTTGATTTTTGTTGATTACAGCGCCATCTCCCATGAATAAGAAACAATAGTTTGATTAAACTGTACGCATTTTTGGCGTACAATTGCAAATATGCAATACAAATGGGGGAGGGTATTTCCAATTTGAAAATACAAAGTTGAACCCTACCACGCAGGACGGGTTGTTGAGAGGTGACCACTTGTAGCACAGAGAGATATCCGCTTTGCCAATACCTGTTAACTTTTCACCTAGAACGTTTTTTTCATATGATACGTTGTTGTCGAGATATTTAGTTGTCTCAAGTTAAAACAAACATCCCACACAGGTGCATGTTCTCTAATGCGATATGTTGGTAATTGCAAGTAATAATAATGATACGCACAGTGAAACGACCAACATTTCACAATATATATAAATGACCTAGTAGATAGTGTCGGAAGTTCCATGCGACTTTTCGCGGATGATGCTGTAGTATACAGAGAAGTTGCAGCATTAGAAAATTGCAGCGAAATGCAGGAAGATCTACAGCGGATAGGCCCTTGGTGCAAGGAGTGGCAACTGACCCTAACATAGACAAATGTAATGTATTGCGAGTACATAGAAAGAAGGAGCCTTTATTGTATGATTATATGATAGCGGAACAAACACTGGTAGGAGTTACTTCTGTAAAATATCTGGGAGTATGCGTACGGAACGATTTGAACTGGAATGATCATATAAAATTAATTGTTGGTAAGGCGGGTGCCAGGTTGAGACTAACTGGGAGAGTCCTTAGAAAATGTAGTCCATCAACAAAGGAGGTGGCTTACAAAACACTCGTTCGACCTATACTTGAGTATTGCTCAACAGTGTGGGAACCGTACCAGATCGGGTTGACAGGGGAGATAGAGGAGATCCAAAGAAGAGCGGCGCGTTTCGTTACAGGGTTATTTGATAAGCGTGATAGCATTACGGAGATGTTTAGCAAACTCAAGTGGCAGACTCTGCAAGAGAGGCGCTCTGCATCGCTGTCCATGTTTCGATAGGGTGCGTTTCTGGATGAGGTATCGAATATATTGCTTCCCCCTACTTACACCTCCCGAGGAGATCACGAATGTAAAATCAGAGAGATTCGAGCGCGCACGGAGGCTTTCCGGCAGTCGTTCTTCCCGCGAACCATACGCGACTGGAACAGGAAGGGGAGGTAAAGACAGTGGCACGTAAAGTGCCTTCCGCCACACACCGTTGGGTGGCTTGCGGAGTATAAATGTAGATGTAGATTGAAGTTATAGAAATTTTGTAGTGTAAAGAGGTACGTACGGATGGTTGTAGGTGTTGCACATGATGCTCACAAACGATCGGTCTTCCGGCGAAATATTCACGACTGCGACAGGAAACGGGAAGTGAGGGCAGTACGCTCTGTATCCTTTGTCACACACTTTTCGGTGTCTTTCTGGTTACAGATGTACGTTTAGTTGTGAAAAGTCTTCTCTGTACATAGCTGGTAGTCTGTATGACACGTCCAGCTCAGATGCATTCAGAGCGTAGCAACTGCCTAAGCTGCCGCAGGCGCGTTGCACAATGTACCTGCCGCTGTGTAGCGTTTCTGCTCTACTCGAGTGCGCACGCCAGCAGCGGACTATAACGCTTTCGTGCGCTACTGTAGCCTGGAGGTCGCTGCTGGTGCCGAGATCTAACAAGTTGCTGGCAGTAGCACCAGCATCAACGGACAAAAAAACCTTGTTGCCATTCTCACCTACTTCGTTGTATACTTCTACATCTTCACGATTACTCTGCGAATCACACTATAGTGCTTGGTAAATGGTTCATAGAACCAGCGACGGACTATTTCTCGACCGTTCCAGTCTCGAGTAGCATGTGGCAAAAATTAACACCTAAACCTTTCCTGCGAGCTCTGATTTATTTTATTACGGCGGTCATTTCTATGTAGGTGGAGTCAACGCAATATTCTCACATTCGGAGGAGAGTCTTGATGAATGAAACTTCGAGAAAAATCTGGTCGCAACGAAATACGCCTTTAATGACCGCCACCTAAACTAGCATACCATATCCGTGACACCCTCCTCCCCATTTCACGATAATAGGAAATGAACTGCGTGTCTTTGAACTCTTCGATGTCGTCCCTCAAGTCTGTATGGTAAGGATCACATACTGCGCAACAAAACTCCAGAAGAGGAAGAAAATTCGTAGCGTAGGTCATTTCTTTAGTAGATTTCTTGTATCTCCTAGTGTTGTGACGATAAAATGCGGTCTTTGGTTCGCCTTCCACACAACATTTTCTATGTGATGGATCCTATTTAAGATGTTTGAAGTCGTAATCTCTAGGTATTTACACTGCCTGACACAAAAAGTAAGGCACCCACAAGGGGAAGACGGAACTAAATGAAATCTCAGGGGCTGAGAGGGGTTGTTATTTCAGTGATTAATGGATCGAAACAAATTGATAAACAACTTCCAAGATGCTAGTCCAGGCGGGTGCTAAAATGATGATTTGGCCCTGTCTGACAACCCCCTGAAGCAGCTCTCAGGATCTCTTAATGCTCTTTTTTATATATAAATTACAATCTAAACATAAATGAATGATGAAGGCAACTAATACTACTAAATGATAAACATTGTTGTTCAATAAATATTTATCACAGATTAAAATCAACCCTTTAAGTACAATTGTGAATATTTCCTAACTTAAATTATTAATCAACTGCCCAACTCTGCCCCTTATTATGACTGCACGGTCTAATATCACTAACGCGAAATGACTGACATCATCTACGTACCAAACACTAGAAGACGCTACTTTCAAAGATGATCTGTGGTGGTGTGGAACCTCAGTGGAAATAAACTAACGTTATCACAGCTGTTTAGCTTTATAGCCCTAATAAGCCGAAGCAATTTGCGATATCACCGTATGTACTGCGTCCGATGTGTCGAAGTGGTGGTTTTCGTACTCGTCTGTGACCATGGAAAAACTCCAGCCACAAATAAAGTCTTTCAAAGACTAGGACGGCAGAAGGCGGTCCTCTGACTAATATACTATAAAACTGTCTTCTCCTCAACCGGCCGCCGTGGCCGAGCGGTTCTAGGGGCTTCAGTTGCAACCACGCGACCGCTACGGTCACAGGTTCGAATCCTGCCTCGGCCATGGATGTGTGTGATGTCCTTAGGTTAGTTAGGTATAAGTAGTTCTAAGTTCTAGGGGACTGATGACCTCAGATGTTAAGTTCCATAGTGCTCAGAGCCATTTGAACCATTTTTGTCTTCTCCTCTCTGTGTTCTACAGACGAGAAACGAGAACTCCCAGCCACAAGGACGGAGTTCTCTTCTCAACGCAAGCATAGGCAGAAGAAGAGCTCTCAATTACTGAACGCTGCGTACTCAACAACGACTTCCAATCTGGAGGTGAAGTCCAGAATCGTATAGGTTCGCAACATTATAGTGCCTAACCGTTCTAACTATAAACTCTCTTGAGAGCAAAGACAGCAAGTCTTGTCTGTACCAACAAAGCTGATACCGAGCGATCGTCACACATGGGCGCCCACATCGGAAGACCTCGTCTCTCCACTGCTGGCCTCCCAGCAAGGCTCGGCTCCCCACCCTCGTAATTGCGAAAACGAATCATATTCCCGAAACCACGGTATACTCTCCCTCTCTACTGATTCTTCCGAACGCCGACGAACCATATTTTAGTCTTTTGTCGTCCAGCGCTTACAATGGTACGCTTCTGAGTAAAAATCCTTGGAAATAACCCAGCCGACGTGGTTTCTGAGGTGCCGCTTCTTCGTTCCTCTCACCTGTGCCCAAGATTTGCAGAGTTCCCAGTTATCCCTCCGGTCCTGCTACAATAGCGGCCGGCCGTTACCCTATTGTGCTCCAGAGCTCAGGTGCCACGACGTCCGTCTTAGCTACTTCCTGTTTTTAAGCAAGACCTTCCACCCAGAGCTTGATTTCTGCCTGCCATCTCCACTGGCGTTCCAACCTCTACTAGTATAGGCACTCATTCATTACGCTGTTCTGATAATAAAGTCACCCCATAACCTTTCATGCAATAAGCGTTAACAATTATTTACAAAGCAAGCGTGACAATGTCAGTCTCCTTTATATATTCATATACCAGATGTACAACCTAACACATGATACCTAATTGTGGTTGTTGATCACGGCAAAGTATGTGGATGAGTGCTTGTAAGGTGCGGAATTATAGCCACCTTACAAACTTGCCAGTATAAGCCCACTTGTCAGTATGACATTTCACCACCTTTAGCCTGTATCAGTGCACCGATTTGATTGCGAAGGGTATCATACAGCCACTGTATTCTGTCCGAGGTAAGCTGGCCCAAAACTGCTGCAGTTGGTCCTTGATATCTTCAATAATGGTTCTTGGATGGAGTTGACGACCTAGCTGGTTCCACACTCCAAATATGTTCTACTGGGGACAGATTGGAGGGCCTTCCTGGCCACCAGAGTACTTCAACGTTCAACACACAGTTCATAGTGACACGCGCCATGTGTGGACGAGTATTGTCCTGTTGAAAAATGGTACCACGATACTGTCTCATGAGAGGTAGTATATTCGGACGCACGATGTCCATGGCTTACTGTTGTCCAGGCAGATTTCTCTCAAACACTACTAATCGTGATCTTAAGTAATATCCGATTGCTCCACACACCATGATGCCAGGAGGAAACAGCACTCTGCCTCTCCAAAATATAGGAAGAATGGGACAATTCCCCAGGTCTCCACCGTGTTCGATGGCGATGGTCATGTGGAAAAGTGGGGAATCGCAATTCATCACTGAAGACAATAGCACGCCGTTAGGCAACAGTCCATTCTTTCTGGTCAATGCACCATTCCAAACGCACCGTTTACGTTGTGATGTTAATACCAGTCTACACATGGGGCGTTAATTCCGAACTCTGGCTGCTGCTAGTCTTCTAACAATGTTGATGGATGACACACAATGTTACAGTGAGACCATTACTTGTTATCGGATGGCAGGCGCCGATGTGAAGGGGTTACAATGTGCTTTGTGCATCAATACGGCGATCCTCTCTTGTAATGGTCAGACGTCGACCAGGACCTTGATGACAAGTACGGCTATCCTCACTTGCCCATGCCCTCCAACACTGGGCCACTCTCCAATCGGAATCTCTCACTAATCTAGATATTGAGAGATTCGACCAGCTGGCCAATAGCAAACCCACATTGAGGAACTTCCCAAACTCTGTGAGGCGCTGAAGAACAACACTATCGCACTCCGGTGACCGTTCTACTTGTCACAGAAAACTGCAACTCTAATCATTTACATACTCACTGACGATGTGTGAATATACGGAGGTATGGTGACATCTGACCATGTCTTCTGAGTGTTTCACTTTTTCTGTCGGGCAATGTAATAATAATAATAATAATAATAAAAGAATCGAAGTCTGCAACAACCAAACAAGGCAATTTCGTCCCATCTACCACTGACTCCCTCAATAGCCCTCTAATAGTGGCATAAGTGTTTTGTTTGGAACAGCCGTTAAGCACATCCGTGACTGTTGAATGATATAACCCATATCAACATCATCACTCTGCGAACCACTCCAAAGTGTGTGGCAGGGGATACTTTTGATCTTGCCATATATTAACATTTTCCCCGTTCTGTTAACGGATGGATCGTGGCAATTTTATTGATTGTACGTCTCTGTGCGAACTATTTTTTGTCTAATTTTTCCTCCGCAGTCTCTGCGGGATGGATACGGGTAGGGGGCTGAAGAATGTGTCTGGTTTTTGCCCTTAAAGACGGTTCTTGAAGTTTTCAATCGACATACTTGCGAGATGTACAGCGCCTCGCTCCGATTGTCTTCCAGTTTAAATATTCCAACATCTCGCACGGGATCTTTGGCTTGTCGAAAAAGCCTGTGACTGTTTGCAGCGCTCTTTCTCGTATATACTCAGTGCCTCCTATTAGAGTGATCTAATATGGGTCCCACAAACCACAGCAGTGACAAAGTATGCACTGTACAAGTGTTTTGTGTTCAGTCTGTTTTGCGAACACACTGCATTCATCGCTGAAGACAATGGGACTCAGATCAGCAGCAGCCCGTGCTTTCCGCTCACGGCACCATTCCAGACGCAGCCATTTATGTTATGGCAGTCTACTCATAGGACGGTAATTGCTAATGTTGCCGCTGCTAGCCTCCGACCAATCGTGCGGGGTGACACATAATGTTGGAGGGAGTCCATTACTTGCTCTCACGTGGTGAGCGCAGATGTGGGGGGTAACAGAGTGTTTGGTGCATCAATACGGCGGTCCTTTCTTGTGGTTTGTTTTGTTCTGGAGACAAGTATCCATTCGTTTATTAAGGAAGTCTGTCAAGTCACAGCTACCGCGTAATACACATCTCCAGAGCGGCAGGTGTGGCATTTATCTTTTCCTGCGTTTTCCTCGTTGTACGCAATCAATAAATCGCAGTCTACCATTTGCTTTAGCTATAACTGACTCGATGCAGTCGCTCTACTTAATATCGCTACATACTGTACTTCTAAATATATGCATAACATGACACCCTAGTCGTCTTTGCATTAGACACATATTTTGTCGAAATGCAATCGCATCTTAATGAAATTTTTACCGAATATAGGCCTAATTTGATCAAAGATAACTACACATCTCAAAAAGCTGGAGGCAGCAAATAGTGTTGTCCGCTAAGCCATTAAAGTAACTTGAACAGCAATGGTGCTATTAGGCTATCCCAGGGCACACCAGGCACTGCTTCAGTGTTTGTAGATGAGTCTCCAATCGCAATGACCGAAGTTCTATGTGTTCGGCGCTGTGTTCATTTTGTTCGCTAGATTGGGCATGCGACAGTACGGCGCGAAATGAGGAACAGTTTGCGTCTCAAAACCTATGCCAGCGTTTCAAAAACTAAGAGACACGCATAAAATTTATTGCAAAGAGTTTTGCGTCCCATTATTAAATTAGTTGGATGAAGATATGTGGAAAAGAAAAATATAACGTTCGGTGATGAGTAAGCTTTCTAAGCAAATATCACAACAAAACACACAACGTCGGATTTGATCAGAATAAACCCGCGACACATTCAAAACACGACAGATTTCGAGCTTTGAGGAACAGTGAGGTTAACGGCCCTTTCACATTCAAGACAGAAAAAACAACGGCGTAGTGGATCTTAACGTGAAGGAAAACTTTGTAATTCCGTAGAACGATGGGTATGGCGAGAGACGTCGTATTCACTTCCAGCAAGCTGTCGTACACCACACTGTCTCAACTAAATCTGGGATTTCCGCAGTGACCGATTTCCAGTACAGCAGAAAGGTAGGGAGGGGGCCTAGTGAAGCTACCTGGCAGAGTAAAACTGTGTGCCCGACCGAGACACGAACTCGGGACCTGATAATGGAAACAAGACTAAAGAAAAAGCAAGACCTTTGATACATTTGTCGACCTGGAAAAGCGTTCGACAATATCAAATTATGCAAATGTTCGAAATTCCGAGAAGATAGGGATGTAAGACGGGTATAGTCTTACGCCCCTGCTGTTCAGTCTATACATCGACGAAGCAATGACGGAAATAAAAGAAAGATCCAAGAGTGGAATTAAAATTCAAGGTGAAAGGATATCAATGATACTATTCGCTGATGAAATTGCTATCCTCAGTGAAAGTGAAGAGGAATTACAGGATCTGCTGAATGGAATAAACAGTTTAATGAGTACAGAGAATGGACTGAGAGAAAATCGAAGAAAGCCGAAAGTAATGAGAAGTAGCAGAAATGAGAACAGCGATAAACTTAACATCAGGATAGGTGATCACGAAGTAAATAGATTTAAGAAATTCTGCTATCTAGGCAGCAAAATAACCCATAACGGATGGAGCAAGGAGGACATAAAAACCAGACAAGCACAGGCAAAGAATGCATTCATGGCTAAGAAATCTGCTAGTATCAAAGACAGGCCTCAACTTGAGGAATAAATGTCTGAGAATGTACTTTTGCAGCACAACATTAGATGGTAGTGAGACGTGGAATGTGGGAAGACCGGAACAGAGGAGAATCCTTCAATAAATATAACACATCAACAGAAGTCAGTAGACAGGATAGAGCATACTAAGTTTTTGGGAGTACCTATAGATGAGAATCTTAATTGTAAAATTCATATTTTGGATCTTCTAAAGTGACTAGCTTTTGCAATCAGAATAATTGTCAATTTTGAGGATATAGAAATTAGTAAGCTAACATACTTTGCATACTTTCACTCTCTGATGTCATACGGAATAATATTTTGGGGTAGCTCAACATTTAGACAAAAAGTATTCCCTGCTCAAAAGAAAGCGGTTAGAATAATGTGTGGGGTTCATAGTCGCACATCTTGTAGGCATCTTTTTAAAAGATTTGGAATTCTTACAACAGCCTCACAGCACATTTACTCACTAATTAAATCTGTTCTCAACAACATGGACCACCGCGCGACCGCTGCGGTCGCAGGTTCGGATCCTGCCTCGGTCATGGATGTGTGTCATGTCCTTAGGTTAGTTAGGTTTAATTAGTTCTAAGTTCTAGGCGACTGATGACCTCCGAAGTTAAGTCACATAGCTCAGAGCCATTTGAACCATTTGAAGAACTGACATGTGATTACATTTTGGGTGCATAGATCCAGAGAAATCAGTACCCAGAACAACCACCTCTGGCCGTAATAACGGCCTTGATACGCCTGGGTATTGAATCAAACAGAGGTTGGATGGCGTGCACAGGTACAGCTGCCCCTGCAGAGTAGTGACTGGCGTATTGTGACGATCCAGTTGCTCGGCCACCATTGACCAGACGTTTTCAATTGGTGAGAGATCTGGAGAACGTGCTGGCCAGGGCAGCAGTCGAACATTTTCTGTATCCAGAAAGGCCCGTACAGGACCTGCAACATGCGGTCGCGCATTATCCTGCTGAAATGTAGGGTTTCGCAGGGATCGAATGAAGGGTAGAGCCACGGGTCGTAACACATCTGAAATGTAACGTCCACTTTTCAAAGTGCCGTCAGTGCTAACAAGAGGTGACCGAGACGTGTAACCAATGGCACCCCATACCATCACGCCGGGTCATACGCCAGTATGGCGATGACGAATACGCTTCCAATGTGCGTTCACCGCATCTACATCTACATCTACATCTGCATGATTACTCTGCAACTCACATTTAAGTGCTTGGCAGAGGGTTCATCGAACCACAATCATACTATTTCTCTACCATTCCACTCCCGAACAGCGCGCGGGAGAAACGATACCTAAACCTTTCTGTTCGAGCTCTGATTTCTCTTATTTTATTTTGATGATCATTCCTACCTATGTAGGTTGGGCTCAACAAAGTATTTTTCGCATTCGCAAGAGAAAGTTGGTGACTGAAATTTCGTAAATATATCTCGCCGCGACGAAAAACGTCTTTGCTTTAATGACTTCCATCCCAACTCGCGTATCATATCTGCCACACTGTCTCCCCTATTACGTGATAATACAAAACGAGCTGCCCTTTTTTGCACCCTTTCGATGTCCTCCGTCAATCCCACCTGGTAGGGATCCCACACCACGCAGCAATATTCTAACACAGGACGAACGAGTGTAGTGTAAGCTGTCTCTTTAGTAGACTTGTTGCATCTTCTAAGTGTCCTGCCAATGAAACGCAACCTTTGGCTCGCCTTCCCCACAATATTATCTAGGTGGTCTTTCCAACTGAAGTTGTTCGTAATTTTAACACCCAGGTACGTAGTTGAATTGACAGCCTTGAGAATTGTACTATTTATCGAGTAATCGAATTCCAACGGATTTCTTTTGGAACTCATGTGGATCACCTCGTACTTCTCGTTATTTAGCGTCAACTACCACCTGCTACACCATACAGCAATCTTTTCTAAATCGCTTTGCAACAGATACTGGTCTTCGGATGACCTTACTAGACGGTAAATTACAGCATCATCTGCTATGTCGCCAAAATGGATGTGACCATCATGATGCTGTAAACAGAAAATGGATTCATCCGAAAAAATGACGTTTTGCCATTTGTGTACCCAGGTTCGTCGTTGAGTACACCATCGCAGGGGCTCCTGTCTGTGATGCAGCGTCAAGGGTAACCGCAGCCATGGTTTCCGAGCTGATAGTCAATGCTGCTGTAAACATCGTCCAACTGTTCGTACAGCAGGTTGTTGTTTTGCAAACGTCCGCATCTGTTGACTCAGGGATCGAGACGTGGTTGCTCGATCCGTTACAGCCATGCGCGATAAGATGCCTGTCATCTCGACTGCTAGTGATACGAGGCCGTTGGGATCCAGCACGGCGTTCCGTATTACCCTCCTGAACCCACCGATTCCATATTCTGCTAACAGTCATTGGATATCGACCAACGCGAGCAGCAATGTCGCGATACGATAAACCGCAATCGCGATAGGCTACCATCCGACCTTTATCAAAGTCGGAAACGTGATGGTATGCATTTCTCCTCCTTACACGAGGCATCACAACGTTTGACCAGGCAACGCCTGTCAACTGCTGTTTGTGTATGAGAAATTGGTTGGAAACTTTCCTCATGTCAGCACGTTGTAGGTGTCGCCACCGGCGCCAACCTTGTGTGAATGCTCTGAAAAGCTAATCATTTGCATATCACAGCATCTTCTTCCTGTCAGTTAAATTTCGCGTCTGTAGCACGTCATCTTCGTGGTGTATCAATTTTAATGGCCAGTAGTGTATATATTAAAAAATCTTGTTTCACCGAGCGAGGTGGCGCAGTGGTTAGCACTCTGGACTTGCATTCGGGAGGACGACGGTTCAATCCCGTCCCCGGCCATCCTGATTTAGGTTTTCCGTGATTTCCCTAAATCGCTTCAGGCAAATGCCGGGATGGTTCCTTTGAAAGGGCACGGCCGATTTCCTTCCCCATCCTTCCCTCACCCGAGCTTGCGCTCCGTCTCTAATGACCTCGTTGTCGACGGGACGTTAGACACTAATCTCCTCCTCCTCCTTGTTTCATATGTGCATTGCTTGTGCACTTGACACGTTCCACATCATAACGGCTACCGTACCGAGCGATCGATGAATGGAACACGCAACCAACTAACTAACTGACTAACATCTGAGAAGTGGTGCTACTGAAGAATGTTCAATATTAGGTGGACTGATAAGATAGCCAGCCGGTGCGGCCGAACGGTTCTAGGCGCTTCAGTCTGGAGCCGCGCGACCGCTACGGTCGTAGGTTCGAATCCTACCTCGGGCATGGATGTGTGTGATGTGCTTAGGTTAGTTACGTTTAAGTAGTTCTAAGTTCTAGGGGACTGATGACCTCAGATGTTAAGTCCCATAGTGCTCAGAGCCATTTGAACCATTCTGAACTGATAAGGAATCAGGAGGTTCTCCGCAGAATCATTGAAGAAAGGAAACATTGACAAGAAGAAGGAACAGGATGATAAGACATGTGTTAAGACATCAGGGAATAACTTCTTTGCTGCTAGGGGGACCTGTAAAGGTTAAAAACTGTAGGGAAAGACGGAAATCGAAGTACGTACATCAAGGAATTGAGGATGTAGGTTGCAAGTGCCACTCTGAGAGGAAGAGGTTGGCGCAAGAGAGGAATTCATGGCAGGCCGCGTCAAAGCAATCAGAAGACTGTCGACTAAAAAATTTCCCTGGGGCAAGACCGAATTCTTTTCTACAACTGGCGATGTAGTTAGAAATCATGAGATCAGTAGGGAACTTGGTATTGATAAAATGATCAACGAAGTGCACAACCAGCAAAGGAAATGGCTGTCACATTGATCGCGAATGACGCGATGCTGTCTCCCGCACCAAACACAGCCTTACAACGACCTTCGAGCATGATGGAGTAATTACAGAGCAGGAACTTGTGTTACCCAGTACAACGGAAAAACAGTCAAAGCCACAAATTTCACTTTTATTTACTTGATGACTAATTTCTGGTTGGGACCCGTATTCAGAGCATCCAGTTAGCCAAAATGGTATTTCTCAAAATATAAGAATCATGTCAAGATAAGAAACAGATACATAACGAAGTTCAAATGAACAGTTACAGAGCACACAGATGATTTGAAAATGGGTCGTGAACCGAAACTAGTCGTCAAATAAAGAAAAATGAAATTTGCAACTTTGGCTGCTTTTCCGTTGTGTTGGTGCCGTTATGAAACCAAAGGAAGACGAGATAATAGGACTACCAAAAGGAAGATAGAGTCGGTAGTTCAGTAACTTCTCGAAGGGCGTTTTTTCTTCCAGCATTCTTTGGTAGAAGACGGAGTATTTTTACCAAGGAACGTGACCGTAAGCAGTTCTGTGACTCGTCACTATAACTTTAAGAACAATTTCAAGGTTGTTACAACGTTATAGAAGAATAATATACAGGAGAATGGAAAGGAAATTGAGAATGTGTTAGATGACGATTAGCCGGCCTCTGTGGCCGAGGGATTCTAGGCGCTTCAGTCCGGAACCACGCTGCTGCTACGGTCGCAGGTTCGAATCCTGCCTCGGGCATGGATGTGTGTGATGTCCTTATGTTAGTTAGGTTTAAGTAGTTCTAAGTCTAGGGGACTAATGACCTCAGATATTAAGTCCCATAGTGCTTGGAGCCATTTGATTTAGATGACGATTAGTTTGGCTTTAGGAAAGATAAAGTTACCAGAGAGGTAGGTCTGACTTTGTGCTTGATGATGGAAACAAGACTAAAGTACCATAAAATCAACATAAGCTCATAGAATTTGTCGACCTAGAAAAAGCGTTTTACAACTTAAAATTGTGCGAGATGTCAGAAATGTTGAGGAAAATTGAATTACAGGGAAAGAGAGCTGATATACACTGAGGTGGTAACAGTCATGAGATAGCGATATGCACGTTTACAGATACTGGTAGTGTCGCGAACTCAAGGTATAAAGGACAGCGTATTGGCGGAGCTGTCATTTGTACTCAGATCATTCACGTGAAAAGGGTGCAAAGTGACTGTGGCCGTACGGCTGGGATTGACAGATTTTGAACGCAGAATGATAATTGGAGCTAGACGCATGGGACATTCGATTTTCGAAATCATTAGGAAATACCACATTTCGAAATCCACAGGTTCGAGAATATCACATTGTAAGCAGGCTGTTTAGGTTTTTATGTTGGTAACGCCACGTAGCGCTCTGTATGAAAATCACTGACTGTGCTGTGTGCAGTCTGTGACTGGTTTGCATTGTTGGAATATTCGCTATTGTAGTGTTGGGCAGTTGGATGTGAACAGCGCGTAGCGTTGCGCAGTTGGGGGTGAGCCGCCAGCAGTGGTGGATGTGGGAAGAGAGACGGCAGAGTTTTGAGAGCGGACGATCTGGACGTATGTCCGTCAGAAAAAGGAAATTTGTAAGACTGGATATCATGAACTGCTATATTGCCTTTTGAACACTATTAAGGTAAATACATTGTTTGTTCATTATAAAAAATTTTCATTTGCTAACTGTGCCTATCAGTAGTTAGTGCCTTCAGTAGTTAGAATCTTTCATTTAGCTGGCAGTATTGGCGCTCGCTGTATTGCAGTAGTTCGAGTAACGAAGATTTTTGTGAGGTAAGTGATTCATGAAAGGTATAGATTATTGTTAGTCAGGGCCATTCTTTTGTAGGGATTATTGAAAGTCAAATTGCGTTGCGCTAAAAATATTGTGTGTCAGTTTAGTGATGATCAGAATAAGTAAAGAGAAAAATGTCTGAGTACGTTCAGTTTTGTTCAGCTGTTTGAAAATCAAATAACGTAAGAGGTTTATCAGCACAGTTCAAAATGGTTCAAATGGCTCTGAGCACTATGTGACTTAACTTCTGAGGTTATCAGTCGCCCACAACTTAGAACTAATTAAACCAAACTAACCTAAGGACATCACACACATCCATGCCCGAGGCAGTATCAGCACAGTCATTTATAATTTTCCAAAGGGGACGTTTCAACATTTGAGACATTCCCTCTCACCTCGGACAACGCCTTGACTCAACGGCCAGGAGCAGCGGGTGTTTGCATATAGTTGCCAGTGGCAACAGGCACCGGAACAGTAGGTGAAATAACCGCAGAAATCAATTTGGGACGTACGACGAATGTATCGTTAGGACAGTGTGGAAAAATTTGACTTTAATGGGTTATGGCAGCAGACGACCGAAAGAGTACCTTTGCTAACAGCACGACATCTCCTGCAGCGCTTCTCCTGACCTCATGACCGTATCATTGGACACTAGATGACTGGAAAACCGTGGCCTGGTCAGATGAGACCAGATTTCAGTTGGGAAGAGCCGATGGTAGGGTTCGAGTGTGGCGCAGACTCCACAAAGCCATCGACCAAGGTTGTGAACAACGTACTGCTCGTGGTGGCTCCATAATGGTGTGGGTTGTGTTTACATGGAATAGACTGGGTGCTCTGGTCCAAATGTACCGATCATTAACCATTTACAGCCGTTCATGGACTTCATGTTCCCAAATAACGATGGCATTTTTCTGGATTACAGTGCCCCATGACATCGGGCCACAGTTATTTTCGATTGGGTTGAAGAACATTCTGGACATTTCGAGTTATTCATTTGGCCACGGAAATCGTCCGACATGAGTCCCGTGGGGAATAGTCGAGTGATCAGATCTTACGCAAAATCCTGCACCGGCAACACTTTCTCAATTAAGGACGGCTGTAGAGGCAGCAGAGCTCAGTACTTCTGCAGGGCACTTCCAGCCACGTGTTCAATCCAAGGGTCGGCCGGAGTGGCCGAGCGGTTGGTTCTAGGCGCTACAGTCTGGAGTCGCGCGACCGCTACGGTCGTAGGTTCGAATCCTGCCTCGAGCATGGATGTGTGTGATGTCCTTAGGATAGTTAGCTTTAAGTAGTTCTAAGTTCTAGGGGACTGATGACCTCAAAAGCTAAGTCCCATAGTGCTCAGAACCATTTGAACCAGTTTTTCAATCCAAGGCACGTCGAGCTGCTGCATTACGCCGGGCAAAAGAAGATCCGACACGATATTGGGAGGTATACGATGACTTTTGTCACATCAGAGTGCAATGTGTACAGACTCAGGAGCGAACAATCAGACTAGGAGACCAAGAGCGAAGTGCTCGAATTAAGAAGAATGTAACACGGGGATGCAGTCTTCGCCTTTACCGTTCAATTTGTGCATCGGGACATTCATTGAGAAGGGAGTGCTTGCTAGTAGATGCTTTGGAAGGATTGGTTTGTGGGAGAAGACTGAGAGGAAGAAGGAGATACAAGGTGATAGACGACATAAAGGAAAGAGGAAATTATGCAGACCTGAAGAGGCTGGCAGAAGACCGGACAGCCTGGAGAACTACCATGTGAAAACCTACCTTTAGGCAGAACACTGATGATGTTTGTGCATCGAAGAAGCAGTAACAGAAATAAAAACGGGAGGACGAACTACAAGACGTGTGACCTAATTACGTAGCAGCTGGCGAGAGCTGTGTCCGCAATTGCAACGGAAACGTGAATCGCGCACACAGCACGGCGCTACAGAAGAGTCGGATGACATTGCAGTGTTCAGCTCCAAATGTGCACCATTGTCTGCTCAGGTGGGAGAATTCCTGTAGGCCAGCGCTCCAACGTGTGAGAACGACACAGGGTCATTAACCTGCACGCCTCCCGACTGCTTAACTGGAACAAAGCGTCGACGCAGTCCCTCCATGTACCAAACTCTGCCAGAATAATATCTACTGTAACGATCTCGACACAAAAACCACCACACGTCTCGCCTCAGGATCTTGTTCCTTAGTTCCTCAAGACAGAGCGAGTCATTGTCACCAAGATCAGTTAGATAATATTAATACACTGTTCGTTCCGTAGACGATCTAAGATATGGAACACGTCAGGAAATCAAAAATACATCACTCAAAAACAAGTAAGTGATATGCTAATGATCCTTCCACGGATCGCCGGCCGCAGTGGTCTAGCGGTTCTAGGCGCTCAGTCCGGAACCGCGGGACTGTTACGGCCGCAGGTTCGAATCCTGCCTCGGGCATGGATGTGCGTGATGTCCTTAGGTTAGTTAGGTTTAAGTAGTTCTAAGTTCTAGGGGACTGATGACCACAGATGTTAAGTCCCATAGTGCTCAGAGCCATTTGAACCATTTTGAACCTTCCACGGATCCTAAGTGAGATACTCCTCAAGAAAGTGGAGAAAGTGAAAAAAAGTTTTTCCATTCACATATCACTTAAAAGAATATCACAAACGTTTAAATGTATGCATATGAAGATGCGTAAGATAATGTCAATAATACCAAGGTGACTGCAGATAAGTATCGTCAAAAACAGAACAGTTTTCTCGGTTTACCGACACTGCTCGCATTACTGTACCCCGAGTTCAGGTGTTACATGGGATTCATGTTAAGCCATATATACACGAATTAGTTGTGGTTAGGAATTCATCAGTAGAACAGGAATCGGCAATCAATAAATCATTATGCTGATCTTCCAGTCTACATTATTAACAGCTTAACTCTTTTACATTTTCTTAACGAGTTATTGGACCTGTGAAATCTTGAACAATGGGCACCTTTCCAGACCAAAGTGAATGACTTTACGTCTTCATGAGAACTGTTCGTAATTCTGGTACTGATTCCCTAGACTGAGCTAATGCTAGGAAAGAGAAATGTTGCTGATGACAAATTTCATCAAACAATAAATATTCTGTGAAGCATTGATATACCCAGTTATTTGAAGAGATTTCTACAAGAAGATCATGAAGCAACACGACAAAAAATTCGATTTAGACGCGTTTCGACCAGGAAATATTTATCTTGGTTTGATGAGTTACCCCAAAAAATCATACCGTATGACATTATGGAATTGAAAGAAGCAAAATGTGACAGATATTTTACTTTTACCTCACCTGCGTCTTACAATATTGTCATTGCAAAGATACAATGAAGTGTTTCAGTAGTTTTGTCGTATGCTCCTTCCCATTGAACTTATAATCAAATTTTAGTCCCCAAACTTTAACACTGTCAAAAGCTTCAGTCTGCTTGTTATCACATTCATGTATATGTTGGGTAGAAACTCTTTGAAGGTTTTGAATTGTACAGTGAGTTTTTCCTAAGTTTCTTGACGGCGAATAAGCTGCAAATCATCTGGTAACAAAAACAGTTTTCTCGGATCTTTTTCTAAAATTACATTTGATTTGCTATTATTTATGTCGTATGAAAACAAAACGAAATTAGCATCTGCTAATTTTACTTTTGAAAGGTGATTAATACACACAAGAAAAAGTAAGAGCGCTAAAATGGAACACTGTGGAACGATACATGTAATTAGATCGTATTTGGACAAGACTGATAGTTTGGTACAGGATTCTTTCCTAATGACGCCCTTTGCTGCCATTAAATGTATATAAAATTATGACTTGAACTACATAAAATTTCTAAGCCAGAACGTCAAAGAGTAAAATTTTTCACATCTCTATGAATTTATACAGGGCGTAAACAGATACAGTTCTTCTATGACACAGGCATTTGTCACAGAAACTATATTCCAAGCAGTGTCGTAAAAGAAGAGTAGCAGATCAGAACCATTTTTTTCTTCTTCTTCGTCTGCTTCAGCAACCAAAACAAATGGGGATTTATGGTACCATACCTGTTTTGAGATTTTCTCTAAATCATTAGATTGCATTATTTAGAAAAATAACGTGAAAATAGTTCTTGGAAATAATTTGGCTGTATACCCAAAAGCACACCATTAATCAAGCACACCGAGAAAACCTGATAAATCATCGTTTTTCGAAAACTACGAAATGACTATTTTGAGAAAAAGGTAAATCGAAGACAATGGTATACGACAATGGACCTCAGATCCCCAGAAGAATGTGGAAAACAGGATTATTTAATCAAGGAACAAATGTATCACACATTGTGTGAAACACGGCTTACGTGCAAGACTGCAGAGAAACGGTTAGAAACCTATGAAATGTGATGTTACCGGAGGTTATTATATGTCAGGTGGCTTGGTAGAGTAAGGAATGCAAACGTCCTGCAACGAGTCAAAGGGAAAAACACGTATTAAAAACATAGTGAATCGAAGTCAAACAAGTAGCGTCGTTGGGCGCATATTACCACATCAGTAGTTGCTGAAAGCTGTAGTGAAAAACCTGTTAGGAGGAAAGAATGACAGATTCCAGGTGTAGACTTGAAAATATAACGCATATTGCCAGTGTTGAAATGAAAAGGATACCTGCCAAATGGCGGGATTAGATAACTGTATCAGATCAACCTTTATTTCACTGATCGCCCTCCCGTCCCCATTTGAGACTATCTAGTTTTATTGACGCCCACCATATCTCTTGGTTCCCACTCGTCTACGTACAGTCGCACTGAAATTCGTTGCCATTTAGAGCATTTCAGACGATTCTAAATACTGGATGTCATTTGGATCTTTGCGTCTACAAAAATAGTTTCAACAGCGTGTGTTAGTCAGTATAAAATTTGCCATAAACAATGTTTCATGATGGCTCTGAGCACTATGGCTCTGAGCACTATGGGACTTAATATCTGAGGTCATCAGTCGCCTAGAACTTAGAACTACTTAAACCTAACTAACCTAAGGACATCACACACATCCATACCCGAGGCAGGATTCGAACCTGCGACCGTAGCGGTCATGCGGTTCCAGACTGAAGCGCTTAGAACCGCACGGCCACACCGGCCGGCACATTTCGTGATATTACCTATTTCCGGTACTCACGTCTGAAACTGCATGCTTGCAAGATGGCAAAAATGCATGCATTTAATATCTCTGTTAATTCTTTATGGTTGTAAAAGAAACATTTGAGTCACCCCGTGTACGATGTGACATATGAGCTACGTCGGGAATGTCTGCCAGCAATGACAACGTTGCCTACAACAGTTTCACCTATATCGAAACTGATGAAAGTTTACGAGATGATTTATGAAATTTTCACATCGCGATTGACTGATGACGTCGAGTTTGTAGAAAAATGGACTAGTTAAGTCCTGATCCATTTCACCACCGCCCATAAAGCACGGAGGTTGATCAGAACTGTTTCCAAGTATTGCATTTCCCCATCGATTGCAACTCAGATGCGTTCCAGAGGATTGAAGTCAGATGACTTTGGCACGGAAGTACTTTCACGTTCATCAATTTTGATACATTTCGCAATTAGGGGATGGCGCATTGTCTTTCTAGGTACAGTTCATCTAAGGGGTGTTATCATCAAAATGGACGCATGTGATCTGAAAACAGCTTCGTGAATCATTCGCTGCGATGGCAGTCGTATCAGAAGCCCAATCGATCCCATTTAGACGTCCTCAAAAGGAGAACAGCTTCACCATTTGCCTGAACGATGTCCTGCTGGCAGGCAGTATAGATTTCCCATGTGGTTCCAAAATTCTCTTTCCCTGACATTCGTATATAAACCGTGTATCTCGAGTCATCGCCGCGCGGGGTAGCCGTGCGGTATCGGGAGTGTTGTCACGGTCCGCGCGGCTCCCCCCGTCGGAGGCTCGAGTCCTCCCTCGGGCGTGGGTGTGTGTGTGTGTTTGTCCTTAGGATAATTTAGGTTAAGTAGTGTGTAAGCTTAGGGACTATGACCTTAGCAGTTAAGTCCCTTAAGATTTCAGGCACATTTGAACATTTTGATTTTTTGAGTTCGCAACGGCAAGGGTAGCATACCATCTGACGCTTCAGCAGTGGCGTCATTTGGGAACTTCCACATGTAGCATGCGCTTCAGTATGTACGTTGAACATTCAGTGTTGATTTTCATGGTAGGTTAGGTATGATGAAAGTAATCATCCACTGCAAGTATTACATTAAGAAGTCACATCGAGTTTTTTGAGAGTATCAGTTTTTCTAGGGAGAGTCAGAAGTAGAAACATGAGCCATAACCGGTGCTTATCGCATCGACTCAGTTACAATGGCAGGCAATGGCTTGTCTGCATGGCAAGGAACAGATAGCATACTGGCAACACTGCAAAGTTTTCTGAATATCCCACTGCGCATATCGCATACGCCCCCGCCTTCTTACTTGCACACAACTATAGCAACGTGCAATTACTTCCTGTTCTCCAAAGGAGAGGTGACATCAGTAGTCGTCGATTTGAGTCTCTAGATCCAGCTGTCTCTGACAGCGATGTGTCCCTAAAGAGCCTCCAAAAAAAAAAAAAAAAGCCCACGCCAGGTGTTATGAATGGTTGCAGCGGCGCGACGTTTCGAAAACAAGTGAACGCACGAGCTTCCAAGAATATTTTTAAAAAATTACAAAAAAAATGGTTCAAATGGCTCTGAGCACTATGGGACTTAACATCTGAGGTCATCAGTCCCCTAGAACTTAGAGCCACTTAAACCTAACTAACCTAAGGACATCACACACATCTATGCCCGAGGCGGTCGCGCAGTTCCAGACTGAAGCGCCTAGAACCGCTCGGCCACACTGGCCGGCTAAAAAATTACATGTTCGTCTCGTAGAGTAAGTGTGATTTATCTATGAGTGCACCGGGTATGTAATGCTTCGTGAGCCAGGCTGATTCTTGGGCCTCAGACGGAATAATTCTGGCTGGTTGTGGATTTTCCTCGTGGTTATTCTCATCATATTTTCACATATTTTGGGAATTTTATGACATCAAGATTAAATACTCTCGCTGACTAAAAAAAGTGAAACACCCAGAAAGGAAAGAGGAAACGAACTGATACTTCGCAAGCCGAGACGGTATGTGACATTATTTCAGCGATTGAAAAATCGAGTCAAATTTACAAAGGACTTGGCAGTACGAGCGCACTTATCAATACGACGTTGCATCCTCCTCTTATCTGTATGCATGGATTGATTCGATTGGACAGGGTGTAATAAAGCCGTTGTGTCCTCTCCTCCAGGCCAAGCCAGCCGACAACTGTTTTAACTGGTACTATATGTCTTGCGCACTAGCACTGGGAAAGAGTTGACGTCCGAGCTGTTCCCACATGTTCTGTCGGGGAGAAACAGTCACGGGAATACCTCAAAATCACGTAGACAGATCATAGAAACACGTGCTGGGTGTGGACGAACATTGTCCTGTTGAAAAGAAGGCACCCAAGACTTTCTCATTAGGGGTAACACATGAGGGCGCAGAATGTCTGTGACGTATCGTTGTGCTGTGAGGGTTCCCTCAGTCACTCTCAGCCCTGACGTGAAGCCATACCTGATGACTGCCCACACCATGACACTAGGAGTAATATCATTGGGCCTCTCCAAAATATTGGAAGAACGGGGCCTCTTCCCACGTTGTCGCAATACCCATCGAGACGGTCATCTGGGGGAGTGCACAACTGCAGTACGACTCCATTCATTAGCACTCCATGTTTCCCTGATATGGCACTACTCCAAACGCTGGTGTTAACAGCAGCCTACACTTGGGACAGTAATTCCATACTCTGACTGCTGCTAGTCTCCGACCAGTGGCGTGGGATGACACAGAATGTTGCAGAAGTTCATTACTTATTCTGAATAACAAGTGCAGGTGTGAAAGATTTACGATGTGCTAGGTGCGCGAAACTTGTGGTGGTCGGAGGTTGTGGACTGGAGCCTTGAAGACGAATACACCTGCCCTCATGTTCCGAAGCAGCCCATCGTCGGATCGATCTGAATGCCCCACATACCTGGTTAATGCGCTATTCGACCAGCCGGCCAAATGGAGACCCGCAATAAGAGCCCCTTCGAACTCTGTCAGGTGCTTATAAAGCTGTCTCACACGATTACGTTGCATCTCCGTGCGTTTCACAGTGACCACTCAACAGTGACAAATTTCACGCCCCTGGTAACATCACTTAACACGAATAGCACTATAGCACTCTTGTGGCCGATCTACCTGTCACAAAGCCGGCCGGGGTGGGCGAGCGGTTCTAGGCGCTACAGTCTGGAACCGCGCGACTGCTACGGTCGCAGCTTCGAATCCTGCCTGGGGCATGGATGTGTGTGATGTCCTTAGGTTAGTTACGTTTAAGTGGTTCTAAGTTCTAGGGGACTGATGACCTAAGAAGTTAAGTCCCATAGTGCTTAGAGCCATTTTTGAACCTGTCACAAATAATTGCAGCTCTAAACATTCGCATACCCGCCGATGGTGTGTACGTGTGCGAAGTTGCATTGTCTTTCGCTGTTTCGCTATTTTAGTCAGGCAGTGTATCTGTTGATCTGTGTCTATTTTTTCTAAAATGTCGTGTATCAATAAAGCAAGCTGTGTTCCCGAATTCATGCTGGCTCTTCGAGATATCACTCTTACCTTTAGCAACGTAACGATGTCTGAGCTTAAAATGTGCTCTAGGATCCTGCAGCAGATGGACGTTAGCGATACTGATCTGTAACTCTGTGCACCTGATGTCTTTCCCTTGGCTAGAAAAACAGGACTGACCCGCTCTCCTTTGGAGTCGCGCCTGGTTATTCGCTACGCGATACATTCTCGATAAACGTGGGCCTCGGAAAGTGGCAACTCCGCAGCAAAATGTAATTGGGAGCTCCTCAGTGCATGGTACCTTGTTCGCTTTGAGTAGTGTTATTGTTTTTCAGTGCTGAAATTGTTTATTTCATTATCTCTCATTTCCGTCTGTTGCCCTCAAACACTGGTATGTTAGTGTTCTTACGTGCGAATACATTTTTTAAATGCGGAATATATCATTTCAGCTTTCCGTCGGAAATCTAAGGTTTTAATACTGGACGGAGCCACTGTTGTCTCTATCCGTGGCACCACGGAGCGAGTTTCGGTAGCCTGAACTGGCAGTGCTACTCAACGGCCGTGCAAGGGGCACGCAGCCAATCACAGGCAGGTCAACGCCCCGCGAATGGAGCACCACGCCAGCAAGAGAGAGAGAGAGAGAGAGAGAGAGTACAGAGTCAATGTCAGAGCAACGGGCATTCAGCCACGGTGAAAGTCTAGATGTAAGCGGACGCACGAATATCGAGAGACATAAAAGTAACTTGGGATGTGCTCCAGAGCAGCGCTATAGAGCAGTCAGCATTCATCGCTTTCAGAGGGGACCCGATCTGCACCATCATAATTTCAGCGGTTGTTCAGGGTAATATTTTCCTGCATTTTAGTATAAGCGACCCACGGCCTTCGATGGCTTGCTACAAAGTAGTTGTACTTCATTTGATTTCTTACCCAGATTTATCTTTATATATGAGTTACACTGAAAATGTATGCACACAAGTGTCGACGATATGCGCTGTGTGTCTTGTCTGAAAACAAAATTGAACCATCCGTTCACGGTACATGCAGTTAGCAACAGTAACATTCACTTCACTCTTGCCGTTTTTATTATTTGTACACTTTACCTTAATTAGGGAAGTATTCAATTACAAAGATTTATAATATTTACTCGACACGTAATATTACAGAGTAATTGATTAGTCACGTCTATATGACGAAAGTAGATGCCATAAACATCCATTAAGACTCCAAATTTGGAGCAAAAATATTCCGTTTGATAAATTTTAACTTCTGGTTTGGAATTACAAATTTATTTCAGCATCGGAATATTTATAAATATTAGGGACAATGACATTCCACTAACTAAGCATTTTCACTTATTTGTTATACTCTACATAAAATTCTTAATACCGAACTAGAAACGTTGTGCGGAAAGACTACATCAGAAGTAAAAGCAAGTCTATTATTATTTGTCATTTCAGATCTGATTTATAGCGGATAAAAAGGTAAAGGCACAATACTGAAGCTCCTCCATTGTCAACTTTAAGCTTATTCCTAAGCTCAAAGATCAAATTATGACAGGATATGAATATTTCCACAGAGCTACGTTGTGCACAGTAGATAAAACTAAAGTCCCTTACTGATCGCACAAGGCCAGAATTTTCTTTATGAATGGAAATGTAAAAATAAATATTAGCTCTTGTTAGGAAAAGTTAGAAAAGTAGTAATCACAATCCTTTCAAGTGATACACAGAAGTAGGTTTACTGGGTAGGTCTATTAAAGAGACTGCTTACACTACGCTCGTCCGTCCTCTTCTGGAGAAATGATGTGCGGTGTGGGATCCACATCAGATAGGATTGACAAAGGACATCGAAAAAGTTAAGAGAAGGGCAGCTCGTTTTGTATTATGGCGAGATACGGGAGAGAGCGCCAAGGATATAATACACTAATTGGTGTGGCAATCTATAAAACAAGGTGTTTTCGCAGCGGCAGGATATTCTCGTGAAATTTCAGTTACCATCTTTCTCCTCAGAGTGTGAAAATATTTTGCTGTCGCCGACTTACACAGGGAGAACTGATTATCATAATAAAATAAGAGAAATCAGAGATCGCACTTACAGATTTAAGTTTTCTTTTTCTCGCGCGCTGTTGGGGAGTGGAACGGTGGAGAAGTAGCTTGAAAGTGGTTCGAAGAACCCTCTGCCAGGCACTTATTTGTGAATTGCAGAGTAGTCATGTAGATGTACATGTAGAACTGGGCGATATTCACCTCGTATATGGGTTCGCTGGATGCAATGGAAGAACAACACAATGATGCTGTGCTTAGCCGTTCCCCTTAGCGAAGCACAGCACAATGTTAGAGCGTGTAAGTTAGTCAATATTGCGAGCGCGCACTCTGCCGTGATCATGGTGGTCGACAGTTTGTGAACACACAGGGTCTTTCGTAAAAGCGTGCAAAAATGTAACAGGACATAGAGAAGCCAGCTTAAGGAGACATGGAAGTAAACTTGTCTATCGCTTTGTCTAGCATTACTGTTTTCCTGCTTATTTACGTCTAACATGCGCACAAGTTTATACGTACTGAGCTGTCTTCTTATATTCACATTCTTAATTTGCTGCAAGGAAACAGGCAATTGCCTGAATTGTAGCCACCTGTGATGTGATTCGAAACACACCAAGGATATTTGTCAGGGAGCGTCAGAATCTTGTTCACCGATGTCATGCTTGCATTAAGGTTAATAGCCGTCAGTTTCATCATATTTTGTAAGACACAGTGCAGATGGAATGTTCTCTTTGTCAATGACGGTATTTGCAATTCACTGTAACTAATGTAAATAAAAAAGTACACAGTAAAGCCGACTCCTCCAATCCCAGTTTCCCCACCTCAAATTGTTCAGTGGAGCGTCCTCTAAGTCCTGTTAAATTTTTGCTCGCTCTAACGGAAACGTTCTGTATGTATAGCATTGAGGTAGACAGATTTATTGAGGGAATTCTAAGGAAGTGTGCTTCGATAACGAAAGAGATCGCTTATGAAACCCAGACCAATTCTTTGTACTCCGCAAGCCACCTTACGGTGCGTAGTGGAGGGTACTTTGAGTACCACTGTTATTTCCCCTTTTTCATGTTCCAGACGTAAATAATTGGCGGGAAGAAAGATTGCTGAGCTCGCATCTCTCTAATTTTAACTTCATGGTCTTTTCGCGAGATGTACGCAGGTGGAAGCAATACATTTGGTGTCTCTTGTGGGAACGTACGCTCTCGGAACACCGTGATGCAGAACGCCTCTCTCACAGCCACTGCTATTGGGGTTGGCTAAGCATCTCCTTGACGCTTCTGCACTTACTAACTGAAGCTGTAACAAAGCGCACTGCTCTTCTTTGGATCAACTCTAATTCCTCTATCAATCATATCTGATACGGATCCCAGACTCACGAGCAATATTCAGGTATTGGTCGAACAAGGGCTCTGTAAAACTCCTTCTTTGTGAGTGAACTGCATTTCCTGAGGATGGTTCCAATGAATCGCAGTAGGGCGTCTGTCTTACCTACGATTATTTCTTTGTGGTCGTTCTACTTGAAATCGATCCGCACATGTAGTCTTAGTCCTAGACATTTTATGGATGTGACTGTTTCCAGCGATTGTTCTGCAACTGTGTAATCAGACAATAATGGCACTTTGAACCAAATACGATTAACGGAGTAGATAGAAGAGTATGAAGGGGCAGTTGCACGATTCGTCACGGATTTCTTTAGTGAGTGAAAGAGTGTTACAGAAATGATCAACAATATATAGTGGAAAAAATATCGAGGAAGACGTTCTCCATCGTTAAGAACTGTATTCAGTCAAAGTCCGATTCAAAATGGTTCAAATGGCTCTGAGCACTATGGGACTTAACATCTGTGGTCATCAGTCCCCTAGAACTTAGAACTACTTAAACCTAACTAACCTAAGGACATCACACACATCCATGCCCGAGGCAGGATTCGAACCTACGACCGTAGCAGTCGTGCGGTTCCGGACTGAGCGCCTGAACCGCTAGACCACCGCGGCCGGCTCAAAGTCCGACGGCCATGTACTAATTATTCCAACATATATTTCATGTAACGACAAGTTTCCTAAAATTATAGATGTTCAGCTCAGTACATGGGGTTACCAACAGTCGTTTTACCAGCGTAGCATCAGCAAACGGAACAGGAAGAGGAAAGGCGGACTGAGACTGGAGCACAGCGCACCCTGGTGCCACACGCGGTATGGTGACTTGCGGAGTATAGTGCAAATTTTACAGTTGTGGCTGTTTCCAGTGATTGATTGCTAACCGTGTAGTCGCACAACGATGAGTGCTATCTAAAAACACCTTCTTTGAAACTATTTGTATTTTGGATTCAATTTAAGCTGAAGGAC
Source organism: Schistocerca piceifrons (assembly GCF_021461385.2). Lineage (NCBI taxonomy): Eukaryota > Metazoa > Arthropoda > Insecta > Orthoptera > Acrididae > Schistocerca > Schistocerca piceifrons. The sequence goes on along the minus strand of NC_060141.1, from coordinate 237,946,669 downwards.
TCCACTCCACAGACGGAAGAAGTCCAGTGGTGCCATCTCTACTTATAGTACCACGATGATCGAACAAAACTGTTGAATCACGACAGTTGCACTTGAATGGAAATGAACACAGTTCAGTTATAAAGAAAATAGTCCGCCCCATTAGCTGAGTGGTCAGTCCGTCTTTCATGCAGCGGGCCCGGGTTCGATTCCCTATCCTGTCGGAGATATTCTCTGCTCGTATACTGGGTATTGTGTTGTCATCATCATCACTGACAAGCAATTCGCTCAGCGTGGGGTCAGTTAAAAAGACTTCCAACCCGGCGGCCGAACCTCACCAGTTTGGGGCTCCCGGCCATCAGTGCCACACTGCCGTTTCATTTCGTAGAGACAACGCTCAAACCGTCATGACACGCAAAGTGCGAAACTAACATGGATGTAAACTTAACGAAGACGTGCTTTCCAGCGGGCTTGGTCGTCTCTAGTACGGGACGTGCTCTCCAAAGTGATCTACGAGATCTCCAACGGTAGTTGTCGGCTATGTCCGGCTCGCCACGCACACAGATTTCAGTCCAAAAATGTCCAAGCGTTTAATATCTGCGAAGACGAAGTTAGTGTATCTCGGCTACGCACGGAGAAAATCATAAGCAACATTGTGGGTGTGTCAGTGGATTCGAAGGCGCTTAACAAGCACATCAGACAAAATGTTAGTCAGCCCTAGAAGACATTGCGCTAACAGCGTGTAACAGCACTTCTAGGCCTGAGAATGGCCTCCGTTCACCGAGAAAGAGAGTTGTTTGAGGTATGCAACATACAGTCAAAGCCAATGATTGATGATCATATACTCTAGAGCTACTAAACAGCGAGGATGTCAGCTGATATGTGTCACACGCTGGTCCAAATAATCACGGACGTTTTCTAGTAAGATCAGGCAATTTAGCGATGGAGTGTTAGAGGGTTCGTCAAACCAATAACAGGTGCGTGCAGTCCTGTAAACGCGGCTATTGTCATGATGGAAGACAGTTCCTTATTTATATAAATGAAATGCCCTTTAGTATTACGGGTAACTCTAAAATATTTCTGTTTGCTGATGACACTAGCTTGGTAGTAAAGGATGTTGTGTGCAACATTGGCTCGGTTTCTAATAGTGCAATAGATGACCTCAGTTCATGGCTTGTAGAAACTAAACTAACGCTAAATCACAGTAAGACTCAGTTTTTACAGTTTCTAACACACAATTCAACAAAACCTGACGTTTTTTAAAAAAAATGGTTCAAATGGCTCTGAGCACTATGTGACTTAACATCTATGGTCATCAGTCCCCTAGAACTTAGAACTACTTAAACTTAACTAACCTAAGGACAGCACACAACACCCAGTCATCACGAGGCAGAGAAAATCCCTGACCCCGCCGGGAATCGAACCCGGGAACGCGGGCGTGGGAAGCGAGAACGCTACCGCACGACCACGAGCTGCGAACCCCGACGTTTTAATTTCACAGAAGGGGCATATGATTAGTGAAACTGAACAGTTCAAATTTCTAGGTGTTCAGATAGATAGTAAACTGTCGTGGAAAGCCCACGTTCAGGATCTTGTTCAAAGACAATACTGCCATTTTTACTATTCGAATGGTATCAGAAGTGAGTGATCGTTCGACACGAAAATTAGTCCACTTTGCTTATTTTCATTCGCTATTGTCATATGGTATTATATTTTGGGGTACCTCTCCCCATTCTAAATGGAAATTTTTGGCTCAGAAACAGGCGGTTCGGGCAATAAGTGGTGTTAGTTCACTAACCTCTTGTCGACCTCTGTTCACGAGTCTGGGTATTTTAACATTGGCCTCTCAATATGTATATTCCTTATTGTCGTTTCTTGTTACCAATATTAGTTTATTCCCAAGAATAAGTAACTTTCACTCGGTTAATAGCCGGCAGAAATCAAACCTGCCTTTGGATCGAACTTCCTTTACTCTTGTGCAAAAAGGTGTGCAGTAGACTGCTGTATCCATTTTCAATAAGCTGCCACTCGAATTCAAAAATCTTAGCAGTAATCCACTCGCTTTCAAATCGAAACTGAAGAGTTTCCTCGTGGGTCACTCCTATTCTGTCGAGGAATTCCTTGAAAGCCGGCAAGGGTGTCCGAGCGGTTCTAGGCGCTACAGTCTGGAACCGCGCGACCGCTACGGTATGGTAGCACTTTATATAGCCATATCACTGTAGTTTCCTTTTCCTTATTACATCAGGCAGCTTTTTCATTTAAAATGGAACGCTCTATTTCATTTTAATATGCATTCAGCATCACTAGTACTTACAAGTCCCAGTATTTTCTTAAAAATTATTCTTTCATATTTTTCGCAGTGGTACCGCACCGGTACCATTGTGTCATAGTCTCTTAGTTTCATGTTCTTTGACAAAGATTTTTTGGCATATATGTTTTTCTTATAGAGAATCAACCTATATTTTATGTATTCCATTTCCTATTGCTATCTTTTCTTTCACATTGTTCCTTATCCATTATCTATGCATTTAAAATAAGTTGTTTTAGATGTTATGTTTTTATGAACTTACTCTGGGAGGCATCACTAGTATTTGTCATGAACAGCGTTTTTTTTTTTTTTCAAATGATATATTTAGTCCTATTTTCGTAGTTTGTTTCTGTAGTTGTTTGATTTATTCTTTGCCACTAACCAGTGTGTCAGTAGTTAACGACATGCCACTTGCAGAAGTTAGACAACTTACGGTGATTTTATTTGCATTTCTTCCAAGTTGAACACCCGTATTATTGACAGATTTCCTGCATTCTGTCATTACTTTCTCTAACGCACAGTTCAAAAGTACAGGTGACAAACCATCTGCTTGTCTTACATTTGGCTTCATTTCAAAAGATTTTGACAGTCCCGTCGTAAATTTTGCTTTGGAATTTAATTTCTTAAAGTTCCTTTTTCTGTTTTACTGTCTGTCCGAATTCCTTTACAATTTTAGTAAGTGAATTTCTTTCAACTGACTCATAAGCCGTTTTAAAATATACAAAAAGTTGTCACATATTTCAAGTGTCCGGTTTTTCATACTTGTATCATGCTATTTATACTTAATATTTTCTCTGTATAAGACCTTACCTTCCTAAACATAATTCAAATATACAAAAAATTGTCACATATTTCAAATGTCTGGTCTTCCATACTTCTATCATGCTATCTGTACTTAATATTTTCTCTGTACAAGACCTTCCCTTCCTAAACTCTGCTTCATATTCTCCTAGTTGCTTGTTTCTTCTTTCAGCTGTCTTCCAAAGCGTATTTTATATGATCTTGAAAGCTCTTGTAACTGTGAGGATCTGTTTTATTTGCCTTTTTTATGCAGTGGATGTATTAATGCCGAGATCCGTTGTGATTGCGAGGCGTTTGCTATGCAAATTTCGTTAATGATTTTGTGAAACATGGAATAATTTCACCACAGTTTTTCCATTATTCACTAACTATATTATAAAAGTTACTGCTGTGGCAACCGAAGAATAGTGGTTATAAATAGTAACAATATACTTTCTATGTGATTCTACATTTTTTTTATTTCTTATTCGTTCACGTGAAGTGTGGCTGTCTGTTGATGGTAAGTAGAAGACAGCAGGTCAAATAATGTTCAGCTGAGTTCCATCGCTGACCGCTAACGGTGGACTATACGGACGCAGTTTAGAGCTGATTTGCTTTTACTGTACTTCTTTTCGAGCCGCGAAGCTATTTAATCTTGAGAAAACGTTTTTCTGTCACGTAGATCTGAAGAATCCATTAGTATCTGAATAGAATATGAGAGATTCGGATAGGAAAGTGGATGGAGAGTCAATTTAGATTTTCAACGTGAAAGATCTTGGCAGTACATGTGATAACATAACGTTCAAGAGGTCCGAAATGTTAGTACACTACTGGCCATTAAAATTGCTACACCACCAAAAATGACGTGCTACAGACGCGAAATTTAACCGACAGGAAGAAGATGCTGTGATATGCAAATGATTAGCTTTTCAGAGCATTCACACAAGGTTGGCGCCAGTGGCGACTCCTACAACATACTGACATGAGGAAAGTTTCCAAACGATTTCTCATACACAAACAGCAGTTGACAGGCGTTGCCTGGTGAAACGTTGTTGTGATGCCTCTTCTAAGGAGGAGAAATGCGTACCATCACGTTTCCGACTTTGATAAAGATCGGATTGTGGCCTATCTCGATTGCAGTTTATCGTATCGCGACATTGCTGCTCGCGTTGGTCGAGATCCAATGACTGTTAGCAGAATATGGAATCAGTGGGTTCAGGAGGGTAATACGGAACGCCGTGCTGGATCCCAACGGCATCATATCACTAGCAGTCGAGATGACAGGCATCTTATCCGCATAGCTGTAACGGATCGTGCAACCACGTCTCGATCCCTGAGTTAACAGATGGGGACTTTGCAAGACAACAACCGTCTGCATGAACAGTTCGTCGACGTTTGCAGCAGCATGGACTATCAGCTCGGAGACCATGGCTGCAGTTACCCTTGACGCTGCATCACAGACAGGAGTGCCTGCGATGGTGTACTCAACGACGAACCTTGGTGCACGAATGGCAAAACGTCATTTTTTCGGATGAATCCAGGTTCTGTTTACAGCATCATGATGGTCACTTCCGTGTTTGGCGACATGGCGGTGAACGCACATTGAAAGTGTGTATTCGTCATCGCCATACTGGCGTATCACCCGGCGTGATGTTATGGGGTGCCATTGGTTACACGTCTCGGTCACCTCTTGTTAGCATTGACGGTACTTTGAACAGTGGACGTTACATTTCAGATGTGTTATGACCTGTGGCTCTACCCTTCATTCGATCCCTGCGAAGCCCTACATTTCAGCAGGATAATGCATGACCGTATATTGCAGGTCCTGTACGGGCCTTCTGGATAGAGAAGATATGTTCGACTGCTGCCCTGGCCAGCACTTTCTCCAGGTCTCTCACCAATTGAAAACGTCTTGTCAATGGTGGCCGAGCAACTGTCTCGTCATAATACGCCAGTCAGTACTCTTGATGAAGTGTGCTATCGTGTTGAAGCTGCATGGGCAGCTGTACCTGTACACGCTATCCAAGCTCTGTTTGACTCAATGCCCAGGCGTATCAAGGCCGTTATTACGGCCAGAGGTGGTTGTTCTGGGTACTGATTTCTCGGAATCTATGCACCCAAATTGCGTGAAAATGTAATCACATGTCAGTTCTACTATAATATATGTGTCCAATGAATACCCGTTTATCATCTGCATTTCTTCTTGGTGTAGCAATTTTAATGGCCAGTAGTGTATTATTCCATTAGAACCTTCACTATCCGATTCGTTGTGGAATTGTCATTGACTTGGCTAGGAACTGTAGATGGAGGAATCTACAGGCAGCAAGCGACAACGAACCAAGGAAATGGTGAACTACAATCCAAAAGGAAGGAAGACAGGTCACCAAGGAAACGGCGCACATGAACAGTATGAAGAGGGAGCAGTCATCTCATGTCAGTGTGTAATTGGAATGCGGGGACATGAACTCCACACAATGACGTCACATAACCTGTCCCGCGCGAGCACGACTGCCGCGTCTCGCAGAATGGCTTTCCGTCTGGTGGCACGCGCCAGCACGAACCTTCATTGGAGGGGCCACGAGCTGACCTTGGCTGGCTAGCGTGATCCTCTCCTCTCCGCCCCGCACAGACGCAGCTGCGAGAACAGTAAATACGGACGCCGTCGCTTCACAGAAGACCCTGACATCAAATACACTCACGTCGAGTCTTACGTCACAGCCATGCTGACAACTCTGATTCTCTGCAGCCTGCATAGCCGCTTTGAGCTACACTAAGCGGCGTAGCATACGGATCCTTAAAAATACGCTCATTTAAAGCAAACGCCTGTTGAGTGTGCGAGTGTCAATGGCGTCTATGCTTACGGATTGAGGTTTGTTTGCTCGGATACAGGTATACGCTGATATCCGCAATGATAATTAATTTTCAGATAAAAGTCCATACCGACGTATATACTCGCGATTATATCTGCGGATATACGCAGTAATGATTATTTTTTGGTTAAAAGACAAAGCATAGCGCCAGTTAAGATATCCCGATGCGATGCAGATATGGGACTAGCCAATGTGGTGTATTGCAGATACCATTTCTCTTATTCGTGCAGAACTTTACTTACACGATATCGACTCAGCTATGCGAGTAGATTCGTGACTTCATGTTAGAATGGTCACAGTACGTAGTAACAGACGGGACCTAATTCACTGACACCGAAGTTGTATCTGTAGTTCCCCAAGGAGTTTACTGGGCCATTTGGTATTTTTCACATATATAAATGATTTGGGAGATTATACCATCAGCCCTCTTGATTGCAGATGATGCCGTCGTTTACCGATCAGTCAAACTGACAAGAGATTACAACGATTTCCTAAATGACTTACACTAGATACTTGAATGGTCCTAAATGTAGCAAGTAACCCTGAAAAATAAAAATAAGCTTTATCTTCCGCATCAGAACTGAGCGAAATCAGTTGAATTTTTTGTTAACATGAAAAATGAAACAAGTTTTGAGGCCTTCATTTCAACTGAAAATTTAGATCTTAAAGCTAAGAAAAAATTTAACTGGAACGATATCTGCATGGCAGGCGTACCAAGCACCTCGTTTTATTGGTACAACACTTCGCAGATGCAACAATTCCACTAAGGAAAGAGATTATACTAGGTTTGCCCTTCCTCTTCTGGGATATTGCTGCGCACTATGAGGCCTTACCATATAGTGTTGATAGATAGCTTCCAGAAAGTACTTAGCAGGGCGGCTTGTTTTGTGTATCGAATGACAGATCTCTTTAAAGGGGGAGAAATCTAAGATTACGTCCGTAGCAAATAGAAAGAAACCGTAATAGTATCCGATTACAAGATTAGTCTTGAGCACGTCACATCGTATAAGTATTGAGGGGTAATAATTAATGCCATAATCATGTAATATGATGACCACTTGGGAAGTCGAATGGAAGACTTAAATTTGTTTGAAAGATTCTGGGAAAAGTGCAGTGCATCTTAAAGGAGATCATGTACCAGGCGCTGTTGCGGTAAATTCTAGAATACTGTTGAAGCGTTTGGAGTCCTTACCAACTAAGCATGACAGCAAACATCGAACTAATTCAGAGAAACGCTGCTTTGATCGTAACATATCGGTATAGCCCATACGAAAGTATAACAGAGGTGCTCGGAGACCTTAAATGGAAATACTTGGACGAAAGACGACGTAATTGTCGTAGAAACAGTGTTGGGAAAATTTAGAAAACTTGTACTCGAAGAAGACTAAGCGACCACGATACTTCTTCCATCGTAATCTCGAGTGGGAATCACAACGCCCCGTCGACATCGAAGTCATTAGAGACAGTGCACAAGCTCGGAATAGGTAAGGACGGAAATGGAAAGCGGCCGTGCTTTTTCGAAGGAGCCATCCCGACATCTGCCTTAAGCGATTTTAGGGAAATCACGGAAAACCTAAAGCACAATGGCCGGACGCGGGTCTGAACCGTCGTCCTCCCGAATGCGAGTGCAGTGTGCTAACCACTGCGCTACCCCACTCGGTAGTAATCGCGAGACCAACATGTGAGAGATTAGGCAGAGGCAAATTAGAGAGTCATTTTCCCCCTGCTCTGTACGAGAGTGGAATAGGAAAAAATCTGTTTTATTGCATGCCGCAGTGTACAATGCTATAAATACATAGACGTACATGTCACGAAATAACAGAGCGTCATGGATATGTTGTCAGTCATCAAAACAAGGGCGTAATTCACTGTGGCGAAATATTTTCAGGAAATTTTGAACAGCAACTTTCTCCTCTGAACGGGGGAGAACATTACATAGGGAGGAATAACCATCCCGATGAAATAAGAGACCACATGGAAAAACTTAGACACTCCTTTACCCCACAAGCTATTCTGGACAGAGACAATACAGATACAAACCGCCATACAAAAAGAATGAATCACTCAATCATTGAAGGGCAACAGGCTGAATCCATATTTTTAGATTTACGGAAATCATTTGACACGGTGCCCGACTGCAGGCTGTTAGCGAAAGTACGAGCAAATGGCGTAAGATCACAGATATGTAAGTGGCTCGAATACTACTTAAGTAATAGAACCCAGTATGTTGTCCTCGACGGTGAGTGTTCGTCAGACATAAGGTTATCGTCAGGAGAGCCCCAGGGAAATGTGATAGGACCACCGTTGCTCCCTATATATATAAATGATTTGTCGGACAGCGTGGGCAGCAATCTGCGATTGTTTGCTGATAATGCCATGGTGTACGGTAGGGTGTCGAAGTTGGGTAACTGTAGGAGGATACATGACGACTTAGAGAAAATTTCTGATAGGTGTGATGAATAGTAGCTAGCCCTAAATGCGGAAAAAAGCAAGTTAATCCGGACGAGTAGGAAGCTCAAACCTGTAAATTATGGGTACAGTACTACTAGTATCCTACTCGACACAGTAAAGTCGTTTAAATACCTGGACGTAACGTTGCAAAAAAAATGGTTCAAATGGCTCTGAGCACTATGGGACTTAACTACAGTGGTCATCAGTCCCCTAGAACTTAGAACTACTTAAACCTAACTAACCTAAGGACATCACACACATCCATGCCCGAGGCAGGATTCGAACCTGCGACCGCGGCAGTCGCGCGGTTCCGGACTGCGCGCCTAGAACCGCTAGACCACCGCGGCCGGCGCGTAACGTTGCAAAGCGATACGAAATGGAATGAGCATGTGGGAAACGTGGTAGGAAAGGAGAATGGTGACTTCGGTTTATTGGACGAATTTTAGGAAAGAGAGGTTCGCCTGTGACGGAGACTGCATATAGGCGCGACCTATTCTTGAATACTGCTAGAGTGTTTGAGATCCCTACCAGGTCGGACTGAGGGAGGTCATCGAGGCAGTTCAGAAGCGGGCTGCTAGATTTGTTACTGGTAGGTTTGAACAACACGTTAAGTGCTACGGAAATGCTTCGGGAATTGAAATGGGAATCCCTGGAGGGATGGAAACGTTCTTTTCGAGAAACTCTACTGAGAAACTAGTTGAAACTTCTGGGCTGAGAGGCCGTGGTCGATGTACAAAATTTCCACCTGACGTTTCGTCTCCATCTGCGGGAGACATCTTCTGAGGTCGTCCGGCTACTGCCACTGAGGCTCCAGGTACTCTCGCATTTATAGAGCGCATAGAGGGCACCACCATTCATCACGTGATGCCGACGGTAAGCCTATCTTTGGAAGGCGTCATCATCATCGATTAAGAGTAATCGATTGTCATTCTGCCATCGCAACGTCGACACCCATATTTTGTCCAGCTTTAAAACTTCCTCTTTTCTATTAAAATTATTATGGTGTTTGTGAATCTCTATTGCTTCTCTATACATGCGCGCGTGATAATGGGATGTTCGTGCTAGAACACTTGTCTCATTAAATTTAATTTCGTGGTTTCCATCTCCAAAAATATGCTCAGCTACGGCCGATTTTTCGGCGTGTCCTAAGCGACAGATTCTTTTATGTTCGGCTAAGCGGGTGTTTACACTTCTTTTCGTTGTCCAATATATACTCGTCCACAACTGCATGGAATTTTGTATACCGCAGGTGTTGCTGGGGGGTGGGGGGGGGGGGGGGGTGGGGGTGTGTCGGGCGTCTCTTGCAGTTCTTAAATATTCCTTAATCTTCTTGGTGGCTCTGAAGATAATAGAAAAGAGGAAGTTTTAAAGTTGGATAAAATATGGATATCGATCTTGCGCCAGCAGAATGACAATCGATTACTCTTAATCGAGGATGATGACGCCCTCCAAAGATAGGCATACCGTCGGCATCACGTGACAAATGGTGGTGCCCTCTATGCACTCTATAAATGCGAGAGTACGTGGAGCCTCAGTGGCAGTAGCCGGACGACCTCAGAAGATGTCTACCGCAGATGGAGACGAAACGTTAGGTGGAAATTTTATACATCGACCACGGCCTCTCAGCCCGGAAGTTTCAACTGAAGACAACACCGGCCGTGAAAGCCTACATTGTATGTTTCTACTGAAAACATTTTGAGAAACGGCATTTGAAGCTGACTGCCACACGATTCTACTGCCGCCAACATGCATTGCGCGTAAGGACCACGAAGATAAGATACGAGAAATTAGGACTCATACGGATGCATAAGGGCATTCGTTTTTCCCTCGCTCTATTTGCGAGTGGAACAGGAAATGAAGTGACTAGGAATGGTACAGGGTACCTTCCACGACGCACCGTACGGTGGCTAGCGGAGTATCTATGTAGGTGTACATGTAGATATATATGGGGCCGGCTTGTCGAATCATGCAATCTTCAGATATCGGATATGACAGTGGTCCGCAATTGGACTGGTGGGAATGTGAGCTGGGCATACTTGTCGTCAGGCTCCAGTTGACCAGGCCTGACCACAGGAGACGGTCATGGGACTGTCCACCAAACACACTGTTAGTCCTTCACATCTGCGGCTGCCATTCGAGAACAAGTATTGGACTCACTGTAACATTGTCATCCCATACCATTGGTCTAAGACTAGCTGCAGCCGGACAAGGGAATTAAAGTCCCTTGTGTAGGGTGCCGCCAACACCAGAACACAAACGGCTGCGTCTTGAGTAGTGCCGTGGCTGGGAGGCATGATCTGGTCTTGAATTGTGATGCACTGTGTTCAGCGGTGAGTCGCGGCTCTGGACTACCCCGGACGACCATCGTCTATGACCATGGCAACGACATGGCAACAGGGTCCATTCTTCATTGTTTCGTAGACACAGCGGTGTTACTCCTGGTGCCATGGTATGGGGGGCTATCGAGTATGACTCAACTCACGGCTGGTAGTGGTGGAGGGAACTGTACGTCACTGACATATTTCGTTCGTCTCTCACGTGACAGTCTCATGGTACCATTTTCCAACAGGACAATGGTCGTTGACATGGAACGTGTGTCTGTGAACTGTCTGTGTGATGCTGAGGTACTCCCGTGCCCAGCGAGACACCAAATCTGTCCGCTAGAGAACACGTATGGGGATGGCTCGGACGCCGACTTTGTCCCAGTGTCAATACCCAGGATATAAAGGACCAGTTACAACAGATCCGGGCTAGCTTGGCTCAGCGAAATACAGGGTGTAACAAAAAAAAATAAAAAAAAAAAAATCATCCGATTAAAAAAAACCGTAACCTTTATGTTCTTTGAGATATGTGTGTCAACAATGTACTAATGGAAAGAGCAAACTATCGTATTTTACATGGTTCCCGCTGGGTAGCAGCAGTGTGCGCCCACTTCAGTTCTAGTAAAAACGGTGTCGGGACAATAGAAAGCGTCGTGTGTTCTATGTTTGGCGCAGTGCGAGTCAGTAATAACTGTTCAGCATGACTTTCATACTAAGAATGGTGTGGATCCTCCTACAGCATTCGACGGTGGCATGAACAATTCTGTTGTTTATGGAAAGACAAATCGCCGGGACGTCCCCGAGTGTCTGACACACACATCGAACGCATCCGCCATAGTTTCACAAGGAGTCCGCAGAAATCCGCTCGCCGTGCCGCTCGGCAGCTCATCATGCCCCCGATATCCTCCTGGTGTGTGTTGCGTCGACTTTTACACAAAATTCAGCTACTGCAAGCTCTTCATGAAGGTGACAAACAACAGCGTGTGGAGCTCTGTAATTTCGTTCTTGGCAAGATGGAGGATGACAATTTTCTTCCTCGCTTACTATTTAGTGACGAACCAACATTCTATTTAAATGGTTCAGATGGCTCTGAGCACTATGGGACTCAACTTCTGAAGTCGTTAGTCCCCTAGAGCTTAGAACTAGTTAAACTTAACTAACCTAAGGACATCACACACATCCATGCCCGAGGCAGAATTCGAACCTGCGACCGTAGCGGTCTCGCGGTTCCAGACTGCAGCGCCTAGAACCGCAATGCCACTTCGGCCGGCTTCTATTTAAATGGAAAGGTGAACCGTCACAATGTGACGTCACAATGTACGGCACAACCAGATGAAGTCGTAAAACATGAGAGGGACTCTCCAAAATTTAATGTGTTTTGTGCAGTTTCACTGGAAAAGGTGTATGGTCCATTTTTCTTGGGCGAGAACACTGTTTCAGGAAGCACGTATCTCGATATGTTTGAGAACTTTCTTTTCCCACAGTTGGAAACTGTTTCGAACGACTTCATTTACCAACTGGAAGTGCGGGAATTTTTAAATCAAAGGATTACGGAACAATGGATCGGTCGCACCGGACCAAATGATTCAGTCTTACGTTACTGGCCTCCAAGGTCAACGGACATGACTGTATGTGATTATTTCTTGTGGGGATATATAAAAGACCCTGTTTATGTGCCTCCGTTACCAACAACAGTGACCGAACTGAGACATCGCATAACAGCAGCTATGGAAGCTGTAACTAAAGACTTGCTCGCTGTAGTGTGGGAACAATTTGAATACCGCATTGACATATGCCATGCATCCCAAGAGGGGCACATTGAACACCTATGAAAAGGTATGAAAAAGAACATTTTGAGTTTACCATTCATCAAAAAACAAAATTCATTATATTGTTTATTAGTTTCAGAAATATAGACGTGCCGAATCCGATGATTCTTTTTGATACACCGCGTATAATTCACATTTAGTTGACAATAATAGTCGCTATCCTCTCAATATCCTACATTCGATTGAGATTTCATATTGTAACCACTTTTAGTAACATTTGAAATTACGACAAGTAGACGAAGCATTTCGTGTGTCATCGGGTTGACCGGTTCAGTTGCTAAGGAGGAGCTGCACCAGAGATTCCCTAACTACTACTCTCACAGAACACTAACAGATAGTGGTATGGTACTTTGATGGAACACCTTTATTTCCAACGTTAATAAAATTTTGTAAAAAAACGAGAAAATTTGTTTTGTTCAGTGATTACTCCAATTTAAAATCATACGGATTAACACAAGAATCATAATGAAATTTAAAATAACAATTAGTATCGTCAATATGTCGAAAATTACGCCATATCATTAATAGTATTTCATGGAGCATTTATTCATTTCAAAAATGGTTCAAATGGCTCTGAGCACTATGGGACTTAACATCTGAGGTCATCAGTCCCCTAGAACTTAGAACTACTTAAACCTAACGAACCTAAGGACATCACACACATCCATGCCCGAGGCAGGATTCGAACCTGCGACCGTAGCGGTCGCGCGGTTCCAGACTGAAGCGCCTAGAACCGCTCGGGTACACCGGCCGGCTATTTATTCATTTCTCGCGGAACATTAGTGTCCCGCGGAAAACAGCGCATGACGGCGCGTGACGGCGCGTGAGATCGCTCTCTATGTTTTCATATATTTTTAGGTTTCAGATACATATTTTAACGGTTTTTGTGATAATATTTACTATATAAGTGACTTATTAGTGGTTTCTTCATTTACCTCCGCCTTTCTTGTATTGTGACCTGATATTTGTGAGCGTTTCGTATCGAGCAACTTAACCTGTTACCTGTGTTTACATTCCGCGCTGACCAGTTGTAGCTGTAGCGGCGCATCGAAAGCTAAGTACTAATTAATTGTTTGTGTGTAGTGGTTTATTTAGGAACTTTTGAAGTCTTCAACCGGTGTTCTTGGTGTTTTCTGGTGAAATAATTTCAGAAGAAATTTTTGGGAACTGTTTTCAGCTTCGTTACTGTGTCATTAGACGTTTGATTTTCTTTCTGTGTTAGTCTTTTGTTATATTCTCATTTGCTGTTGATTAAAACTGTTAATAATAGTAGTTACTTCCCTTGTAGAGTAATTTTGTGATTATTGTAGTCAGTTTTTTAACATCTTATTGTATTAGCGGAACTTAGATAAAGTAGTTTTCTTGTTTCAATAACTGTAAAATTTTACCATGAGCGAGAAGTGTGGGCTTTGCCGTAGGTTCGTGAGTAGTGGATTGCGGTGTGAGACTTGTTCGAAGTATTTTTACTGGGGGGAATGCAGTGGGGAAGCCAGTGGGCATTCTGTTGAGATCCTCTCCTGGAACTGCAGGCTATGTAGCAAGAGTAAGTTGATCAAGCAGGAGCGTAAGATCTGTGCCCTTCAGGTGCAGTTGAAAAGCACACAGTAGGAGCTAGATAGGATGAGGAGGGAGAAGTAGGTTGGGGAATGGGAGCTGGCTGTTGGCAAGAGATCTGCTAGGAGAAGAAGATTTTCAGATAGTTTTACTATTGGTGTTTGCAATAGATATGACCAACTGTCAGAATCTAGTGGAGAGGAATCTCTAGTAGCTGTAGATGTAGGAAATATGCAGCAGACCTCATCAGTTACGATGGCTAGGACAGTTGCAAAGTCTAAGAGAAAGAAGAAGGTTCTGCTGTTAGGTAGTTCTCATGGTAGAGGTGTAGGCCAGCAGTTGCAGGATGTGTTGGGGAGTGAGTACCAGGTCACCAGCATTGTGAAGCCTAATGCAGGATTGGCTCAGGTGACTGTTAACATAGGGGGGTTATGTAGGGATTTTACTAAAGAGGATCAGGTAGTGATTTTGGGTGGGGCTGGTAATAGTATTGATAGGGATGGGGAGTATGACATAGATGGTGACCTGGAAAAGATATCCACTCAGACTGGCAACACGAATGAGCATTTCGTGGAACTGTTTCAGCGTCACGATCGGCCTCATCATAATACAACCGTCAAGCGTAATAACATGAGACTTGGGGGTGCGCTGATGACAGAAGGCATGAGTCACATTTCAGTGGTGTCGGTAGAGTCTATCAGCAGGACGGGTTTCACTAGGCATGGCCTGCACCTCAACTGGTATGGAAAGGGGAGGTTGGCAAAGTTTATAGGTGACAGCATAGATGGGGGTGGTGGGATGACTCATGGGAAAATTCCTGTACTAGTGGGTGTTAGAGCTGCACCTTTTTTACATTGAAGTCAGCTGATAGGTATTCCTGCTTAAGGGAAGTCTCTCTAATAAAGAAACCACTTTCGACAAAGCTTAAGTATCCGAGTAATGAGGGAATTAGTATATTTCATCAAAATATACAAGGTATTAGAGAAAAAGTTAGTAAATTGCTTATAGATGTTGACTCCGAAATTATTGGTATATCTGAACGCTTCTTAAATAAGGAGATAACTCAGAGGCTTCCTTTACCAGGATACAGGTTGACTGGCAGCTTTCCTAGGAGCTCTTTGCGGTGTGGGGGAGTAGCCATGTATGTGAAAAACGGTATCCCATTTGAGTCAATTGATGTTTCAAAGTACTGCACTGAAAAGGTGTTTCAATGTTGTGCAGGTGTGGTTAAATTTAGTGGACTTAAACTTCTAACTGTTGTTATTTATAGATCCCCAGACTCTGATTTCACAACATTTTTGCTAAAGCTAGAGGAGGTTCTTGGTTCACTTTATAGGAAGTACAAAAAGTTAGTTATATGTGGTGACTTCAATATTAATTGTATAAGTGATTGTGCAAGGAAAAGGATGCTGGTAGACCTCCTTAATTCATATAATCTTATGCAAACCGTATTCTTTCCAACGAGAGTGCAAGGGAACAGTAGAACAACCATAGACAACATTTTTGTTCATTCCTCATTACTAGAAGGGCGTTCTGTTAGCAAAAAAGTGAATGGCCTTTCAGATCATGATGCATAAGTTTTAACTCTAAAAGATTTTTGTGCTGCAACACATGTTAAATATAGTTACCAACTTTTTAGGAAAGCTGATCCAGTTGCTGTGGAGACCTTTGTAAACCTTATCAAGGAACAAGGGTGGCAAGATGTTTATAGTGCTGATTCAGTATATGATAAATATAATGCTTTCCTCAAGACTTTTCTCGTGCTCTTTGAAAGTTGCTTTCCGTTAGAACGTTCAAAACAGGGTACTAGCACAAATAGGCAGCCTGGGTGGCTGACTAGAGGGATAAGAATATCCTGTAGAACAAAGTGGCAATTATATCAAAACGTTAGAAACAGTCAAAATCTAATTGCAGCAGCCCATTACAAACAGTATTGTAAGGTGCTTAAAAAGTTATTAGGAAGGCAAAAAGTATGCGGTATGCAGATAGAATAGCTAAATCTCAGGATAAAATAAAAGCCATATGGTCAGTCATAAAGGAAGTGGCTGGTCTGCAGAGACAGGTCGAGAATATAGAATCAGTGCGTTGTGGGAATGTCCGTGTTACTGATAAGTCGCATATATGTACAGTATTTAATAATCACTTTCTGAATATAGCAGGTGAACTAAATAGAAACCTAGTCCCAACAGGGAATCATATAGCGTTCGTAGAAAAAAGTGTTCCGAGACTGTTACCTGAAATGCTCCTCATGATACTGACAAGAGGGAGATTGAGTTAATAATTAAATCACTAAAGACCAAGAACTCTCATGGATATGACGGGGTATCTAGCAGAATACTGAAGTATTGTTCTGTGTATGTTAGCCCAGTACTTAGCCATATCTGTAACTTTTCCTTTAGGAGTGGTCGGTTTCCTGACCGATTAAAGTACTCGGTAGTGAAGCCACTTTATAAAAAGGGAGACAGGGATATTGTTGACAATTATAGACCTATTTCTATGCCATCGGTGTTTGCTAAAGTTATCGAGAAGGTTGTATATACAAGGTTAGTGGAGCATTTAAATTCACATAATTTGCTGTAAAATGTACAGTTTGGTTTTAGAAATGGTTTAACAACTGAAAATGCTATATTCTCTTTTCTCTGTGAGGTTTTGGACGGATTAAATAAAAGGTTGCGAACGCTAGGTGTTGTCTTTGATTTAACGAAGGCTTTTGACTGTGTTGACCACAAAATATTACTGCAGAAGTTGGACCATTATGGAGTAAGGGGAGTAGCTTACAATTGGTTCGCCTCTTACTTTAAGAACAGAAAGCAGAAAGTAATTTTCCGCAATATTGAGAGTGGTGGTGATGTTCAGTCCCAATGGGGCACTGTTAAGAGGGGCGTTCCCCAAGGGTCGGTGCTGGGGCCGCTACTGTTTCTTATTCATATAAATGATATGCCTTCTAGTATTACAGGTGATTCAAAAATATTTATGTTTGTTGATGACACCAGCTTGGTAGTGAAGGATCTTGTGTGTAATATTGAAACATTATCAAATAATGTAGTTCATGAAATAAGTTTGTGGCTTGTGGAAAATAATTTGATGCTAAATCACAGTAAGACTCAGTTTTTACAGTTTCTAACTCACAGTTCAACAAGAACTGATATTTTGATCAGACAGAATGGGCATATTATAAGCGAGACGGAACAGTTCAAGTTCCTAGACGTTCGGATAGATAGTAAGCTGTTGTGGAAAGCCCATGTTCAGGATCTTGTTCAGAAACTAAATGCTGCTTTATTTACCATTAGAACAGTATCTGAAATAAGTGACAGTTCAACACGAAAAGTGGTCTACTTCGCATATTTTCGTACGCTTGTGTCATATGGTATTATTTTTTGGGGGGTAATTCTTCTGATTCAAAAAGGGTATTTTTGGCTCAAAAACGGGCTGTTCGAGTTATATGTGGTGTAAGTTCCTGAACCTCTTGTCGACCCCTATTCAATAGTCTAGGAATTCTGACATTGCCCTCGCAGTACATATTTTCTTTAATGTCGTTTGTTGTTAGCAGTATTAGCTTATTGCCAGGAGTTAGCAGCTTTCACTCAGTTAATACTAGGCAGAAATCAAATCTGCATGTGGAATGCACTTCCTTGACTCTTGTGCAGAAAGGAGTGCACTATTCTGCTGCATCCAATTTCCATAAGCTACCACAAGAACTCAAAAATCTGAGCAGTAGCCCAAACGCTTTTAAGTCCAAACTGAAGAGTTTCCTCATGGCTCACTCCTTCTATTCTGTCGAGGAGCTCCTGGAAGAGCTGAAAAATTAAGCAAATTCTAGTGTTACATTGTTGATTTTCTTTATTTAAACTTACGAATTGTCGCCTGACTACGTTTCTTGTATTTCATTTTATCTGTTTCTACTATCGTGTTATAATTTCATGTATTGACTCGTTCCATGACCATGGAGACTTCTCCTTAATTTGGTCCCACGGAACAATAAATAAATAAACAGTTCGAGAAATCCTGGGCTGCGTTACGCCGCACGGTTCTAAGCGAACGACCACACGATTAAGCTCTCTTTTGGGCACAGCACATCTAATGATCTGAAGAAATGGTGACTCTGCAAGCAATGCAGAGAGAAACAGAGTGTGGGATGTATGATTTGATGTGTGACTGAAATTTATATAATTTATTTACTGTACGAGCATTATCAGTGTTACACAATTTAACTGGATTATGTGTGACATCCAGGTAGATATTAGCAATTTTATACACTTAAGCGCCAAAGAAACTGCTATAGGCATGCGTATTCAAATACAGAAATATGTAAACAGGCAGAATACGGCGCTGCGGTCGGCAACACCTATAAAGGACAAGTGTCTGCCGCAGTTGTTAGATCGGTTACTGTTGCTACAATGGCAGGTTATCAAGATTTAAGTGAGTTTGAAAGCGCTGTTATAGTCGGCGCACGAGCGATGGGACACAGCACCTTCGAGGTAGTGATGAAGAGGGGATTTTCCCCTGCGACCATTTCACGAGTGTACAGTGAATAACGGGAATCCGGTAAAACATCAAATCTCCGACATCGCTGCGTCCGGAAAAAGATCTTGCAAGAACGGGACCAACAGCTACTGAGGAAAATCGTTCAACGTGACAGGAATGCAACGCTTCCGCACATTGCTGCAGATTTCGGTGCTGGGCTGTCAACAAGTATCAGCGTGCGAACCATTCAACGAAACATCGGCGATATGGGCTTCGGAGCCGAAGGCCCACTCGTGTACCCTTGATGACTGCACTATACAAAGCTTTACGCCTTGCCTGGGGCTGTCAACACCGGCACTCGACTGTGGATGACTGGAAACATGTAGCCTGATCGGACGAGTCTCGTTTCAAACTATCCAGCGGATGGATGTGTACGGTATGGAGACAACCTCATGAATTCAGGACCCTCCATGTCAGCAGGGGACTGTTCAAGCTGGTGGAGGCTCTCTAATGGCGTGGGGCGTCTGCAGTTGGAGTGATATAGGACCTCTGATATGCCTAGATGCGACTTTGACAGGTGACACGTACGTAAGCATCCTGTCTGATCGCCTGCATCCATTCATGTCCATTGTGAATTACGACGGACTTGGACAATTCTAACAGGACAATGCGACACCCCACACATCCAGAATTGCTACAGAGTGGCTCCAGGAACACTCTTCTGGGTTTAAACACTTCCGATGGCCACCAAACTCTCCAGACATGAACATTATTGGGCTTATCTGGGATGCCTTGCAACGTGCTGTTCAGGAGGGATCTCCACCCCGTCGTACTCTTACGGATTTATGGACAGCTCTGCAGGATTCATGGTGTCAATTCCCTGCAGCACTACTTCAGACATTAGTCGAGCCCTTGCACGTCGTGTTACGGCTCTTCTACGTGTTCGTTGCGGCCCTACACGATATTAGGCAGGTGTACCAGTTTCTTTGGTTCTTCAGTGTTGCTTGTACTGCTATGTTAATTATAAATAAAACAAAGCTGTTTGCATCCCAGTCAATATTGAATAATCATTTATTGGCATAGTGAGCATTAGCCATCTTCTTAGTGACTTTCTTACAGCCTCACCCCCAAGAATAACGGATTTGCAAATTGAGCGCTACTCCTGTGCAGGGACATCTTTAGAAGACATCGGGCAGGTGGACTATTTTAGAATCAGTGTGTTCTGTCTTGATGCTACAGAGTGCAAATACGTTCCTCACGCGTCGTGCATTCCAAGAACAAATGGGGACAGTTACAAGCTATCTATGGTAACACAGAAGAAATAATAGGTAGAGCGCATTTTGCACTGTAGACAGGCTACGTCACATTCAATTGCAAAGCTTTCTACCTCAATACGGTAATACCCCCCGCCAAGAACCATGGACCTTGCCGTTGGTGGGGAGGCTTGCGTGCCTCAGCGATACAGATAGCCGTGCCGTAGGTGCAACCACAACGGAAGGGTATCTGTTGAGAGGCCAGACAAACGTGTGGTTCCTGAAAAGGGGCAGCAGCCTTTTCAGTAGTTGCAGGGGCAACAGTCTGGATGATTGACTGATCTGGCCTTGTAACACTAACCAAAACGGCCTTGCACTGCTGGTACTGCGAACGGCTGAAAGCAAAGGGAAACTACAGCCGTAATTTTTCCCGAGGGCATGCAGCTTTACTGTATGGTTAAATGATGATGGCGTCCTCTTGGGTAAAATATTCCGGAGGTAAAATAGTCCCCCATTCGGATCTCCGGGCTGGGACTACTCAGGAGGACGTCGTTATCAGTAGAAAGAAAATTGGCGTTCTACGGATCGGAGCGTGGAATGTCAGATCCCTTAATCGAGCAGGTAGGTTAGAAAATTTAAAAAGTGAAATGGATAGGTTAAAGTTAGATATAGTAGGAATTAGTAAAGTTCGCTGGCAGGAGGAACAAGACTTTTGGTCAGGCGAATACAGGGTTCTAAATACAAAATCAAATAGGGGTAATGCAGGAGTAGGTTTAATAATGAATAACAAAATAGGAGTGCAGGTAAGCTACTACAAACAGCATAGTGAACGCATTATTGTTGCCAAGATAGACACGAAGCCCACGCCTACTACAGTAGTACAAGTTTATATGCCAACTAGCTCTGCAGATGACGAAGAAATTGAAGAAATGTATGACGAAATAAAAGAAATTATTCAGATAGTGAAGGGAGACGAAAATTTAATAGTCATGGGTGACTTGAATTCGGTAGTAGGAAAAGGGAGAGAAGGAAACGTAGTAGGTGAATATGGATTGGGGGGAAGAAATGAAAGAGGAAGCCGCCTGGTAGAATTTTGCACAGAGCACAACTTAATCATAGCTAACACTTGGTTCAAGAATCATAAAAGAAGGTTGTATACATGGAAGAAGCCTAGAGATACAGACAGGTTTCAGATAGATTATATAATGGTAAGACAGAGATTTAGGAACCAGGTTTTAAATTGTAAGATATTTCCAGGGGCAGATGTGGACTCTGACCACAATGTATTGGTTATGAACGGTAGATTAAAACTGA